>NC_136265.1:3052152-3382152 GCF_964187855.1 Myxine glutinosa | reverse complement strand
TCGAGACCCCTCGTCTTGTCCAGACCCCTCGTCTTGTCGAGACCCCTCGTCTTGTCGAGACCCCTCGTCTTGTTAACTGTTAACACTCGAAGTAAACGACTGCATCGTTTTGTCAACGTCGTCACGTCGCGCAGTGTTAAACCAAAGCTACATGAACATCCAGAGCTATTTGTGTGTCTGGGTCACAGATTGCTAAAAATAGGTTAAACGGACATTCCATAAATGATCCTCAAAGGGATCTTGGGATATTGAGTGCACACACAACCACACATAATAACCACCATCTACCACTCAACCACACATAATAACCACCGTCTACCACTCAACCACACATAATAACCACCGTCTACCGCTCAACCACACTTAATAACCACTAGTTACCACTCAACCACACATAATAACCACCGTCTACCACTCAACCACACATAATAACCACCGTCTACCGCTCAACCACACTTAATAACTACCGTCTACCACTCAACCACACATAATAACCACTGTCTACCACTCAACCACACATAATAACCTCCGTCTACGGCTCAACCACACATAATAACCACCGTCTACCACTCAACCACACATAATAACCACCGTCTACCACTCAACCACACATAATAACCACCGTCTACCGCTCAACCACACTTAATAACCACTAGTTACCACTCAACCACACATAATAACCACCGTCTACCACTCAACCACACATAATAACCACCGTCTACCGCTCAACCACACTTAATAACCACCGTCTACCACTCAACCACACATAATAACCATTGTCTACCACTCAACCACACATAATAACCACCGTCTACCGCTCAAACACACATAATAACCACCATCTACCGCTCAACCACACATAATAACCACCGTCTACCACTCAACCACACATAATAACCACCGTCTACCGCTCAACCACACTTAATAACCACTAGTTACCACTCAACCACACATAATAACCACCGTCTACCACTCAACCACACATAATAACCACCGTCTACCACTCAACCACACTTAATAACCACTAGTTACCATTCAACTACACATAATAACCACCGTCTACCACTCAACCACACATAATAACCACCGTCTACCACTCAACCACACATAATAACCACCGTCTACCACTCAACCACACATAATAACCACTGTCTACCACTCAACCACACATAATAACCACCGTCTACCACTCAAACACACATAATAACCACTGTCTACCACTCAAACACACATAATAACCACCATCTACCACTCAACCACACATAATAACCACCATCTACCGTTCAAACACACATAATAACCACCATATACCGCTCAACCACACATAATAACCACAATCTACCGCTCAAACACACATAATAACCACCATCTACCGCTCAAACACACATAATAACCACCATCTACCGCTCAACCACACATAATAACCATCGTCTACCACTCAACCACACATAATAACCACTATTTACCACTCAACCACACATAATAACCACTAATTACCACTCAACCACACATAATAACCACCGTCTACCACTCAACCACACATAATAACCACCGTCTACCACTCAACCACACATAATAACCACCGTCTACCACTCAACCACACATAATAACCACCGTCTACCACTCAACCACACATAATAACCACCGTCTACCGCTCAACCACACTTAATAACCACTAGTTACCACTCAACCACACATAATAACCACCGTCTACCACTCAACCACACATAATAACCACCGTCTACCGCTCAACCACACTTAATAACCACCGTCTACCACTCAACCACACATAATAACCATTGTCTACCACTCAACCACACAAAATAACCACCGTCTACCGCTCAAACACACATAATAACCACCATCTACCGCTCAACCACACATAATAACCACCATCTACCACTCAACCACACATAATAACCACCGTCTACCACTCAACCACACATAATAACCACCGTCTACCACTCAACCACACATAATAACCACCGTCTACCACTCAACCACACATAATAACCACCGTCTACCACTCAACTACACATAATAACCACCGTCTACCACTCAACCATACATAATAACCACCGTCTACCACTCAACTACACATAATAACCACCGTCTACCACTCAACCATACATAATAACCACCGTCTACCACTCAACCACACATAATAACCACCGTCTACCACTCAACCACACTTAATAACCACCGTCTACCACTCAACCACACATAATAACCACCGTCTACCGCTGGCAAGGCAATATACACGTAAATATAAATGTAAATGTAATACATATAAATATACACATAATATAAATGTAAATGTTATACATTTAACTATACATGTAAATATAAATAGAAATGTAATACATGTAAATATACATAAAAATATACATGTAATTCATGCAAATATACATGCAAAATCCAAAACTCCACCCTTGCCCCTCCCCTCCTAATCTCCCCCATCACTCATCCCTTTCAAATCTCCCTCCTCGCTCCTTCCCTCCTAAACTCCCCCCTCACCCTCCCCTCCTAAACTCCCCCCTTTCCCCTCCCCTCCTAAACACCTCCTCGCCCCTCCCTCCTAAACTCCCCCCTCACCCCTCCCCTCTCAAACTCCCAACTCACCCCTCCCCTTCAAATCTCCCCACCCTCCTTTTTTCTCCAATTCCCCCCTCTCACCCCTCCTCCTCAAAGCATCCTCCCCGCTTCTTCTCCCTTCCAACTCTCACCTCCATCTCCCCCAACCTTCTTCCCCGCTCTGCCCCCCCCCCTCCCCCTCAAACAACACCTCACTGTTCCTCACCCAATCACCATCAAACCTTTTGTCCGCCCCATCCTTCCCTTTCTCCAAGCTATCTTGAAATCTCTGACACACCTTCAACAGCTCTCCCTACCTATTCCTCCTCTTCCACATCTTACACTACCCTCCCACCCCCCTGTTCTGTATCCGAAGCTCCCCCTTCCCCTTCATTAACGGTATGGACCTCAAACATCCGGGGCCTTCGCTCAAACTTGACATCTCTCCATACAGGTTGCTTCTGACATTCCAGACTTGATCTGCTAAACAGAAACTTTCCTCCTTCATGATGTCTCTGATTCCTTAGTATCTCTCCCGGGTTACTCCCTCCTCCGGTATGATAGACCTGAGCCTCGTCCTGGAGGTGGGGTTGCTATCTTAATCAAAAACTCTCTTTCTCACTCGCCCTGCACTGCCCTCTCTCCACCTCACCCCCAGGAATACCTCTGGCTACGGCTTCCCCTTCGCTCCCACCTCTTGTTCATATGTGTGTTGTACCGTCCACCAAACAGTGATGACTCCATCTACATCTCGCCGTCTGATAATATGGACCAACTTCTATCCACTCATCCCAACTCTCTCTCTCTCTCTTCCTCATAATTTAAATTGTCATCATGCCAGTGGGCTGGGTGTGGGTTTCTCTCACCAGTCATGGCTCCTCAGCAAAGGACTTCGGCGACTCATTTGGACTGACACAATCTGTCAATTTCCCGACCCGGATATCAGTCAATGGAGTATCTTCTCTTCTGGACTTGTTATGACTAACTTCCCTGAAAATGTCTGCTGCTCTTCTTTCTTCTGCTCCAATTGGCTCATCTGATCATGTGCTTGATAAAGTGGACATGTCTCTGGCCATTCTCAGAGAGCCTCCTCAGCGTCGACGAGTCTGGCATTTCACTCAGGCAAACTGGCACGGTCTTCAAGCAGCTATCAATCATCTGGTCTGGTCTCCCATCTCTACCGCCTCTGACATCAACTCATCCTGGGAATTCTTCCAAAGTAAATTGCTCTCTCTCATGCACAGATTTATCCCATCTCGTCTTCAGTTGTCATATCCTTCCTCCCGTCCATGGTACACGGAATCTTGTGGTGAAGCTGTTGCCCAGAAACAACTTGCCTTCGTCTCCTGGAAAGCAAATCCAGTGGAAGGAAATCTCATTTCCTTTCACAAAGCCCGAAACAAGGGTGTGTCCACCCTCAGGAGAGCCAGGAAACAATATCTCTCCACTCTCAAGACCGAACTCTCAAACCTGTCTCCCTTTTCCAAATCCTGGTGGCATCTGGTTAAATCTGTTTCTGGTGTTTGTTCCCCCTCCATCCCCTCCCTTACCTCAAACGGCTACACAACTGACTCTGCACATGAAAAAGCTGAATGCCTCAACTCTGTGTTTGCCTCTAAATCTTGTGTCCCAAACCCATCCGTCTCTGTACCCACCGTACCCAGTTGTACCCAGCTGCTCCTGGACTCTTGTGTCCTCTCCTGACAAGGTGGAGAGGTTTCTGCCAATCCTCGACTCTGATTCTGCAACTGGACGAGACGGCATCAGCCCACGGTTCCTATAATCCTGCTCTGGCGCTCTTTCACTCCCTCTCTCTGTTCTCTTCACCCTCTCATTTGCTGAAGGTCGTCTGCCATCATCTTGGAAATCAGCCAACATTACCGCTTTACACAAAAAAGGTGCAAACAGATCAAACAGATCCTAGGAACTACAGACCAATCAGCCTTCTCCCAATTAATCAGCAAAGTGATGGAATCCATCATTGCTTCTGATATGAAATCTTTCCTCTTCTCCAATGGCTTGATCTCTGATCATCAATTTGGTTTCAGACCTGGACACTCTACTCTGGACATGCTGCTTCTGCTTTCTCAACAATGGATGGAGGTCCTCAATGCCAAACAGGAAATTAGAGCTGTCTCCCTTGACATATCACGTGCCTTCGATATGGTCTGGCACCCTGCCCTGCTCACCAAATGCTCCTCCTTTGGTATCCATGGAAATCTCCACGCATGGCTTGCGGACTTCCTCTCTCCTCATAGAAAACGTGTGGCCCTGAATGGGTTTCTCTCATCTCCCCTTCCTGTTCAAGCTGGAGTTTCCGAAGGCAGTGTTCTGGGGCCTGTGCTTTTTCTGGTCTTCATCAATGATCTCTCCGACTCTCTGGAAAATCCTCTCTTTCTCTTTGCTGATGGCTCCACTCTCTGCCGCTCAATGATTCCCATGCAATGATATGTCTGCTGCGACGGTTATCCGGTGTCTGCAGATTTTGTTGTCCATGTTCGGGAATCCGGCTTACATACACACCGATCGAGGTGCTGTGTTTCTGTCCCAGGATGTGAGGACCTTTTTTCTCCAGCGCAATATTGCTCCAAGCTATACTACCCTGTACAGGCCACAGGCGAACGGTCAGGTGGAAAGATTTAATGGCATTATATGGAAGGCCATTACTCTGGGCCTTAAGTCCTTTTCCATTCCTTCCATTATATGGAAGGCCTTTTCTACCCCCGCTAATTTCGGTCCCCTTGTGTTTTATACTTCTCCCACCCCCCCCCCCCCCCATTCCCACGCCTCCTGCCCCCAAGCCCTCTCCCTCCCACACTTCTCCCTGCTCTCAAATGTTGTGGTTGTGTGCTTCCCCTTCTCTCCCCATCATGTCTTCCGCTCCCTCCTTTTGTGTATTTTGTTTGTCTGGTTGATTTGTTTGTGAAATAAATGTTAGGTCTTTCACGAGCGTCGATTCAGTATACAAAAAAAAACAAAAAAAACAAAAAAAAAACACAAGTCTCGAGGACTAGGACTGGACCGATGGACCTGAATGGTGCACGGGGCGTTAAACTCGATCAGGACTTTATTATTCACGGCTAGGAATCAAACTCCTCACGATCGTCTGTTTCGTTACTCGCGCCGTTCTGGTGCTGTTCGACCTTTGCCGGGCTGGCTAGCTGAGCCCGGACCGGCTTTCCTCAAACGCGCTGTTCGTCAAAGTAAAAAAGACCCGCTTGTCGACAAGGTTCACATTCTCCAAGCCAATCCCGAGCACGCTCGAGTGCTGCTGCCAAATGGACGCGAGTCTTAGTCCTGTACCTGGCCTGTAGACCCGTACGCAAAATGGTGTTGGGAGAATTTCTCACTTGAACTGAGTTAGTGGGCCGCGAGAGATGAAAAATCACCGAGGTGCTTGTCCGTCATGATGTCACGAATGGCGCTATGGCTGAATCCAATATGGCCGCCGTCGGCCATAATGGAAATCTAACTTTTTTGTTTTTGAGAGTATATGAAAGTGTAATACCTCTATTTCAACTAATTTTGGGGTGTAGAATTCATTTCTGATGTTGTTTTGGCCATTCTGGATCATCTTCACCTACAAAGGTCATGGTCAAGGTCATTTTGTTACACAAATGAACTTTGTCCTATCTTGGCTGTTGATAGCAGTAGAAATGGGTATAATATATCTAATTCAACTTATTTTGTTGTATAGAATTCATTTCTAATTGTTTTTTATGATACAAGGTCATATTGACATTTATTTTGCCAAATTAAAGAAAAATATTTTTAAACTGTTTTGAACGGAGAAAATGCAGTTATATAAAAAGCGTCACTTTAGCAACAAGACTGAAACTCATATAATCCTCTAGTATTAAAATTCAAGATTGCCTCCTGTTTGTTTTGCCATTTCATGTTTTCAATGAGTTCAAATGAGTTCATTCTCATTTAAACGATCGTAATATTGACATTTTAGTTTGATGCATGGGGAAATACATATTCAGGTGTCGCATGTTGGGAGATTCCTGTGAATAAAAAAGTGCGTTAAATCTGTTTGTCGTGCTGCCCTGTTTGTTTCGAATTGTCACCACCAGAAAATCGTTCCACATTTAGGTAAATCTGTTTTTTTTTCTTGCAGCTTTTCAACATGAACAGCGACTTAATTTCTGTGATGCTGCATGTTGGGTGATTAGATCGATCACTGATTATAGCAACTACATTATAACATCAAACTTGAGTAAGAATTTTCATAATAATGAGTTTCTTGTCTTTTTTTTTTTTTTTTTTTTTTGTATACTGAATCGAGGCTCGTGAAAGAGCTGACATTTACTTCACAAACAAATCAACCAGACAAACAAAATATATAAAAAGAGGGAGCGGAAGACAAGAGAAGGGGAAGCACACAAACACTTAAGGGCACACAACATTTAAGAGCAGGGAGATGTGTGGGAGGGAGAGGGCTTGGGGGGAGGGGGGTGGCAGAAGTATCAAACACAAGGACACCAAGGACTTCCAGGACAGAAGTTGGTATTTCAAAAAAGTGGAATTGGGGTGAAATTAGCGGGGGTAGAAAAGATCAAGGTTTTGGATGGGGGAAGATAAGAGATGGTGGTGAACAGCTGTTTTAAAGACCTGGAGGGTGGAGTGGGATTGAAGAGAGTGAGGGAGTTTGTTCCAGAGGCGGGAGAAAAGAGGAATGAAGGAGTGAAGGTGAGCAGAGAGTCTTGATTTTGGCAGTTTAACCATAAGAGGGTTGCAGGCAGATCTTGTGCGACCTGTAGGAATATTTGCTGGACAGAGCCCAGAGAGAGCTGGGGGGGGGGCAAGGCCAGAGAGGAGTCGGTAGAAGACGGAAAGACCACCAATCTGCCTGCGGTGAGTGAGTGAGAGGCCCTTTGAGTTAGCTTCATCGTGGGAGATTCCAATGATTCTGAATGCTTTGGTTTCAACAGCGTGAAGACGAGCTAGGTGTGAGGCAGGTGCACCAGCCCAGAGGGGAGAGCAGTATTCCATTGAGCTGCGGATGAAAGCCTTGTATGTGGTGAGGAGCTCAGGTGTGCCAAGGAAGGACTTCGCACGACGGAGGATGCCCATTCGGCGACTGGCTTTGGAGGCCAGATTTGAAATGTGGTTTTCCCAGGAAAGATCATGGCAGATCGTGAGACCCAAAAGTTTGAGTGACAGAACTTCTTGGAGAGGATTATTCAGAAAGTCGATGGGAGGGTTGTCCAGTCGGTCTTTTCGGAGAGACATCGTAAGAGTGTGAGATTTGTCAGGATTGAAAGACATGTTCCACTTGTTTGCCCAGTCTGTGATTTTGTCCAGGTCTGCAGAGAGTGAGGAGGCTGCAGACTGCCGATCTGAGGGATGAAGAATGGAGCGACAGAGAGTAGAGTCGTCAGCAAAGAGATAGAGAGGATTTTCAAGAGAGTCAGAGAGATCATTGATAAAGACCAGAAAAAGCACAGGGCCCAGAACACTGCCTTGGGGAACTCCAGCCTGAACAGGAAGGGGAGATGAGAGAAACCCATTCAGGGCCACACGTTGACTACGACAGGCATTCCAGAGTTTCCCAAGTCGTCTTTTCACAACTGAGAATGAATGCTGGCTATTAGTAGGTAAATGGTAATTGTTGTACTAAAATTACCTTTAAACCATCAATTATTACTTAATAAATGATAACATAAAACTCATAATGGTTTTTCCTGTGTGCTGTTATCTTTAACTACACAAACATTGAGTTTGTTCTTAGTTCTCTTGTGTTTTCCAGGTGCCTGCATAATGCTGAGGAGTTCCTGAAGTCTTCATCTTATGATTGTGCACCACAGAAATTGATTACCATGGAACATTCTTGTATACCTGGCCCCAGGAGGATGAATTTAGTCACCTCAATGGTAGAGGATGATGCGTTTGATCCAAGTTTACGCATTATCTGCCAAGAAGATAATAAAACTCCTGTGACAAGTCAAAAACTAGGACGGTTGAGCATGAAAGGAGCTGCTAAAATCCGAAATGCCATGGTTATGAAGCGTATCAAAATTGTGGGAGATAATGATGAGGATAGTGACAATGGCATGTTTGTTTACCATAATACCAACACCTGCTACAAATGGTACACACATTCTGGCAAACTGCAAATGATTGAGGAGAAAAGGGCAACAGAGGAAGAACATATGGTGGGTGGGACAGACGATGAGGCTTCGACAAGTGAGGGATTCCGGAAATACCTACGTAGTTATGTTGTACCTTGTGCACCTCCGAGTTGTAACAAGGATCCCAGAAAATTGCCCTGTGCTATATGTGGATTCATCTCACACAGGAAGTGTTGTGACAAATACAGAATCTGTGAGTATGAAAGTGCTAAAAATCTTATTGATGCTGCAAAGCATAACCAAGATGAAGTTTTCACACGAATCGCAGACCGATTAAAAGATGATGATGACAGCTCTGTTAAATCAGTCATCTCTGCAGACTTGTATTGCCACAACCTCTGTCGTCAAATTTACATGCGTAAATATGAACGTGACATCAAGTCAGAATCGTTTGAGAAGTCCGCCACCACCAATATCAAGCTTGTGCTCTTCACTCGTGCTCTTCCATATATTGACAAACTTTTGGCAAAGGGAGAGTGTTGCACTATGGGTGATATTGTTGAGTTTGCATCTAGCCTGTTGGAAGAAGGCGAGGTACTTACCAGTACCTTCCAAGACCGTGATATGAAACAACTGATCATGTCTCACTATGGAGAGTCAGTTGCAATCTCTCCTAATAGTAGGGTGAATGAATCAGAAATTTTCTTTTCATCTGACATCAGTGCTGCTGACCTAGCCATCAAGCTGAAGAATCAGGACATAATGAAAGAGGCAGGAACCATGTTGAGAGAAAACCTCATGGACATTGATTTTGGTCTGCAAGACAGCTTCTGTGACAGTACTGACTTGAAGGCATCATGGGAGAGAACAACGATGCCAGCATCTCTCCTCACATTCTTAGCAGCTCTGTTTAAAAGTTCCCAGGTACAAGCTGTTCCGAAGCAGTGCGAGAGACCTGGAGGAGCTTCTCCAGCCTCTTGAGGATGAAGAATATGATCAGACAGCAGATGAACAGCTGCCACAGCAGCAACAGCCCACTCAGGGAGAAGATTCTTCACATGAACATCAACATCCACATACCGTATTTTCCGGTGTATCAACCGCACCCCCGATTTTCGACTTCCAAAAAAAATTTAAAAATCAGATTTTCGAGGGAAAAAAAAAAATCAGGAAAATTTAAAAAAGAGAAGAGAATAAATAAATAAAATGGAAAGCGAAATATGATGAAAGGAAAGAGAAACTGAAGACAGAGAAACAGTGAAAATACATTAAATGAGTTGAAAGAGAATTTAAAAAACATTATAATTATTCTTTTTTGCCAATGTGGGGCCCTGAAAAGGGCCGTTGGGTTTTGGCTCTTGCCAATGTGGGGCCCTGAAAAGGGCCGTTGGGTTTAGTCTCTAAAATCCGAAGAAGTCCTCGTCATCCGTTTCTTCAGTCCAATCCGAGTCGGGGTCGGCGAGATCCTCGTCGTCGTTATCCTCTTCTCCATCGTCGGAAAAGGGCCGTTGGGTTTAGGCTCTAAAATCCGAAGAAGTCCTCGTCATCTGTTTCTTCAGGGAAGTCATTACAAAGATCATCATCCGAGTCTGGGTAGGCGAGATCATCGTCGTCGTTATCCTCTTCTCCATCGTCGGTCACTGCCACTTCATCCTCCCAGATGATCTCATCTTGAGTACCATCAAGGGCATTAGATATGCAGCACTTGAGGAAGGCCCGCTCGATGATGGCTGCCGGCAACTCCTCCCAGACCTTCAGTATCCAGCTACAGATCGTCGGGAGGTCCACCTTCCTCATCCTCCCAGTCTTGGTGAAGGTCTTGTCCCCCGACAGCATCCACTCTGACCAACAGTGCCGCAGACCGTCTTTGAACGGCTTGTTGACTGAAACGTCTAGCGGCTGCAGCAGCGACGCCATGCCACCCGGGATCATCACCAGATCAGTGTTGAGCCCCCTCAGCGTTGACTTGGTCTCTTCTGTCTTCTGACAACGGAAGGCGTCGAGGGCGAGCATGCTCCGTCGCCGCGAAAGCCCACCAACTCGTCTCCCCCACACGACGTGGAGCCAGTCATCTACCAGCGCTTGGTCCATCCACCCCTTGGCCTGGGCACGAACGATTACACCCGGAGGAAATTTATCCTTTGGTAGCGTCTTCCTCTTGAAGATGATATACGGCGGCAGCTTTCCCCCATCAGCGGTGCACGCTAGCCTAACCGTAAAACGATCTTTCTCATGACCCGTTGTAGTGATGGACACCGACTTGTCACCTTTGGCCGAGATGGTTGTCCCTCGAGGCACATCGAAGGTCAGCGGCGTCTGATCTGCGTTGCCGATGCGGCTTAGGGGATAGTCGTGCTGCTTGCGGAACTAGATCACGAACTTCTGAAAATTAGCAGTCTTCTCTGCTATGTCATCAGGGAGACTCTGTGCGATGTGGGTTCGCCGGCGAATGGAAAGGCCATGACGACCCATGAACCTGTACGCCCAAGACGTACTGGCCATGAAGTCATCGACCCCTGTTTCCCTGGCGATGAGTCGGGCCTGGAGTCGCAATGCTAGTGTCGTGATGGCGTGTCCCTCGGCTCGCTTCTCTCTCACCCACATTAGCAGTCTCTCCTCCAAGGCCGGCCACTGGGCTGCTTTGCCCCTCATCGCCTTCTTCTTCTTCGGCATCGTCTCCAGCGTCTGCTTGTTAGTCCGCCAGCGTCTAATGACGGACTCGTCGATTCCGAAGTGTCGGCCGGCCGCCCGATTACTAAACTCTTCTGCAAACCTGCAGGCACAGAGCTTGAAAGCTGCTGTGAATGATCGCGGTGCCATCTCGTGGTCTTGGTCAGGATAGAAGCGAATGGTGAATCTTGGTCTTGATAGCTCGAACAGGATAGAACGAATGGTGAAACTCCCCGTTGACCTCTCCGTTTTATACATTCGCCCAGCCCATGCGGCGGCATCAAAGCCGACTTCAATAGGTAATACAATAGGTTGGTTAGACAATAGGTACGTCATAATGTCCCATGCAAAACATCCTGTTTACCATGTTGACGCTTTTGTTTTGTGACTAAATCCTGTCTTTATTTAGCACACTCTATTCACTATGTGACCTGTCATTCAAAGAGGACCAGTGAAAGTACACATTTTCACAAACACGCATAGAAAAATCAAATATTACAAACTTCAAACTTTCTTGTATTTTGACTGGCAGCAGCAATCGGCATTGAACCTACATTAGTAACGTAATTGACGATCATTCATCATTGTATCCCCGCAACCCCAAAGTAATATAAAGATTACGTCCCGTTGATATGACAGTTTTTCAATGCACAAATTTTTCTGTTACTGTGTATCAACCGCACCCCATTTTTTAGGGTTTTCCCGTCGGTAAAAAACCGCGGTTGATACACCGGAAAATACGGTAGTCAGCAGCCTCCACTGGAACAACAAGAGAACTGGGTGAGAGATCACAAGAGTATACAGCTGCATTGTCTATTGCAAATGCTTGTATACAATATTCACAATGGGGTGAGGTGAACACCACTGCCTATGATGCTTGGCCATGCCCTCTATGCAAGAGATCGCAGCAGGAGCCTTCTCACAGCCTTCAACAGGATTGGTTCATGTACAAGCTACCAGACCATCAGATCAGCCCACAGCCTTCTTGCTAGCTATGCTGTGAAATGCTCAGAAGATGGAGAGACACCCATGCCAAGTACTTTCACCAGGGAGGATTACACGATGGCAGGCATGGACAATTCGGACTATGCCGACAAATCATCACTCTCTGGTACAGAGGGTTCACACTATGCAGCCTTAGTACTGTTTCCAGATGCCACAGTGAACAGGCCTCTCCATAAACCTCCAGTGTCAAGTACAGGATTGAGCCGTGCTGATCCTATAACGCAGACCAAGTTGCCATGTCAAGAGGTACCTCCCCATGCCAAGCCAGTGGTTCGACCCACCCTGCCACCAGACATGCTGCTGCATCCAGAAAACAAACAAGTGACATTACTTGACATGCAGACTGCTCGAAGTGTAGCTACAAAGCGGGAATTTTTGATCAGTTTGTTACGTCTTGGTGCATCAACAGAAAACCCTCAGATCTGGGCTGCTGTGCACACACTTGTCTCATCTGTTGTGGTGCCAATGATGCGTGTTGGTTTCCTCCCTGTCATACCAAAACCCATCACTGAGCGTGCTACAGTACGGCATTGCCTTACCAACTTCCAGAGTGTGCGAAGACAGTTAAATCAAGCATCAATGGTGGTATGGTGCGATGAAGGGGTGTTTGCCCTGGCTGAAGATGTCTACCTGCATGAGATGGAACAGTTCAGGGATCTAATCCTTTGTTTGGGCCCTTTCCATTGGACCCGGGTTCTGCTCAGATGCCAAGGCAAACTTCTCCGAGGTTCCGGCCCTGATGATGCACTGATTGAGTGTGGTGTGTTTGGACCTGGTGTAATAGAGTCAGTGTTGAATGGCAGCCATTATGTTCGGGCACTCACTGGGATGCTGATTGTGGAGGACCTAATCTGGTCATTCCAGTGTCAAATGTTCTGGCATCACAAGGATAAAACAGCATATCCAGTGCTGGAGCAGGTGAAGACACTACAATCTACACTAGCTGCAAACCAACATTGCCCAGAGGAGTTTGAGGCCCTGATTGGACAAATGGAGAAGTTACATCAGGACTTCCTGGAGTTTGAGAAGGAGTGTGAGGCCAAGTCTGAACTCTGCCAGTTCTTTGGTGTTTGGCTGCAGTTGGTTGCTGTCATCAAGAATGCTGTCGTCTCTGAAAGAGAAGGAAACTGGAATCTACTTGTGGCTACTGTTGAGGATTCTATGCCGATCTTTGCAGAATTTGACTGCGTCAACTAACTGCGTTATGGCTCATTGTACCTTGAACAAATCAAGGTATTGGAGTTCACACATCCAGAAGTCTACCGACGCTTCTCTATGGGCCAATGGGTTGTTCAGGACCGTCCAGGCTGGTTCTGTGCTGTTGGAGGTGACATGAAGGTCGAGCAGACCATCCAGAGAGTGTCAAAGGGTCCTGGAGGTCACTATGTGGTGGGTGCCACACGCAATGCCAGTGCTGTGGCTGAATTTGAGCTCCTCTTCCATGAGATTGGGTCTATCACAAGTCTCCTCAACCTTCTCACCACCAACCACCCCATGATTCACACAGAATGCCATCTCCAGCATGCACTCAGTGGAACTCGGCATCTCACATTCAACCAGAATGTGACAAAGCTGCTGAACTTTGTGCTAGAGCGGCAGAATCCATATTCAGTTATGGTCGATGGGCCTGTGCCACTGCACAATCTGCTCACAAAGCTAGCTGTTGACCAAGAGGTTGCTGTGCATCTGCTCAAGTGTCTTGGGAATGGTGAGCATGTCTACCGCTCATACAGGCAAGAGCGTTTGGTTGAGAAGACCAGAAAATGAGCACAAGCATATCAAAGAGAAAGCTGCCCCAGTTCACCAACCAGCCACAGAAGACGTCAGCAACCATTCAAAGGGAGAAAAAGAACCTCTCATCCAAAGATGTGTCAGAGGCACAGAGGAGTATGGACATTGTTAAGGAACGGGGCATGAACCTCAAGCAGATACTAAGTCATGATGTGCTCCAAATGTCTCCACTGTTTGATGGTGACCTTGCAGCTCATGTGCACAAGTCAAAACTTGTTGGTGAGATTGAACCTGGACTTGACTTGACCAAATGGAGTAAGAAGTCTGCACTTGCAACTCATGTTGTGGTAGACTTCATGTCTAAGATGAGGCAGATGCCTCGAGGACAATTCTCTACTTTGGGTGCTGTTATCAATGCCATCATCACCTCAGCATCATGCATCTGCCAAGAGACAGAGTTCATTCATCTTGTTCTAGATTCCTACATTGAGATGTCTCTGAAGGAAGGGGAGCGTATGCGGCGTACTGACATGACAAAAGGGATTGACATCGTTGGAATGAACACAGACACACCCATTCCCCATCAACATGACAAGTTTTGGGCATCTGAGAAGAACAAGCAGAATCTCCAGATGCTGGTCCGAGATATGGTGTGTAAGAAAACCTATGGAAATGCTACCATCATTGCCGGCTCTGTTGTTTCTGATGACGAGGTGCTTCCAGCAAAAGCAGGTTGTGGTGAAGAGATCTCAGACCTGTCAAATTGGATTGACGAGGCAGATGTTAGGCTGGTCGTGCATGTGCAGTGGGCTGTTCGTGTTAAACAATGCAAGAGAGTTGTCATAGTCTCCAATGACACAGACACCTTTGCATTACTGCTACGCTATACCCCATACCTCCAAGATCTGGGGTTGAAAGAGATCTGGCAGGAGTATGGTACTGGTGAGAAGCGCCGCATGCTTCCCCTTCATCAAGCAGTTTCTCAACTTGGAGCACCACTTGCCAAGACAGTGATCAAGGCACATATATTGACCGGGGATGACTGCATGAGCATGGTGGGGACCAAACATGCAGCTATGGCTTCTGACGCAGTACAATATCTGACAAACTTTGGAGAGGCAGAAACCTTGTCTGAACAAGATGCAGCTCTAGCAGAGAAGTACTTGGTACGTGTCTGGGCAGGGGTCAGGTCAACTACAACTGTTGATACATTCGACGAGCTCAGGGTAGAAAACGATACCAGTGCCAGTGCTGGAATTGATTCTCTCCCTCCTACAAGCATTGTGATCAGAGGTCACATCCACCGTGGAGGCTTTCTGGTGCACAGGGCATGCCAACTGCTTGTGACAGCCAATGAACATGAGGCAAGACTAGATCCAGTGGGACATGGATGGGAGGAGCACTTTGGCACACTTCTGCCATCAAAATGCCTAAAGCCCTTGCCGTCAAATCTGCTCACAATGTGCAAGTGTTCAGGCAAGTGCAACACTCGACGCTGTGAGTGCCGTCCTGCTGGACTTCAGTGCGTAATATTCTGCCATGGAAAGATGGATAATGCATCCTGTATAAACATTCCACGGAATAACTAACTTTCATCCACATGTAATATGGTGTACTTTGAAGGAATTGGTTACTCGATTTTGTTTTATGATTTAATTTGTATTTCACTTGTACTCCTACATAGTATAGTCATATTTGCCATAGTCAAAAGCCAACAAAATAGGTGGTATAGTAATAGCCGATAGAATGTAGTATTAGAAAAGAATTAGTTAAATTTAGAATAGAATAGAATTAGTTAAAATTGGTATGTATATAATAGTAGTTACTTAAAATTAGTATAGAATATAATGGTACTATGCATATATGTAATGGAGAAAACAATATTGAGTTTTTGAAAAATGTCATTGGTGTGAATATTTCAATGTCAAGATGACTTTCTATTAAAATAACAATGTCATAAATGAATTCTATGTGTCAGAATTAGTTGAATTTGGGGTATTATACCTGTTTCTACTGCTATAAACAGCCAACATATGGCCAAGGTCATTTTGTTACAAAATGACCTTGACCATGACCTTTGTAGGTGAAGATGATCCAGAATGGCCAAAACAACATCAGAAATGAATTCTACACCCCAGAATTAGTTGAAATAGAGGTATTACACTTTCATATACTCTCAAAAACAAAAAAGTTAGATTTCCATGATGGCCGACGGCGGCCATATTGGATTCAGCCATAGCGCCATTCGTGACACCATGACGGACAAGCACCTCGGTGATTTTTCATCTCTAGGGGCCCACTAACTCAGTTCAAGTGAGAAATTCCCCCAACACCATTTTGCGTACGGGTCTACAGGCCGAGTCCTGCATTGTCTACAGGCCTAGTCCTGCATTGTCTACAGGCCTAGTCCTGCATTGTCTACAGGCCTAGTCCTGCATTATGTACAGACTCGGTGCGTCATCTTGCTCCGTGCGAGGATACCGTTCGGCCGGAACTCAGCCCGGGGGACCCGTTGACGGGGAATTCACCGTCGACTCCGCTCCCGCCCGATCCGGTCGGCCCTCAGCCGCCGCCGCCATCTCCCGAGATAGGCGGTTATTCCGACGTGGGGGATTTTGGTCTCGCGGATGAAGCTCCTAAGGCTTACCGAACATGCGCCAGAAGAGAAATTCGCCGCCCCGATCGCTACGGCTGGGACTGACATGCGTTGCTACTCGATGTACCCTTCTGCTAACTGACGTTTTCTATACTGCTATTCCGCTTGCTTTCACCCCTAGGTGTAGATTTAACGCCGGGGAGAATATCATGAAATTCTGTCTGACGTCTGAACCCAGGTGTCATGCGTCTTTTGTCCGCTACGCGGCCGTTATAAGAACTCGGTCATTCAGCGCTATGATCATACCCGAGACATTTACCGTATGCTATGCTGGTGCATAAATAGATGGTACGTACCGCCACTTTGTTACGGCTTGCTTGTGCTCATCTGTAAACTCATTACTAGTTCAGATGTATGCTGAATATTGATATGATGTTCGAAAGCACGCGGTGCTACGCGCGTGACATGCTACCAAGGAGGAAGCGGCCAACGCGGTAAGTTTATAGTTCTTTATTCCAAAGAGGTCACTGTAGCACTGGCGCGCTCTGGGCTGTGCGCCCGGTGTATATCCTGAGGCCACGCCTACCCCTCGGGCGTGGCCGCCGCACACTTGGTGCGCGGAATGATGTCACCACGCCAGTGGGCTTTCGTGTACCCCACACGCGCCCCCCCAGAATTCCCGCGCACATGGAGGGCCAGTTTGCGGGGCAAACGGATGACCCGGCCGAAGCGCCCTCTGGCGACCGGCGGCGTCCGGGGTGCAGTGATGCCAGGTGGGATGCCCCGGCTGTACCCGGGATGGGTGCCGGACCGGGGGGCGGCGTGCCTGCGGTGCTGGGCGGTGCCGGGGGGCAGCCCCAACGCGGGGGCCGAGCCACCGGCGGTGGGTGGTCCACTTCGAGGTGGGCCGGCTTGAGGCGGTCTATGGAGACCCGGTCAGGAGTGCCGCCGATGTCCAGGGTGAAATGTTTCACCCCGGTCTCCAGCACACAGAAAGGCCCGTCGCACGGGGGCTGCAGTGGTGTCCTGTGGGCGTCGTGCTGGACGAAGACGTACTCCGCGGTGCGAAGCTCTGGGGCGACGTGTGTAGGAGGGTGCCCGTGGTGCGCCGTCGGCACCGGGGCGAACCTCCGGGCGGTCTCCTGCAGCGCAGAACGCTCCTGCGCCGCGGACAAAGGTGCCGTGGGGTCGGGGAGGAACTCGCCCGGCACCCGCAGCGGTTGTCCAAAGACCAACTCCGCCGCGGATGCGCGCAGGTCCTCCTTGGGCGCCGTCCGGAGGCCCAGCAGGACCCAGGGGAGCCTGTCGACCCAGCCGCCGTCGCGGAGGGTGGCCCGGAGCGCGGCCTTCAACGAGTGGTGGAATCGCTCGCACAGGCCATTGGCCTGGGGGTGGTAGGCCGTGGTTCGGTGCAGCTGGACCCCGAGCCCCCGCGCGACCGCGGCCCAGAGCTCCGAGGTGAACTGGGGGCCGCGGTCGGACGAGATGTCCGAGGGGGCACCGAAACGGGCGACCCAGGTGGCGATGAACGCCTGCGCGACGTCTGCCGCCATCGTCGCCGCCAAAGGCACGGCCTCCGGCCACCGGGTGGTGCGGTCCACCATGGTGAGGACATGGGTGAAACCCCGTGAGGGGGGCAGAGGTCCCACCAGGTCCACGTGAACGTGGTCGAACCGACGTTCCGGCACCGTAAACGGGGCCAAGGGGGCCTGGGTGTGTCGGTGCACCTTTGCGCGCTGGCACGCGAGGCACGTCCTGGTCCAGCCGCGGACGGCCTTCCGGAGGCCATGCCAGACGAATTTGTCAGCGACCAACCGCTGGGAGGCCCTCGTGCCCAGGTGGGACAGGCCGTGGATGGCGTCAAAAACCTGGCGCTGCCAGCCTGCGGGCACGATGGGGCGAGGCCGCCCGAGGGAGACGTCGCAAACGAGGGCCGTGCCCGCGCCGTCGAAGGGCACCTCGGTGACGCGGAGGCCCGTGACGGCGGTCCGCAGGGCCTGGACCCCGGGGTCGGTGGCCTGGTCCGCTGCCATCCGGGCATAGTCGATGGCAAGGTGGACTGCGTGGGCGACGGCCCGGGAAAGGCAATCGGCCACCGGGTTGTCCTTTCCCGCGACGTGCCGGATGTCCGTCGTGTACTCGGACACGGCCTCGAGGTGACGCTGTTGCCGGGCCGACCACGGCTCGGCGGCCTTGCCCATCGCGAAAACCAGCGGCTTGTGGTCGACGAAGGCCGTGAACGCACGGCCCTCGAGCAGATGGCGGAAGTGCCTGACCGCCAGGTGAAGCCCAAGCAACTCGCGGTCGAAGGTGCTGTAACGGCGTTCGGGCGGGCGAAGCTGCCGGCTGAAGAACGCCGGCGGTTGCCAAGCTCCATGCACCCATTGCTCGTACACCGCGCCCACCGCGTAGTCCGAGGCGTCGGAGGTGAGGACGATCGGTGCATCGAGCGCTGGGTGCGCGAGCATGGTGGCGTTGGCCAAGGCGAGCTTCGCGCCAGAGAACGCCACGTCCATCTGCTCAGTCCAGGTAACGTCACCTTTGCCCGGCTTCCCTCGAAGGGCCTCGTGTAAGGGGCGCAGGAGCTGGGCGATGCGGGGCAGGAACCGATGGTAAAAGTTTACGATGCCCAGGAACTCCTGGAGCCCCTTGATCATGCGGGGGCGCGGAAACCCCTTCACTGCCTCCACCTTGGCCGGTAGGGGGACGGCCCCGTGCCTGGTGATGTGGTGCCCCAAAAAGTCGATTTCAGCGACACCGAACCAGCACTTGGCGGGGTTCACGATCAGGCCGTGCTGGCCCAGACGTTTGAAGAGCGTGCGGAGATGGTGAAGGTGCTCTTCGCGGGACGCGCTGGTGACGAGGATGTCGTCCAGGTATACGTCCAAAAAATCCAAGCCGCGCAAGACGCTGTCCATGAGGCACTGGAACGCCTGAGCCGCATTTTTCAAACCGAAGGGCATCCAAAGGAATTCGAAAAGCCCGAATGGCATGATGACAGCCGTCTTCGGGATGTCCTCCGGCCTGACAGGGACCTGATGGTAGCCGCGTATGAGGTCCACCTTTGAAAAGAAGGACATCCCCGCCAACCGGGCGGAGAAGTCCTGGATGTGGGGGACGGGGTAGCGGTCGGGGGTGGTGGCATCGTTGAGGCGCCGGTAGTCCCCGCACGGTCGCCATCCCCCGCCGGGCTTGGGCACGATGTGGAGCGGGGACGCCCACGCGCTCTCGGAGCGCCGCACGATGCCGAGCCGCTCCAGCGTAGCGAACTCCGCTTTAGCTACGGCGAGCTTCGTCGGCTCGAGGCGGCGTGCCCGGGCGTAGACCGGTGGCCCGGCGGTGGGGATGTGGTGTTCCACCCCGTGCTTGACTGTCCCCGCCGAGAAGGTGGGCCGCGTGAGGGCCGGGAAACCCGCGAGGAGGCGGGCGAATTCGTCCGCTGCCGGAAGCGTACAGATGAACCTGGCCGGAACGGAACCGCTCAGCAAGCCGCTCGGCGAGCCGCTCAGTGAGCCGCTCTGTGAGCTGCTCAACGAGGCGGGCAGCGCACACGCGAGTGAGCTGAACGTCTCAGCCTGGACAAGCCTTCTGCGCTTTACATCGACCAGTAATCCATTAGCACATAAGAAGTCCGCGCCGAGCAGTGCCATGGGCACGTCGGCCGTAACGAACGACCAACGGAAAACCTGACCTCCGAACCGCAGGGAGAGACAACGTTTTCCGTACGTGCGTATAGACGTACCATTGACCGCAAGCAGTGCGGGACCTCGGCCCACGGTGTGCTTGTCGGACGTACCGGCAGGAACGACACTCACCTGCGCCCCCGTGTCGCACAGGTAACGGCGCCCGGACAAGGTGTCCGTTATGTATAGAAGGCTGTTTGAATTGCCGACGCTCACCGTTGCCACCGAGCGCCGGCTCGCCCGTTTCCCGACCTGCCGAATGAGCACGGCGGGCGACACTGCCGAGCCTCGTGGCCGAATTTGGCGTGGAAGAAACACCAGGCGGGCAGCTGCGGCGTCGGAGGCCGCGGTTTTCTTCGCGGCGGCGGCGGTGGTGGTGGGCGGAGCGTGGCGGCGGACACGAGGTGCGGTGCATCGGGGAAAGCCTCGGGAGCCTCGGGAGCGGCGACCGCGCCAAGACTCGCCTGCGCATCCAAAGCCGCGTAGTATTTGTCGGCCTCAGCAGCGAGCGCACGGGGTTCCGTTAACGCGGAACCAGCCAAAGCGAGGCGGACTCGTGCTGGCAGCTGGCGTCGAAACAACGCCCAGAATAGAGCGTTCGGGGTTTCATCGCCCATGAGCGCCAGCATATGGTCCATACGGACCGACGGTCGCGTGTCCCCGATCTCGGAGAGGTCCAAGAGGCGATCGGCCCGTGCGTCCACCGTAAGGCCGAACGTGGCGAGGAGGAGACGCTTGACCGCCTCGTACTTGCCGTCGGCAGGTGGATCCCTTAGGACCGATACGACGCGGGTGGCCGTGCCGGGCCGGAGGGCGGCGACCACGTGGCAGTACATGGTCTCGTCCACCGTGATGCCTCGAAGTCGGAACTGGGCTTCCGCCTGCAGGAACCAAACTTCGGCTTGTGACTCCCAGAATTCGGGGAGCTTGATGGAGACCGCGTTGGTAGCCATTGTTGCGGCGGTTTCGGGTAGTCAGCGACGGCTGACTCGAACGTCGGAGGTCACCAATAAAGCACGCGGTGCTACGCGCGTGACTTGCTACCAAGGAGGAAGCGGACAACGTGGTAAGTTTATAGTTCTTTATTCCAAAGAGGTCACTGTAGCACTGGCACGCTCCGGGCTGCGCGCCCGGTGTATATCCTGAGGCCACGCCTACCCCTCGGGCGTGGCCCCCGCACACTTGGTGCGCGAATGATGTCACCACGCCAGTGGGCTTTCGTGTACGCCACAGTTCGCTGGTTCTCTTTACAGGTATTGTTAGGGATCGATTGAGATTCAACTCATGATATGAGCCAATGTTGGAACTCTGATTCTTACAACAATGACCATGTCATTGTAAATCGCGTGTATGTACTCACGTTGTAATATCGCGCATAGTATGATGACCATGTCTGTGTAATCGCGTGTATGTACTCACGTTGTAATATCGCGCATACTATGATGACCATGTCAGAGTAATCGCGTTTATGTACTCACGTTGTAATATCGCGCATAGTATGATGACCATGTCAGTGTAATCGCGTGTATGTACTCACGTTGTAATATCGCGCATACTATGATGACCATGTCAGTGTAATCGCGTGTATGTACTCACGTTGTAATATCGCGCATACTCTGATGACCATGTCAGTGTAATCGCGTGTGTTTACTCACGTTGTAATATCGCGCATAGTATGATGACCATGTCTGTGTAATCGCGTGTATGTACTCACGTTGTAATATCGCGCATAGTATGATGACCATGTCTGTGTAATCGCGTGTATGTACTCACGTTGTAATATCGCGCATAGTATGATGACCATGTCAGTGTAATCGCGTGTATTTACTCACGTTGTAATATCGCGCATAGTATGATGACCATGTCAGAGTAATCGCGTGTATGTATTCACGTTGTAATATCGCGCATAGTATGATGACCATGTCTGTGTAATCGCGTTTATGTACTCACGTTGTAATATCGCGCATAGTATGATGACCATGTCAGTGTAATCGCGTGTATGTACTCACGTTGTAATATCGCGCATAGTATGATAACCATGTCAGTGTAAGCGCGTGTATGTACTCACGTTGTAATATCGCGCATAGTATGATGACCATGTCATTGTAAATCGCGTGTATGTACTCACGTTGTAATATCGCGCATAGTATGATGACCATGTCTGTGTAATCGCGTGTATGTACTCACGTTGTAATATCGCGCATAGTATGATGACCATGTCAGTGTAATCGCGTGTATGTACTCACGTAATATCGCGCATAGTATGATGACCATGTCAGAGTAATCGCGTTTTGGTACTCACGTTGTAATATCGCGCATAGTATGATGACCATGTCAGAGTAATCGCGTTTTGGTACTCACGTTGTAATATCGCGCATAGTATGATGACCATGTCAGTGTAATCGCGTGTATGTACTCACGTTGTAATATCGCGCAAAGTATGATGACCATGTCAGAGTAATCGCATTTTGGTACTCACGTTGTAATATCGCGCATAGTATGATGACCATGTCAGTGTAATCGCGTGTATGTACTCACGTTGTAATATCGCGCATAGTATGATGACCATGTCAGAGTAATCGCGTTTTGGTACTCACGTTGTAATATCGCGCATAGTATGATGACCATGTCAGTGTAATCGCGTGTATGTACTCACGTTGTAATATCGCGCATAGTATGATGACCATGTCAGAGTAATCGCGTTTTGGTACTCACGTTGTAATATCGCGCATAGTATGATGACCATGTCGGTGTAATCGCGTGTTGTACGTACCCACGTTGTCATGTCGCGCATAGTTTGACGTTCGTGTCTGTCGAGACGTCGATATTCATTGGAATGGGTGTAAAAACGGCAATTTCCCTTTCCGCACTTTGATTTATTACGACTTAGGTGGACAGATCTACTCTTTTTTTTGGATCCTTTTTGAAATGCCGAAGTATTCTCCGTTTATAAACAAGGAGTAATCCGTAATCGTGTCACGTGATCATGATGGTTTCCGAATTGAGAGAATTTGAATCACTTCAGTTTGGTGAGTGAGTCCTGGTTTCCCTTCCCCCGTGCTAGTTTACCTCACCTCACCTTTACTCTTTACACTTTAAGTTTACACCTTGTCCCTTGAATGAGGCAAAATGTAAAGTTGTTGATTATGGAAGAAGGAATCAGTAAATTGTCTACACCACGGGCAAGGGGAGTGAAAGCAGAGAAATGAAGTCAGTAAGTGAAGAGAAGGACTTGGTTTGACCACTCTCGTACCAGGTAGATTGAAGGTACTTGGTTTGACCACCCTCATATCAGGTAGGTTGAAGGTACTTGGTTTAACCACTCTCGTATCAGGTAGATTGAGGGCACCTGGTTTAACCACTGTTGTATCAGGTAGATTGAACATACTTGGTTTAGCCACTCTCGTATCAGGTAGATTGAAGGTACTTGGTTTAGCCACTCTTGTATCAGGTGGATTGAGGGCACCTGGTCTAACCACTCTTGTATCAGGTAGATTGAAGGTACTTGGTCTAACCACTCGTTTCAGGTAGATTGAACATACTTGGTTTAGCCACTCTTGTATCAGGTGGATTGAGGGCACCTGGTCTAACCACTCTTGTATCATGTAGATTGAAGTTACTTGGTTGAGCCACTCTCGTATCAGGTAGATTGAAGGTACTTGGTCTAACCACTCGTTTCAGGTAGATTGAAGGTACTTGGTTTAGCCACTCTCGTATCAGGTGGATTGAGGGCACCTTGTCTAACCACTCTTGTAGTTAGACTGTTTTGCGCATCCGTGTAGTGAGACCGAAGTATGTGTGATGTTTTCTCTTTAAATGTCACTATGTCGTTTAAGCCATTTCCCTCTGCGATTTTGATGGAGTCCCCGTATTGTTCCTTGAGTTTGTTCTGTAGATAGTGATGGCCATAAGGAAACGAATCTTCACGATTCAAAAACTCCTTCATTTTGTCCTTGAGGTATGAAATGGTCAACTGTCCCTCATCGTTCATCTCTCGATATGCACACATCCTGAAGATGTCTGCTCTTGATCAGCATCTTTAGGCCGTCCAGATTTTCTGTGTTTTGCATCCGTTCCACCCCGAAAGTGCAGCGGTGCATCATACCCATTGCGGAAATTGACAAGGCATGTATGGTGGTATATGCAATCGGCAGCATGAAGATCTCCATCATAGTACTCCACCCACCCTTTCACAGTACATGACCAATCATCAGAACGACTTTCACAGCACTCCAGGATGGTCCTGGCAAAGGAGTCTGTCTTGACGTAGCTGTAGTCCGAACCTCCAATAGCAACCTGGGTCCCACAGAAAAGGCAATCAGACTTGCTGTTGAAAGGCCCAGTAGACACACGTGCACTTCTCTTCAGTGAGACTATGGAGGAACCACTTTTCTTCTTTTGATTCTCAATGTCATGTTGATTTATGGACTGTTTACGACAGTCCAAGTGTACTTTACAGTCAGCCGTCACAGCAATGCTATCACCTCTCCTAACATTTGCTGCATTGATGCCATCAGCGTGCTTCTGACGAACTTTTACGCCATCTCCATCTTCAATCCTTTCCTTGCAGATCGGACAACTTTCATGGGCTAAGCTTGAAGCACTCGTGTTCCAAACATGAAACAGAAATAGAAACATTCGATATTCAAGAAAATAACGCTGAAAGAAGGTCAAAATAAGTAATCTATCTATAATTCCAGCAATCTCTGTGTGTGTGTGTGTGTGTGTGTGTGTGTGTGTGTGTGTGTGTGTGTGTGTGTGTGTGTGTGTGTGTGTGTGTGTGTGTGTGTGTGTGTCTGTGTGTCTGTGTGTGTGTTTGTTTGTTTGTCTGTGACCGCTGTTTCTCGACAACCACGGGTCCGATATACTTTAAACTTGCCAGGTATATTGCTGGGGACCCGAGGATGTGCCTTTTCAAGGTTTCATATTAATCGGACAAGTAGTTACCGAGCTATGTCCAAAAAACGATTCAACCAATCAGAGAGCAGCGAGCTATCACGTGTGCCGAACGTGCCGAACAGACTCTGCCTCGGACGGCACATTTGAGAGCGTATTCATTTATTTCACGTTGGCAAACTATGTTGCCGTTAAACTATGTTTTAAAACTAATTAAAACTAATTTGCGATTCATCGTAACTGCGATTTGCGACCTTCCGGACAGTGAAGACTTCACTTCCGGCAGCCAATCACAGAACGCGTTGTTGCGAGCCGAGCCGAGCGCGTGCGCCATTACGGTTCGTAATTCGATTTCTTCCGGAGAAAATAATAATTTCTCGATTTCTTATGCGCATTATTTCTCCCAGAGCGAAGGGCGGAAGCGAAGAGCGTTGTTTTTTTTGTTTATGGGCGTACGGGCGTACGGGCGGGGTAGAGCGTACGGGTAGCGTTTTTTTGTTTTTTTGGCAAGGAACGGGCACCCACGTACGGGCATGCCCTAGTATTTAATAAAGAAAACAATGAAGCAAAAACCACTGTCCTATATCAAACTGTTTAGGAATATTGGCCGCCATCTTGGATTTACAGATTTGATGGACCAAGTCATAAATCCATTGAGACCACCTTTCGAGGCCATTTTTCCCCGCAGGGTGGGGGTTGGCCTTTTTCGGGCCCCGTGGTCCCCTTTTTGAAGCAATGTTTTATGGCCGGATGCCCTTCCTGCCGCCAACCCTGTTAGTCACCTCTTGCGACACACAGGGAATTACCAGTGAGCTGGTACTCAATTTGCCGACCTCGGAAGGATAACAGGCTGAGTCAACCCCTCTGGTGTTCATTCAGCGATTTGACCGGGATTCGAACCCAGGATCCTAGGATCCCAAGCCGGCACCCTAACCGGGAAGCCAACACCAGGCTTCATAAATCCATTGGCACCAATGAATTCCTTGACCCTTAAAACCCTAGTTTCCTCCCCCCAAGCCCTCTCCCTCCCACACATCTCCCTGCTCTTAAATGTTGTGTGCTCTCAAGTGTTTGCGTGCTTCCCATTCTCTTGTCTTCCGCTCCCTCTTTTTATATATTTTGTTTGTCTGGTTGATTTGTTTGTGAAGTAAATGTCAGCTCTTTCACGAGCCTCGATTCAGTATCCAAAAAAAAAAAAAAAAAAACAAACAAAAAAAAACATATTGTTCTACACCTAACGATAAGGAAGTTACAGCCACCTTCTTGATTTTCAGGGTCAGCGGTGGCCATCTTGAACTGACCCAGTTTTAACCTACTTCCGGTGGTCAGATTGTGGTATTTTTTTTTTTTCTGTCATTTAAAACACCCAGTAGGTAAAAAAAAAAAAAAACTGAAAAACCTTTTGTTGGAATTTGTTGAGGGTTAGGGTTTTTTTTTTCTTTCATAAATTGACCCACCTACATTCACAACCTTTTGGGATTTCTGCAAGAGCAGAATGGACTTCGTAGGTGACCGAGGCTCGGTTCCACCTCGGTGTGATTTTATGAAGTGAAAACGATGTCGATTGCCCTCCTCAAATCCCATTACAGAAACAGCTGTTGTGATTGTTCCAGATTTGTCCAAACGAGATCCCTTCGATGACGACTTCGACCTCCTGCACGTCGGAGCTGATGGAGACTTTGAGGTGACGCTGAAGTTGAGCCAATCGAACGATGTGCTACAAGGTGCTCGCCAACCTTTGGCTACCGTGAGTAGTTAATGAGCGGTCGACGGATTCACATAATTAATTTTATATACGTGGGGAAATTACAGGCCCAGACCAGGAATCGTACCCAGGTCTTCTGGAAAACCGTACCAGTGCTCTGCCATCTGAGCTACCTGGGTGACCCTGACCAAGCATGCAGTTTTCCCACACATATGATTGCCACTCTATTTCCGTCATTGCTTCTGGTGCACTCGCTGCCAACCATAGAGAAAGCGAGTTACCCACGGCATAGGGACGCCACGGCTCTTCAGATTACCCTTCCTCTTGCTGCGAATCCGCTCCATTAACTGCTAGTAGTAACCTTAATCTTTCCCGTTTGCAGTACCACGGCTCACTGTTCTTTCTGCCTTCAGCTGCCTCTTGGACTCCCCCCATTTGCTGCCGACCCTTCACACGATGCAGAGTCTCGCTTCCTCCTCTCCCCACAACGATTGTCCCTCCATCACTTTGAGCGACTACAGAGGTGAAGCTCCTTCCTTTCACTCGTCCCGGTAATGTTTCGCTCGTCGTATTTTGCTTCGATCA
Source organism: Myxine glutinosa (assembly GCF_964187855.1). Taxonomy (NCBI): domain Eukaryota; kingdom Metazoa; phylum Chordata; class Myxini; order Myxiniformes; family Myxinidae; genus Myxine; species Myxine glutinosa. The sequence goes on along the minus strand of NC_136265.1, from coordinate 3,354,633 downwards.
CACTGGTGACTAAATTCAATTTTGTATCATTATTCCCTGTGGAAATAGGAGTTTTCGATTTGACGTCCAATCGACTATTTCAAAGGGACTATTCAGCGCACTGTAATCTCTTCTACGTTTCTTTCCATCATGGTTTTAACCAATACACACCTGGTGTTTGTTTTGAAGCTTCATTCCTCGCGAGATCGATCCCGAATCGCTCTTTGAAGGTGACGTTTGCACCGTACCCACTTTGCTCGCCGTCGATCGGAACCCTACGACCGGTGAGCTATTGGGCTTCCACGAGGTGAGTCGATGTCTCGTTAACCTTGAGCTTTGTCAACCTTTCACTGATGTGCTTTTGGCCTGGTTTTCATTAAAAGCCGACTACCGTCACAGCTCCGGTGGTTGTCAGCCGATCTACCACCTGCTACTTGCTAAGTGTTTGTTTTTACAAAATAAAGGGCACTGCATGACATGGACCAAACGACGACGATGCGTGACTCGAACACAGAATAACATCCCTGCGTCGTTTCATTCTCCTACCTCGTGAAACCATTCTGTTTTCTTGCTTTAAGAACGCCAAACTTCCAGGACAGACGAAGGAAGCCGATCAACCTTACTACCTCCTACCATTCAAGCAAAGAGATAGAGAGGATTTTCCAGAGAGTCAGAGAGATCATTGATGAAGACCAGAAAAAGCACAGGGCCCAGAACACTACCTTGGGGAACTCCAGCCTGGACAGGAAGAGGAGATGAGAGAATTACATTTAGAGCGACATGTTGACTGCGATAGGAGAGGAAGTCCACGAGCCATGTGTGGAGATTTCCATGGATACCACAAGAGGAGAGTTTGCCAACCTTGTTAGTCGCCTCTTTAGAAGTTCCTGCTACCAACCTTGTTAGTCGCCTCTTTCGACACACAGGGAATTACCAGTGAACTGGTACTCGATTTGCTGACCTCGGAAGGATGACAGGCTGAGTCAACCTCCCTGGCGTTAAGTCAGCGATCGACCAGGATTCAAACCCAGGATCCTAGGATCCCAAGCTAAGACCTTAACCGCTAAGCTAACTCCAGGTTTATATGTCAAGGAAGATGTCACTGATTTCCTGTTTGGCGTTGAGGACCTCCATCCCCTGTTGAGACAGCAGAAGCAGCGTGTCCGGTTTGATAGAAACTTCTCCACCTTATCGGGAGAGAAGGACACGGAGTCCAGGAGCAGCTGGGTACGACTGAGTAAGGTGGGTACAGAGAGCGATGGGTTTGGGAGTCTGTTAAAAATACATGCTGTCATGAAATTGAAGTATTCCAAGGAATTCTTTTGTCATTATGTGTCAAAGCTTTGAGGATATTCATCCTCACCCCTCTGGGAAGTTGGGAAGTTGTAACCCTCCTCCTTCCCCCTCTGAATCACGAATTGTAAACACCCACCAAACTGGTAATAGTGGACCCCTCAAATTTAGAAGTTGCATCTCCCCCTCCCAAAAAAAATTATTGGGCAGAAGTCCTGTTTTTCCCAATCTCCAACAGAAAGTCTTTTGGAGAAGATCCTTTTGAATTTCGACGTGTGGAACATCCCAGCATTAGATACCAACGGCTATCCACATGATGGAAATGTCTGTTCCTTCCTGCAAGGAATGCAAGTCCAGAGAGAGGTGGATCCACTGTTAGAGTTAAAACAACATTGAGACACAGAATCAAGCTCGACATGTCGGAGCCATTCTTCCACATCTCCGTAAATGGAGCAGAAACTTTTCATATCTGACTTGGTTTGCGGTTATGTCGGCCTTCAACAAACAATCGATCAATTGGTGTATTCATGGGAACTTTCAGGAATGGAACACTGTCCTGGAAGTGATCGTGGTGGGAAATTGTTTTTATTAGGAAATCCGACATGATGCTTCTTTCCCTCGTTTATTATTATTTAGTACACGCACAAACTGCTTACTTCAAATGATCGTTGAATGGAAATCCGTTGGTTTGCCGAACCATTGGGGACATGACTCGACTTTTTGTTTTGGACCTGATGACTATTTTCCAACTGAATGATGCAAATACTTGACGGTGACCGTGTCTTTCCGAAAATTCGACACAGACAAAAGACAAGAAGAAGATGGCAGAAAAATGTGAACTTTATGAATTCAAGGTGTGCGATGAAAACGATGATGATAGCAGATCGTTTCACTACCGAGGTAATCCTCAGTCTAGAGTAGAGACCAGACTGCCTCCCATGTAATCTAGGGCCTGCAAACTTGCCATTTTATTATTATATTCTCAAGTCAACAACTACTGTACATCAGTAAGACTATTATTCTTCGTGGAGGACAATCTTAAATGGGTGATCAGGATTTAAAAACTGTTCACTAATCACATTTATGTAACAAATCAAAGAGTTTTCTTCCGAGGATACCGTAGGATAACTGAATTTAAGGCCTACATATGCTCCAATGGCCTCTCAGAGAATCTGGACCCCCAGAACTTTCGGGGACCGAGGTGAATCCCACCCTTGGACCAGCGTAATCCTAGCTTCGCCCATGAAATCACAGATGTGTACTTTAATGAACCTGGCCATCTACTTTAGAATTTGATGCAAACCCACAAGAGCCGACCGACCGAGCCTCGTGTTTGCATGGCGTATTCAACTCCTTCCTACATCTTCTAAATATCTCTAATCTGATCACAGCTGATAGTCTGATACACAGGTAGGTTTGCTTTCCATGTTTGAACAAACTATCTTCAGTAGCTCCTTCAATCCTACGTCTTCATTGTCTGATCATCAAAATGTTGTCGAAGTAGAGCCCCAGAGGTGAAACAACTGTTTAATGGTCTCCGAGTTCACTGGTGTAAGGCCCTCAGAAAAATAAGTTTTGTGCACCTTGTCACCTCACTTCCAACATTCCTCTTAAATAATCAACCACGAAAACCATTTGATCATCGTGTTTTGAACTTGTTTTAAATGACCTTCCCATGAACCATTGTTCACCAGACGTGGGCTCCAGACGTGGGAAAGACGGCCAAGAACTCTCTGTCATTTCTACGCAAGCCCGGCCCACCAGGCGAGGCACTACGAGGAAATGCTACCAACTACCCCTTCTGGCCCGGTGGGTGCACTCTCAGCCCAGGGTGATGTAATTTGTAGTTCACAGCGGGAGGCACAGATGACTCCCGAAGCTGGATTGATTGACTGGTGTTTAATAGAGCAACCTCTCGGTGTTGTTTTAACGGAAGTCATCTCTGCTGTTTTGGGGATCTCACCTGATTAATTTAACCTTTGAGATGACGGTAATAATTCAATGTGCTGCCAATAAGTTGGTTGTATTACGATGGTGCAGGAGGGATGGATGAGCCCAGCTTGGAAGTCATGAAAGCGAAAGGAAATGAAGAAGAAGAAGTGGATTTTGAGAGAGGCAAGTGAAAAATGATGGGCGTGCGGATCGGATTTATTGAGTGGAGACGTTCGTGTAAGTAATTTGGAAAGGGCATATGACCTTTGACCTTTTGAACCACAAAAAAAATCAGTTCATCTTTGAGTAAATTCAATACTTGTACCAAATGTGGTTGAAAGCCCTTCAGTGGTTAACAAGTTATTGTGGTATACAAAAAAAACAAAAAAGGATGGATGTCTGCACGGACATCTGGACGGACAATAAATAATCTTACTATAATTCACCAAATGTCCGTCCGTCTGTCTGTCTGTCTGTCTGTTTGAAGGTACCGTAAAAACTGCTGAACCGATCTCAACGATATTTTGGGTGGGTAATCCTGGGATCTCCAGGAGTAAAATAGGCTATTTAGTTTTCCCAATTTCAGCTTTCGTCTCCAGCATTCTCAGGTTTGGACTCCCGCATAACATTCGCGTTCGCATAACGTTCATTGTGACGATGTTGTTTTCCCGGGTGCCGCAGAAACGGCTGCACCGATCTCTGCACGGCTGCACCGATTGAACTCGGTGACCTCGGACAAAGACTTTTTATAAGGACATGGGTTGAATCCCTGCTTGAGAGAATTCCAACCCTCTCCCCGCCATCACGGCCATGCGATTTAATGAACCGACTGAGATTTAATGAATAGCTCAACGGTAATATTGACATTCTGAAGACTCTCCAAGACTGTCTGCGTCAGAACAATCCCTACATCCAGTCTCTGAAATCTGCCCGTGAGTTGATGGAAGCAGACAACAACATCACCATGGTTCTGGATGCAAGAAAGCGGCCTTCAGGTGAGCATGCTCGACGTTACAACCTCCCGCAGGCTGGCGAGGTATCCATCATCATACCCGGCGAGCATCTGGACCATTTGAACGTCATCCTCTATAAGCGTGAAGGTAGACTTCAAACGATCACGGAGCTGCACCGGAGCTACGACCCTCTTCACTATGTGCTGATGTTCCGCCATGGTGAAGAAGGATTCAAGATCGACATCCCTCATGCAAAAGGCCGAGGCACTATATCCCAAAGTGAGTTCGCAAGGGTCCGCCTTCAGATCAGAGATCAAAATTTCAATCAGGTCATGAGGTGTCGACGACTTACTCAGCAGTACGCATGCGATCAGTATGCCAAGGCTGAAGTGTCAAGACTTCGGTGGGCAAGGAACAACCAGAAGACGATCCGTGCAGGCAAGTACCAAGGCCTGATGGATGCTATAGATCACCAAGAAGAGATGCAGGCTGGAACAAAGATTATCCTACCACCATCGATCTATAGTCTCCTCGATGGTACGCTGAAGCCTTTCAAGATGCTATGGCTTCCATTCCCAGAAGAGCAGCCCTGTGACCGGCCTGACCTAACTGCACGCTTCTTCAGTAATTGTCATGGTTCTCTTTTTGAGGCAATGTTTTATGGCCGGATGCCCTTCGTGACGCCAACCCTCTTAGTCGCCTCTTACGACACGCAGGGATACGGTGTACCTATTCTAAACCAGGGTACACACCGGGACTAACTAAATGCACTAACTAACTGCACTGCACTAACTGCACGCGTCTTCAGTATCGAGCTTAAATCTCTCATGGCGGATCTGAAGAGTGGAATGCTTGGAGAAGTGGTGGGATACTTCGGCATGAAGGAGGATCAGAAACGTGGAATGATGATTTGCGTGTGATATGATTTAACGGATGTTTATATGAATCGTTTAAAATAAAAAAGCCTTCAATTTCTGATATTTTACCTTTTCATTTGGGCCTCCCAATTGAAGCCCCGCCCATAGGGCGGGTACCGTTGCTCGTAATAATAATAATAATAATATTTGTGTAGCACCTTTTGCCTATGGACACAAAGGTGTGGACAACCTGAAAACATAATGCCTCTGACCTTCGGCTGTGGAAGTGTAACAAGAAAACATGCAAATGAATTATTTATTTACACTTCATTATACCCTCTTGGGGTGAAAGGGTGCAAGAAAGGTGGAGTGGGGTTGGGGGCAGTGTCTTAAACTATCATGAGTATGTACAGTCTTAAACTATCATGAGTATGTACAGTGTCTTAAACTATCATGAGTATGTACAGTGTCTTAAACTATCATGAGTATGTACAGTGTCTTAAACTATCATGAGTATGTACAGTGTCTTAAACTATCATGAGTATGTACAGTGTCTTAAACTATCATGAGTATGTACAGTGTCTTCGACTATCATGAGTTCTCCTGATTCGACTATCACTCTGAAGCAGGTTCTCCTCAAGGGTTTGCCTCTATGTGGCTCCATTCATTGTTCCCTCTATCTTTACAAACCTCCCAGTCCCTGCCACTGAAAAGCATCCCCACAGCATGATGCTGCCACCACCATGCTTCATGTTCGTGGCATTGAATGGGTGATCTGTGCACGGTTTCCGCCAGACGTCGCACTTTTGATTCAGGCCAAAGAGTTCAATTTTTGCCTCATCAAAACACAATATTTTACGTCATGCTCTCAGAGTCTTTCACGTACCTTTTTGCAAACACCAGGCGTGCTTGTCATGTGCTTTTTTCTCAGGCATGGCTTCCGTCTGGCCACTCTCCCATAAAGCCTAGATTTGTGAAGTGCTGTAGAGACTATTGTCATTCCGGCAGGTTCTCCCATCTCAGCCAAAGAACTCTGTAGTTCTGTCAGAGTCGTCATTGGGTTCTTGTTCACCTCCCTGACCAAGGCCATGCTATGGAGATGCTTTCAGTATCTCAATGGAATACTGTTCTCCCCTCTGGGCTAGGTGTGAGGCAGGTGCTCCTGCCTCGCACCTAGCTCGGCTTCACGCTGTTGAAACCAAAGCTTTCAGAATCATTGGAATCTCCCGCGATGAAGCTAACTCCGAGGGCCTTTCACTTACTCACCGCAGGCAGGTTGGTGGTCTTTCTGTCTTCTACCAACTCCTCTCTGGCCTTGCTCCCCCAGCTCTCTGGGCTCTATCCCCCAAATATTCCTACAGGTCGCACAAGATCTGCCTGCAACCCTCTTATGGTTAAACTGCCAAAATCAAGACTCTCTGCTCACCTTCATTCCTTCATTCCTCTTTTCTCCCGCCTCTGGAACAAACTCCCTCTCTCTCTTCAATCTCACTCCTCCCTCCAGGTCTTTAAAACAGCTGTTCACCACCATCTCTCATCTTCCCCCATCCAAAACCTTGATCTTTTCTACCCCCGCTAATTTCACCCCAGATTAACCTTTTTGAAATACCAACTTCCTTCCTGGAAGTCCTTGCAGTGTCCTTGTGTTTTGTACTTCTCCCTCCCCCCTCCCCCCTTCCCACGCCTCCACCCCCCCCTAGCCCTCTCCCTCCCATGGATCTCCCGATGTCTCTGCTCTCAAATGTTGTGTTTGTGTCCTTCCCATTCTCTCCCCATCTTGTCTACCGCTCCCCTTATTATATGTTTTGTGTGTCTGTTTGATTTTTTTGTGTGCTAAATGTTAGCTCTTTCACGAGCCTCGATCCTGTATACAAAAAAAAGAGCAAAAAAAGGCCTTGCTCGGTTCCACAGTTTGATTGGACAGCCAGGTCTAGAAAGAGTCTGGGTAGATCCACATTCTTTCCATTTCCTAATGATAGAGCTCATTCTGCTCTTGGGAACTTTCAACATGAGAAATTGCTTCATACTCTTCCCCAGATCTATGCCTCCTCACAATTCTCTCTCGGAGTTCTACGGACAGTTCCTTGGACTTCATGGTAGAGTTTCTGCCCTGACATTCGCTGTCAACTGTGGGAGCTTATATAGAAAGGTGTGTTTCTTTCTAAATCATGTCCAATCAATTGAATTGGCCACAGGTGGACTCCAATGAAGTTGTGGAGACATCTCAATGGTGATAAAAGGAAATTGGATGCACCTGAGCCTAATCGGCATATCATAGCAAAGGGGTGGAATACTTATTGACTCAAGACATTTCAGCTTTTCATTTTTAATTAATTTGTAAAAATTCTAAAAACAAAATTCCACTTTGACATCATCTTACTATAATTCACCAAATGTCCATCCGTCCGATCGAAGGTACCGCAAAAACGGCTCAACCGATCGCAACGATATTTTGGGTGGGTAATCCTGGGACCCCTGGGAGTAAAATAGGTTATATTGTTTTTCCAAGTTTTCCAATTTTCCAGTTTTTCCAAACACGATGGAATAATATTTACCGATATGAACAGTGATGTGGCTTTTATTGAAATTCTACAAATACTGTTTAGATTTTGATGACAATTATGAACCTGCCGCGAATGCGGAAGTGGACAGATGACGGCAATGCGCGGGTTTGATAATATCCAAATACAACCATCATTCAATCGTAATGTTAAATCGTTGAATATGAATCGTGTTAATCGTTTTGTTAAAGTATCAATTGATTATTGGAATTGAGTGAATACAATTACGATTTTGAATTCGTAATTGTGTTCACCCAACCGTACGGAACTTCACCTCAGGATTTAAATATTTGTTTATGTCACGACGAATGTTGTTAAAAGTTTATTTTTTATATTAATGTTATTTCATTTGTGATTGGTGTTATGCTGTTCTTTCATATGCATAATTGGTGTTATGAGCGAAGATATCGATGAAAAAAGAGATATCGAGTTCAAGTGAATGACGAAATGCTGTGATGGTTTCTACTTTCTAAACGTGAATTCGCGGATCGCCATATGCAGATTCACCATTGACTGGGTATGGAACAAATGTACCCGTTTGTTTGCGAACGGGTACGTTTTTCATGGAAGTCCTTCACGAACTTGCTGTCCATGTCTGACGTGCGACTGAAGGTGCAACAGGAATGTGGAATTTATTGGTTTCGTGCTTTAGCATTCGCCGTTTCTGCATTGTCTGTTTGCTTCTGGCCTCCCACCCGTGCGTAGCACGGGTACCTCACTAGTGGGGTATAATGTGTCGATCAGTGATAAATAAAAATCTCAATTTAGTCCATTTTCAATTCAGGCTGTGACAACAAAATGTGAAAAAAGTCAAGGAGTATGAATAGTTTCTTTCTGAAGGTGCTCGATATCATTTGTGAAATCATATGAACACCCATGTAACTCTGTGCATATGAACACACAATCATGGCTTCCACAAATAAGCATCACGACTAACATTTACTCTTGTGTCACTGTTCTAGATTTGCTGACTGTAGCTCCAGGAATGAAGGCAGGAATGAATTTCACCAAACCTGGTAGGTGTTCTCTCCAAAAGCAATGATCATGGTCGTGTTCAAACTAACAAAACATTTCCTTTGTAAGCCACCTGGCCAATGTTAACACCTGGAAGCTGGGGCACAGCATTGCAAGCAGTGGTGGGATGTCAAACTGATAAAAGAATACATGGGCAAAAGGGAAGTAAGACTGGCGTAAGGAAAGCTCAATGTGAAGTGCAAGGGTAAGGGGGGAAACGTGTAATGACATCTTATGGGATGTATATGGATTCCTAATGCGATCCTAACCTCCCCCATCACTCCCCTAATAATCTCTTACCCTCTCAAACAGCAGTTACAGGTGAAGTTGTCGGCGTCTTGAGTCTGGCAAATTTACAAGATTACTTTGACGACTTTGACTCTTGGGAGGAAGAACCTGCACAGATGAACAAGGCTGTTGATGCTGGAAAACCAATGTCTGTACCTCCTACTCCAGCACTGGTTCAGGGCCTAGAGGAACTTCAGACTGAGGTTCTCACCTTCTACATTTCAGATACTCTGCTATAAAACATGATTCTTTGAACATTAATGTCACATCATGGTTTCCCAATCATCAGGTTGGTGATCATTGCATGAGTGTTGCATGTTTGCAAAGTATTGTCACGTTCACCGCCGGGATTAACACACCTGGGTGACAGATGGCCAACCGAGCTTCAACTCCGAGGCGGATACTCAAACTATGTCGATGTTATCTCTTCAGCACGCGCGGGGGGGGGGGGTGGGGGGGGGGGAGGGTAGTGAAGGGCAGCTAGAGCTTACCTGTACGGATGGACGCGGCACAGGGGTTATCCGATTCCCACAACAAACTAGAGGTTCCAGGGAACCTGAACTCAACTGGTCTATATCAATATGGTTAGAATATGCATAATAGAACCACAAACTATATATACTACTCAAAAGAATTTAAGGGTCAAAGGAAATTTTTTGATCATTTTTGTAAGTGTCTTTTTAAGCCAGATAGGGTTAGAATATCGCCCTTTGGGTTGTCATTTAGACTATAGACATCACGTTATTGTGGGACATGCAATCATTGCACTTATCTTTAGAAACTTTTTAAGTTAACCCAGATTTCCTTTTCATGGATTTGAAGCACGAACTTAGTCAGACTAAACTGACAAACTGCCTCGAAACACCCATTGTGACACCTCATGCACCATTTGCACGTGTTTTGCATGAGTGTCATTCCATGCATGCCAATTTTAGCAATAAAATGGCTGAGCATTTTCCATTCATAATCACTTGAAATTTGAAGATGGTTCGACGACAACTCAGCATCCAAGACAGGGGAAGGGCCATTGGCTGGCTACAAGATGGACAAACTCAGAGAACTGTGGCTCAGCGTCTAAATGTAAGCCAAGGCGTGATCGGCAGACTCTGGCAGAGGTTCAGGACAACTAATGCTGTTCAGAATCGCCCCCGTTCTGGAAGACCCTGATCAACAACAGCACGAGAAGACCGCTTCCTGATGATAACGGCGTTGCGACAGCGCTTTGTTACCGCACGGCATCTTCGGGATCAACTCGGAGCTGCCAGAGGCACCAACGTGTCCGACCAGACCATTAGGAATCGTCTGCGAGACCGAGGTTTGCGATGCCGGCGTCCTGCAGTCCAACCACTGCTACTTGACCGTCACAGAAGGGCTCGCCGAGATTGGTGCAGACGTCATATCCGGTGGAACCGTGGTCAGTGGGCAGAGACAATGTTCACAGATGAGTCACGTTTCTCGCTCCAGTTCAATGATGGCCGGGCTCGTGTTTATCGTCATCAAGGAGAGAGATTTGCTTATCTCAACGTTGTTCAACGTCTACCATTTGGAGGAGGAAGTGTGATGGTGTGGGTGGGGATATCCATGAACCACAGAACCCCTCTGTACCTCGTCAACGGAAATTTGACTGGTCAGCGTTATCTCAACGAGATTGTTCAACCTCTGGTAATTCCACTTCTGCAACGGATTGGACCAGGAGCTTGGTTCCAGGAAGACAACGCAAGACCTCATCGTGCCAGGGTGGTGACCGACTTCCTGCAGCAGCAGAACGTTCAGCACATGGATTGGCCTGCATATTCACCTGACTTGTCACCCATTGAGCATGCGTGGGATGAACTAGGGCGGCGAGTTCGATCACATCACGTCCCTGCCGTCAACCTCCGGCAACTGGCTCAGCGATTAGTCGCAGAATGGCAAGCGATGCCTCAACGTTATTTCCAACGCCTGATGAACAGCATGCGCCAAAGTTGTCAAGAATGTGTGAATGCTGACGGTGGCTACACCAGTTACTGAAGCTTCTGCGACTTGTGTGAACATCATTTTGGGGGGTGCATGACTTTTTTTCATCAGGGTAATAAACTAGTGTCTAATCAAAAGTTTTTGTTTTGTGTTTTCTGTTCTTGAGCCATCAAAGAATTATTTTGTCATTCATCGTCACCATTTTAGCTCGTTAGCTCATATTTATATGCACAAATATTTTTGACCCTTGACTTCTTTTGAGTAGTATAGTTTATATGTGCTAAAGAGGTACAGTAACGTTGAAGGTATCTCATGTTTAAACAGGAAACTAGAAAAAATAGAGTTTTAAGTGAGGCATGAAAAGTAAAACTGCAATTACTTTTCTCAGATTTCAGACTTGAATGTATTATATGTGTTGAGGTTTGTTACATACTGTCTACACACCAAGTTTCAGCCTTCTAGCTACATTAGAAAGTACCAGATTGACAAAAATTGATTTTTCAATATGGCCGCCCTGCCGCGACCATTTTTGGGCGTGCGACGCCCAAATGCAATCCCAAACTAGTTTATGTCTTAAAGATGCTGCATAACAAGTTTCATCAAATTTGATCAATATTTGTGACTTCTAGAGCGTAGACGTCAAATTGTTTACGGACGACGGACACTGGGTGTCGACAAAAACTCAGCTGGATATAGTCCAGTTGAGTTAATAAACGGACAAGACGAGGAATTGAAATTCAACAAATAAAGGGTTTAATAAAATAATGCAGGCAACGAAAATGAATGCACAGTAACCTAAATTCCTAACCGAGGGACCCTCAATGCGGACTCAAATACGGACACATGGAGGATTAAATGAAAGTTAAAATGTGTGTGGTGCATCTGCCTGCTACTCCGCTCTGGTCTCCTCAAGTGGTCCCTGAACCCCGCCGGCCGCCGAACGGGTCCCTGAGTCCTTGCACGGGAAACGCACAATGGCGCGAACTCGCGCTGCCGCCAGCCGCCCATGCGAGGCAGCCAAAGCTCTCTCCTCTGCGGTCCCACGCTCCAGAAAGTGCAGAGGTCTCTCAAGCGCACGCACCATGGAACACAGCCGTCACGAAGCCAGCACCACCGGGATCAGAGAGTAGGATGCGTCCTTCCACCTAGCCAGAGAGAGAGAGAGAGAATGAATGTGGAATGAATGAATTAATGAATGAGAGAGAGAGAGAGAATGAGAGAGAGAGAGAGAGACTGAGAGAGAGAGAGAGAATGAAAGAGAGAATGAGAAAATCTGAAAATCTGACCACCAAGATAGCGAAAATGGTGGAGCTCTGCCTTTTTGTCCCTCGTGCTGGAACGTTCTGTGATGACGTCACGTGTGCACCAATCAGCAAGCGCCATCGCATCGCTGCACGGCCACAACCAATCATCACCTCTAGGGGCGGGCCCCCACGGCCCTCCTTGCGATAACTCGGCTGGTGGTGTCGGTGGGTAGTCGAATGTCCGGATCCGGTTGGTGATTGTGTGGTTTATTAACTCAACTGGACTATGTCCAGCTGAGTTTTTGTCGACACCCAGTGTCCGTCGTCTGTCTGTCGTCTGTAAACAATTCGACGTCTACGCTCTAAAAGTCACAAATATTGATTAAATTTGATTAAACCTGTTTTGCAGCATATTTAAGACATAAACTAGTTTGGGATTGCATTTGGGCGTTGCACGCCCAAAAATGGGCGCGACAGGGCGGCCATATTGAAAAATCAATTTTTGTCATATATTTTTAGCACATATAAACTATATAGTTTGTGGTTCTATTATGCATATTCTAACCGTATTGATATAGACCAGTTGAGTTCAGGTTCCCTGGAACCTCTCTAGTTTAATTTAAGCGCTGATCGCCTGGCTGGTTTTGCGTGTGGCATAAGGAACGAAGGGAAAAACGAATGTCCGGATCATACAGGGAAAGTTACCTTCTCCCCTAACTAATTAGAATAGCTCCACCCCTCGCATGGAGACACATATACGATCTTACCGGACATGTGGGCTGACTTATTTACATCAAGGTGTTCTTACACGACATTCGGAGCATGGTAATCTATACATTTCTAACTGGACTGAGGTATTTCATGACCTACCCCCATAAACGTAACAGTATTATTGATACAGGTGATGGAAACTGCACAAGTGCAAACCAAAGAACATGAGGCGATGCCTTCAGTGGGGAAGGTGACGCCATCGGTCGGTGAGGCGAAGGGGGATGCGGTCTCCGTCGAAGAACCTCCAGAGCAATGGGCCATTCCTGTGGACACGTCTGCTCCTGTGGTCGATTTTCACCAGCGAGTCCCTAAACCTGCGTTCACAGTATGTGTTGTGAATTAGAAAACGGTTTTCTTTTGATACAGGTAAACAGGTGTAAATCCCAGTGTTCTGAACAGGTGTAAAACTTGGAGATGGCTGGAGAGACTAGTCAGCTGGACAAGTCTTAATTTGAGTCTGAGTACTACCAAAAAGCAGGTATACCTTCTGGCTCCATTTCCTGGGATCATGCCAAGTCCTAGCCTGAAAACAACTCAAAAGATGGCAAAACAAAAGCAGAAACAAGTACATTACATTCAAAGTACACCGCCCCCATGCCAAGTAAATAAATAACATCCTCCAGCACGGCATTGCCGGGGCGCATTTGGCACCCGGCAATACCGCTGTGCAGCACATCGAGACGGTATTGGGAGGAAGAGGTGTACAATAATTGATTGATTAATTGTGTAATTAAAATCGATAAATAATAATCGTAAAATAATTTCTTAATCAATTAGCTAATAGCTACCTCAACCACCAGTGTTTCATCCGAAGCTGTAACTTTTTGAAAATGAATTAATCAATCAAAAATTAAATAATTAATTGATTAATCCATAAATCAAAAATATCCTTTATAGCCACAATACTTGGTCGCTGTCATGTCCGAATATCAGCTTCCTAGCTCAAAAGGTGCCTGAGCTATTGCCCAGATGAGAAAGAAAAGAAATGTGATTCATAATTAAAATAAATAAATAGTATTCGTAAAATAATTAAATTATTTATCAATTGGCTCAACTGGAATACCTAAACCACAACTGTTTCATCCGAATCTGTAACCTTAAAAAAAAGAAGTCATTAATCGAATAATTAAATAATTAGTCGATTAATTGATTAATCAATAAATCAAAAATACTCTTTACAGCCAAGTCACGGTCATTGTCACGACCAAATATCGGCTTCCTAGCCTGATATTTGTGCTGAGATAATGCCCACATGAGAAAGGAAATAAATAAGTACTTAATTAATCGATAATAATTAAGTAACTAATCAATTAATTGATTAATCAAAAACAAATAACATTGTTTTTGCCAAAGCACTTTCTCACGATTGTGCCCAAATTTCAGCTTCCTAGCTCAAAGGATGGCTGAGTTATCGCCCGGACAAACAAACAAACAAACAAGAAAACAAACAACCGGAGTGAAAACTGAGTACTCCCTTTCAGCGCCCTTCGGTGCCCGGCAATGACGTCATGCAGCATTTGGAGATGGTATGGGAAAGGAGAGGTGTACAATGGACTTTAAAACTTTTATATTTCCACAAAATGCAATAAATATAACAATCATGATTCATTCATACACGATCACCCCCATTGCCACTCGTGTGACTAATTGATGGCCCGTTGTAAGGAGTAGGCCGCAGCGTACTGCGTGCGTGCAGAGCACGTTTCGTTTCACTTTTGATGGTAGACCCAAACGAAGTTCCTCTCCCAGTCTGTTCGGTTCATGTAGTCGGATTTCTGCGCTCGTGAAGAGTGCAAACACCTTTACCATCCGGCACGTTGTCATTCTTGAAGGTTTTCGAAGAAACCGCAAGGATCATTCGGGCATCTCGATGAATACAAATACATGTGACGCCGGTACACACCCAGTAATTGTATTCATGTCATTGTACAGGTCAGCCTATTGTGGTTAGATATTGTAATACTTTACCTTGCGGTCAGAGTGTACCCAAATCGGGCAGTCACACGTGTGTCTGGCCGTTTGTGCGTTGTGCAGTGGCCGTTTGGCTAACCCCTGCTCTTGCAGGGAAAATGGCCTTAAAATGCCTGTTGTTGTTTGTTGCAGTGGCCGTTTGAATTGGACTCGTTCCAGAAGCAGGCCATCTTGCACCTGGAAAACCACGAGTCCGTGTTCGTTGCTGCGCACACATCGGCCGGAAAGACGGTTGTGGCCGAATACGCGGTTGCCCTATCACAGCATCACATGACCCGGTAGTTGACGTGACCAGTAACCCTCCTTAACTCCATTTTCTAGCTTGCGCATGAGGGGTTGAAAGTGAGGATGTTGGTATAGGCCCCGGTGGTCGGTCTTATCTGTCTGTCACCAGGAGGGCGAGGATCCTGTGGGCACTCTTTTTAAATGGTGGAAGACGATCCCTCCTCAATTTGTTTATGGTTGTAATAATAATCATGTGTACCTGGGCTTCCTCTTTTGCCCGTCTCACCGTTTGAAGTATTATTGATATTCTTTCTTGTATCCTGTCCACCTGCACCTCATTTTCACCTTTTCCCCGTTCCCCCTTCATCCCTGCCAGCGTGGTATACACCTCTCCGATCAAAGCGCTGTCCAACCAGAAGTTTCGCGATTTCAAAGACACGTTTGGTGATGTGGGCCTACTGACCGGAGACGTGCAGCTCCATCCCGAGGCTACCTGTCTCATCATGACCACAGAGATCCTCCGGTGATTATAAAATGTTCTTTGTCGAGTGCTTGACATGATATTTGCTTAACAAGCAACATGCAGCAGTTTTATGTTATGGATCTTAAGCATTCGTGGGTAGTTGCAGCTGAGGGAAACGTGTGAATGACTTCAACTCGGCGATCTGTACGACGTTACCTTATACTTCGGTGTTGAGTCTCGTAATCAATCCGGAATAAATGTTTCCTTCCGCAGATCGATGTTGTACAACGGTTCGGACGTCATCAGAGACTTGGAGTGGGTGATCTTTGATGAGGTCCATTACATCAATGATGCCGAGGTTTGAGAGGCCCCGTTTCATTTTTACCCCCGCCCCCAAAAGTGGATGGAGGTTAAGTTTTCACTCCTGTCTGTCAGTCTGTCTGTCTGTGTGTCTGTCTGTCTGTGAGCATAATATCTCAAAAGGTTATGGCCGGATTTGGACGACATTTGGTGGACAGTTTGGGTGTGAGAGAATGAATTTTTGGTGAGGTGAAGGTCTGAATCCGGATCCAGATACTGCAAGTTTAAAGTGATTCTTCACCACAGAGAAATGGGGCTATAAACGATATATAGCACAATATCTCTAAAAGTTTTGGATGGATTCAAACGAAACTAGGTTGATGGTTTGGGTAAGTGACAAGATCAAGCCGATTGGATTGTGGTTCAGGCCTGGATGCAGATCCGGCTTATTAGTGGGATACAAAACATAAACAGTGGGATCAAGACTCACCTTCACTCCTTCATTCCTCTTTTTTCCGCCTCTGGAACAAACTGCCTCACTCTCTTCAATCCCACTCCTCCCTCCAGGTCTTTAAAACAGCTGTTCACCACCATCTCTTATCTTCCCCCATCCAAAACCTTCATCTTTTCTACCCCCGTTAATCCACCCCAAATCCTCCTCCTTCATATTCTGTTTTCTTTCCTGAAAGTCCTCGAAGTGTCCATCTTGTTTACCCTGCGTTCCCTGCCTCAGCCTTCTCCCTTCCACAGATCTCCCGATGTCGCTGTTCTCTACTGTTGTTGTACTTCCATCTCTCTGTCCCTCTTGTCTCCCGCTCCCTTGATATGTTTTATATGTTAGGTCTCACACGAGCCTCGACTTAGTTTACAAAAAAATCTGTTCAACCTGGTGGAGGTATGCACTTTACCGAGTGCTGTTCTGGTTTATGCTTGGTGGTCACGCTGTAATGGCACACAAATTAATGTTTAAACCTGGACAAACATAAAAAGGAGGAAATGGTTGTTTGACAAGACTTTTCAAACTGTGCTTCGGTTCATCAGCGTAGCCCCAAAAAGGTTGACTTTTCAAACTTTGTGCTTTGGTACATCGGCGTAGCCCAGAAAAGGTCGACTTTTCAAACTTTGTGCTTTGGTCCATCGACGTAGCCCCGAAAAGGTCGGCTTTTCAAACTTCATGCTTTGGTACATTGGCGTAGCCCCGAAAAGGTCGACTTTTCAAACTTTGTGCTTTGGTCCATCGACGTAGCCCCGAAAAGGTCGGCTTTTCAAACTTCGTGCTTTGGTACATTGGCTTAGCCCTGAAAAGGTCGGCTTTTCAAACTTCGTGCTTTGGTACATTGGCGTAGCCCCGAAAAGGTCGATTTTTCAAACTTCGTGCTTTGGTCCATCGACGCAGCCCCAAAAAGGTCGACTTTTCAAACTGTGCTTGGGTACATCAGCGTAGCCCCAAAAAGGTCGACTTTTCATACTTCGTGTCTTCGGTACATTGGTGTAGCCCCAAAAAGGTCGACTTCTCAAAGTTTGTGTCTTTGGTGCATCGGCGTCGCCCCGAAAAGGTCGGCTTTTCAAACTTTGTGCTTTGGTCCATCGGCGTCGCCCTGAAAAGGTCGACTTTTCAAACTTTGTGCTTTGGTCCATCGACGTAGCCCCAAAAAGGTCGGCTTTTCAAACTTCGTGCTTTGGTACATCGGTGTTGCCCCAAAAAGGTCGACTTTTCAAACTTCGTGCTTTGGTACATCGGTGTAGCCCAGAAAAGGTCGACTTTTCAAACTGTGCTTCGGTACATCGGCGTAGCCCCAAAAAGGTCGACTTTTCAAACTTCGTGCTTTGGTACATCAGCGTAGCCCCGAAAAGGTCGACTTTTCAAACTTCTTGTCTTCGGTACATCAGCGTAGCCCCAAAAAGGTCGACTTTTCATACTTCGTGTCTTCGGTACATTGGTGTAGCCCCGAAAAGGTCGACTTTTCAATCTTCGTGTTTCGGTACATCGACATAGCCCTAAAAAGGTCGACTTTTCAAACTTCGTGCTTTGGTACATCGGCGTAGCCCAGAAAAGGTCGACTTTTCAATTTTCGTGCTTTGGTACATCAGCGTAGCCCTGAAAAGGATGACTTTTCAAACTTCGTGTCTTCGGTACATCAGCGTAGCCCCAAAAAGGTCGACTTTTCAAACTTCGTGCTTTGGTACATCGGTGTTGCCCCAAAAAGGTCGACTTTTCAAACTTTGTGCTTTGGTACATCGGTGTAGCCCAGAAAAGGTCGACTTTTCAAACTGTGCTTCGGTACATCGGCGTAGCCCCAAAAAGGTCGACTTTTCAAACTTCGTGCTTTGGTACATCGGTATAGCCCCAAAAAGGTCGACTTTTCAAGCTTCTTGTCTTCGGTACATAAGCGTAGCCCCGAAAAGGACGACTTTTCAAACTTCATGTCTTTGGTACATCAGCGTAGCCCCAAAAAGGTCGACTTTTCAAAATGTGCTTCGGTACATCGGCGTAGCCCCAAAAAGGTCGACTTTTCAAAATGTGCTTTGGTACATCAGTGTTGCCCCAAAAAGGTCGACTTTTCAAAATGTGCTTTTTTTTTCTTTTTTTTTTTTTGTTGTATACAAGATCGAGGCTCGTGAAAGAGCGAACATTAATCACACACAAAGACAAACCGACACATAAAACATATAACATCGGGAGCGGTAGACAAGATGGGGAGAGAGGGGGAAGGACACAAACACAACATTTGAGAGCAGGGACCGAGAGACATGGAGACATCGAGAGATCTGAGAGAGGGCGAGGGCTTTGGGGGGGGGGGGGCATGGGAAGGGGGCGGTGGGAGAGGTATAAAACATATGGACACTGCCAGGACTTCCAGGAAAGAAGTTGGAATTTCAAACAAGGTGGATCTGGGGTGAATTAGCGGGGGTAGAAAAGATCAAGGTTTTGGATGGGGGAAGATAAGAGATGGTGGTGAACAGCTGTTTTAAAGACCTGGAGGGAGGAGTGGGATTGAAGGGAGTGAGGGAGTTTGTTCCAGAGGCGGGAGAAAAGAGGAATGAAAGAGTGAAGGTGAGCAGAGAGCCGAGATTTCGGCAGTTTAACCATCAGAGGGTTGCTGGCAGATCTTGTGCGACCTGTAGGAATATTTGGGGGACAGAGCACAGAGAGAGCTGGGGGTGCAAGGCCGGAGAGGAGTCGGTAGAAGACAGAAAGACCACCTACCTGCCTGCGGTGAGTGAGTGAAAGGCCCTCAGAGATAGCTTCATCGCGGGAGATTCCAATAATTCTGAAAGCTTTGGTTTCAACAGCGTGAAGCCGAGCTAGGTGTGAGGCAGGAGCACCGGCCCATAGGGGAGAACAGTATTCCATTGAGCTGCGGATGAAAGCCTTGTATGTGGTGAGGAGCTCAGGTGTGCCGAGGAAGGACTTCGCACGACGGAGGATGCCCAGTCGGCGACTGGCTTTGGAGGCCAGCTTGGAAATGTGGTTTTCCCAAGAAAGATCATGGCAGATAGTGAGACCCAAAATCTTGAGCGACAGAACTTCTTGGAGAGGATTGTTGAGAAAGTAGATGGGAGGGTTGTCCAGTCGATCTTTTCGGAGAGACATAGTAAGAGTGTGAGATTTGTCAGGATTGAAAGACATGTTCCACTTGTTTGACCAGTCTGTGATTTTGTCCAGGTCTTCAGAGAGTGAGGAGGCAGCAGATTGCCGATCTGAGGGAAGAGGAATGGAGCGGCAGAGAGTGGAGTCATCAGCAAAGAGATAGAGAGGATTTTCGAGAGAGTCAGAGAGATCATTGATGAAGACCAGAAAAAGCACGGGGCCCAGAACACTGCCTTGGGGAACTCCAGCCTGAACAGGAAGAGGAGATGAGAGAAACCCATTCAGGGCCACATGTTGACGACGACTAGAGAGGAAGTCCGCCAGCCATGCATGGAGATTTCCATGGATACCAAAGGAGGAGAGTTTGGTGAGCAGAGCGGGGTGCCAGACCGTGTCGAAGGCACGTGATATGTCGAGGGAGACAGCTCTAATTTCCTGTTTGGCATTGAGGACCTCCATCCATTGTTGAGACAGCAGAAGCAGCATGTCCAGAGTAGAGTGACCTGGTCTGAAACCAAATTGATGATCAGAGATCAAGCCATTGGAGAAGAGGAAAGATTTCATATCCGAAGCAATGATGGATTCCATGACTTTGCTGATAATTGGGAGAAGGCTGATTGGTCTGTAGTTGCTAGGATCTGTTTTTGCACCTTTTTTGTGCAAAGCGGTGATGTTGGCTGATTTCCAAGCAGATGGCAGTTGACCTTGAGCAAAAGAGAGGGTGAAGAGAACAGAGAGAGGGTGAGATAGAGCAGCAGAGCAGGATTTTAGGACCCGTGGGCTGATGCCGTCGGGTCCAGTTGCAGAATCAGAGTCGAGGGTTGACAGAAACTTTTCCACCTTGTCAGGAGGAAAGGACACGGAGTCCAGGAGCAGCAGGGTATGACTGGGTATGGTGGGTACAGAGAGGGATGGGTTCGGGACACAAGATTTAGAGGCAAACACAGAGTTGAGGCATTCAGCTTTTTCACGTGCGGAGTCAGCTGTGTAGCCGTTTGAGGTAAGGGAGGGGATGGAGGGGGAACAAACACCAGAAACGGATTTGACCAGACGCCACCAGGATTTGGAAGAGGGAGACAGATAAGAGAGTTCGGTCTTGAGAACGGAGAGATATTGTTTCCTGGCTCTCCTGAGGGTGGACACACACTTGTTTCGGGCTTTGTGAAAGGAAATGAGATTTCCTTCCGTTGGATTTGCTTTCCAGGAGACGAAGGCAAGTTGTTTCTGGGCAACAGCCTCACCACAAGATTCCGTGTACCATGGACGGGAGGAAGGGTATGACAACTGAAGACGAGATGGGATAAATCTGTGCATGAGAGAGAGCAATTTACTTTGGAAGAATTCCCAGGATGAGTTGATGTCAGAGGTGGTAGAGATGGGAGACCAGTCCAGATGATTGATGGCTGCTTGAAGACCGTGCCAGTTGGCCTGAGTGAAATGCCAGACTCGTCGACGCTGAGCAGGCTCCCTGAGGATGGTCAGAGAGATGTCCACTTTAACAAGGACATGATCAGATGATCCGATCGGAGCAGAAGAAGAGCAGCAGACATTTTCAGGGAAGTTAGTCATAATCAAGTCCAGAAGAGAAGATGTTCCGTTGACTGAGATCCGGGTCGGGAAATTGACAGATTGTGTCAGTCCCAGTGAGTCGCAGAAGTCCTTTGCTGAGGAGCCATGGCTGGTGAGAGAGGTACCCACACCCAGCCAACTGGCATGATGACAGTTGAAATCACCACATATGAGGAAGAGAGAGTTGGGATGAGTAGATAGAAGTTGGTCCATATCATCAGACAGCGAGATGTTGATGGAGTCATCACTGTTTGGTGGACGGTACAACACACATATGAACAAGAGGTGGGAGCGAAGGGGAAGCCGTAGCCAGAGGTATTCCTGGGGGTGAGGTGGAGAGAGTGCAGTGCAGGGCGAGTGAGGAAGAGAGTTTTTGATAAAGATAGCAACCCCGCCTCCAGGACGAGGCTCAGGTCTATCATACCGGAGGAGGGAGTAGCCCGGGAGAGATACTATGGAATCAGAGACATCATAAAGGAGGAAAGTTTCTGTTAAGCAGATCACGTCTGGTTTGACAGAAGCAACCTGTATGGAGAGATCAGTTAAGTTTGAACGAAGGCCCCGGATGTTTGAGGTCCATACCGTTAATGAAGAGGAAGGGGGAGCATCAGATACAGAACAGGGGGGAGGAGGGGTAGGGTAAGATGTGGAAGAGGTGGAAGAGGTAGGGAGAGCTGATGAAGGTGTGTCAGAGATTTCAGAATAGCTCGGAGAAAGGGAAGGATGGGGCGGACAAAAGGTTTGATGGTGATTGGGTGAGCCACAATGAGGTGTTATTTGAGGAGGGGGAAGGGCGAGGCAGAAGGTTGGGGGAGATGGAGGTGAGAGTTTGGAGGGGGAAGAAGCGGGGAGGACGCTTTGAAGAGGGGGAGTGAGAGGGGGGAAATTGAGAAGCAATGAGGGTGGGGAGATTTGAAGGGGAGGGGTGAGGGGGGAGTTTGGGAGGGAAGGGACAAGGGGAGGGATTTGAAAGGGATGGGATATGGGGGAGATTTGGAGGGGAGGGGTGAGGCAGGAGTCTAGGAGGGGAGGGGCGAGGGGGCGTCTTGGCGGGGAGGGGTGAGGGGGTAGTTTAGGAGGGAGGGGGCAAGGGGGGAGATTTGAAAGGGATGGGTGATGGGGAAGATTTGGAGGGGTACATCGGCGTAGCCCCAAAAAGGTCGACTTTTCAAAATGTGCTTTGGTACATCGGCGTAGCCCCAAAAAGGTCGACTTTTCAAAATGTACTTTGGTACATTGGCGTATCCTCAAAAAGGTCGACTTTTCAAATTTTGTGCTTTGGTACATCGGTGTAGCCCAGAAAAGGTCGACTTTTCAAAATGTGCTTTGGTACATCGGTGTAGCCCAGAAAAGGTCGACTTTTCAAACTTCGTGCTTTGGTACATCAGTGTTGCCCCAAAAAGGTCGACTTTTCCAAATGTGCTTTGGTAGCCCAGAAAAGGTCGACTTTTCAAACTTTGTGGTTTGGTATATCGGTGTAGCCCCAAAAAGGTCGACTTTTCAAACTTTGTGGTTTGGTACATCGGTGTAGCCCAGAAAAGGTCGACTTTTCAAACTTTGTGGTTTGGTACATCGGTGTAGCCCAGAAAAGGTCGACTTTTCAAACTTTGTGGTTTGGTACATCGGTGTAGCCCAGAAAAGGTCGACTTTTCAAACTTTGTGTCTTTGGTACATCAGCGTAGCCCTGAAAAGCCATTGACAAACGCTGAGCTAATGTTATTATTGATGTAACTATTAAAGGTGATTGGACATCTTTAGTGAGGAAGTAAAAGTATGTGGAAAGTGTTTAACCAGTCAAGGCATATTGTGGATTGACAACGGTGGGCGGTCCGCTTCGAAAGTCCGCTTATCCGCTGCAGCGGACTAACGTTTTCGAAGCGGATAAGCGAATCGGAACAACCCCCGGAAACCGAAGCGGATAAGCGTAAGCGGACTACCGAAAAATTAAAGCGCATCGCGATTCGCCAAATCAGCTGTTAGCCTGAGCCGTTACTCTAGAATTGTGAATATTTATTTAAGTGAATAATAAGTGAAAACTGAATATTTTATTGGACGCTAGAGCGGCAATAACGTCAAGATGGAGAGATTTCTGACTCTCCAGCCCAGCGGCAGTGCCAGGGACAGGCACACGAGCGACGCAAACCAGCAGTCCCAGCACAACGACATCCACAACCCGGCGGTCAACAACAACAACAACATTTTGAATAAATTTTATTTCAATAAAAATGTATATTTTTGATCTTAAAAGCTTTGTTTGTCTTTGTAGTAGTTAGAAATGGCTATTTAGGCTTAAAAAGCATTAAATTCCCTTTAGAAACGTCAAAAATCGCTTTAAAAACGTCGAAGCGCTTTTAAAAAATCGAATCGAAGCGGATAAGCGGTAAGCGGACTAAGATTTTCGGCCACTGAAGCGGATAAGCGAATCGGACTACACGGGCTGGCGGAGCGGATAAGCGGTAAGCGGACTTAAAATTTTCCGAATCGCGCCCACCTTTATGGATTGATGATCTGTTTTGTTTACAAAACTCGTTGCATGCGCGTGCTTGTTTCAGCGAGGTGTCGTGTGGGAAGAAGTTCTGATAATGCTACCTGATCACGTGAGTTTCATTCTGCTCAGCGCGACCGTCCCGAACACGATGGAGTTTGCAGACTGGGTCGGGTGAGCACGTGGCGTCCCCTTGTCCATCTCGGAATGTTTGCTTCCACCTGCACCTGGAGTTTCCTGTACAATTGTTCATATCGTTGAATGACAATCAAGACTTTTGGAGCATTAAGTTGTGCTGTTATATTTCCTCTCCTTGTGCAGTCCTTTCACCTGTTTTATGCCTTTAAAGCCACTTAAAGTTGCACATTCCACCATGTATTGACACGGAGGTTCCATTGCGCAGACGTACCAAACGCAAGAAGATCTACGTGATCAGCACGCAGAAACGGCCTATTCCCCTGGAACACCATCTCTATACTGGAAACAGCACCAAAACGCAGAACGAACTGTTTCAACTTCTTGATTCTTCTGGAAACTTCCTCACCAAGGGGTCAGGTTTTGTCCACATGGACGTGATACTTCCAATCGCAACTTTCATTCAGTTCACAACATCGCCCAAAATGTTGTACCTTTCATTGACCGTTTAGTTTGTCCGCTGGTGTTATTCACACTGTGCTTTGTGTGCTTACTCGTCGTCACTTCTTCCAAGCCTTTTGGCGTTCTGGGGCTGATACCTCTCGATATTCGTTATTATTTGAGACGTTGCTCGATGCACCACCGTGGTAGTGCCACCTTGTGGCCTGGCCCATACTTACACACCTTTTGGCTTTGTATATATATTTTTTGACTGCAGGTATTATGCAGCAGTTGAGGCGAAAAAGGAACGGATGAGCAAACGTGCGCAGACGTTCGGAGCACGCCAGCCACAAGCATTTGGTGGACCCAAACAGGCATGACCTCCGTACTTGCCGCGCTACATCTTGGTATAATGCAACAGTTTTTATTACTACACAGGTGTTGTTCTAACCATTGGGTTTCGTGATGATCGTGATCATTTTTGTGTTATGAGATATCGGTAGTTCAATCAAATGTTGTGTTATATTTGTTAATTTAATTTATACTTCAATCATGATTTACCTGTAAGAGTCTGGTGTTGGCTTAGCGGTTAGGGTGCCGGCTTGGGATCCCAGGATCCTGGGTTCGAATCCCGGTCGATCGCTGAATTAACGCCGGGGGCGTTGACTCAGCCTGTCATCCTTCCGAGGTCGGCAAATTGAGTACCAGCTTGCTGGGACGAATGATCACGGTGTGTACCCCGATTTAGAATAGGTACACCGTATCCCTGCGCATCGTAAGAGCGTGACCAAGGGTTGGCGTCAGGAAGGGCATCCGGTCATGAAAACATTGCCTCAAAACAGGGAACCATGATTGTCATGGGGCCCGCAAGGCTAACCCCCGCTCTAGCGGGAAAAATGGCCTTAAAACGATCATTCATTTTCATTCATTCATGATTTACCTGCAAACGATTTCTCTCCCTCTTCATACTGTGTTTTCATTTTGAACTCCTGTGAACTCACCTTAAAGGTATTCATCGATTTTAATACAAATCTGAAAGTTACAATATGTTTGAGCTCTATGCGACTCTCCTTTCACGAAGACGCTTTCTTTGTTTAGGTGTATTGATGTCATTGGTGACCAAAACTGAAACTAGAGATAAACAGTAGATTGCGACCGTCAATGTGTTTGTGAAAGAGACTTTGAGAGCAGGCTTGTTGGAATTCAAATTTCAGGTCAAATTGTATTTTCGTTTCTCTACAGGTTTGGAAAGAAAAACCTGGGTTGACCTGTGGACATTGTGAACCGTTGGATCACAGTAAGAAACCCAGGTTCAAATTCCAGATAGAGCATACGTCTGCCCATCGTCTCAAATGGCCTTGTAATTAATGTAAAAGTTGATTGATTTTTCACGTCTTTCTCCTGATAGTCTAGCCTAGCGGATAGGTGAAAGTATCGTGCACTTTATGATAAAAGCATGAAACTCGGCACACTAATGCTAGACTTTATGTGGAACATTTTAAAGATTGGAGGCATTCTGGATCTGTCCTGTGTCAATCGCGTCAGAATCATTATTTTGCGAGCATAGAGCAATAATATGAAAATACGCATTGCGTAGAGAGAGCTGTGACGTATTTCCGTTTTATTTTTCTACTTCCGGCTTTCTTCAAATTAAGGCTTAAGTAAATGCAAATGTCGGTGATGAAAGGTGTATCGTTAGCGCAGTTGGCTCTATTAAGGATCGTTTTTTTATATTGTTTAGTTGAGAGATGTGAGCTACGTGGTGGTGTCGACTCTAAAGGTAGTTAAAGTGTATTCAGGATTGTTTCCTGTCATTGCGTAACGGAAATTAAGCCTTAATTTGAAGAAAGCCGGAAGTAGAAAAATAAAACGGAAATACGTCACGTTCTTCTTGTGGCCTTCGTTTAACACTTGAGAGATCGGCCAGCAAAGCAAGATCACGTGAGCAAGATGGTGGATCATGGAAGGGACATTTGAAATAACAACATGAAATTTTGTTCCCAAGGGAATGGGGAATGACAGTGAAATTTTGAATGGATTTACACATACACTACCGGTCAAAAGTTTTAGAACATCTCAATTTTTCCAGTTTTTATTGAAATTTATACAGTTTAATGTCCAGTGAATAACCTGAAATGGTATAAAGATAAGCGGTAAACTGCTCGAGGTTAAAAAAAAAGAAGTTTATGTTAGCAAAAACGGGAAAATAATGTAAATTGCACAGTTATATTGTGAAAAAAGCCTTCTTCAGGGAACAAGTAATGAGTTAACAACTTACAGCTGTTCTGCAGCAATGTAAGTAAATTAAGCCTTGAAAGTTGATGCAAACAATTCCTGCAGGTGTCCCAACCTCTGCTGATTACTTGATTACAAACTCCCTGTCTGTATAAGATCATTGTACATATTTGCATGACTGTTAACGGGATTAGCTTGTTGAGGAGGATAGGTAAGTAGCTCCGGCTCACTTCCCACAGCACTCCTGATTTATTTCATAGGCTGATTAAGTATGAGACAGTAAGTGTGAAGACTGGAATGGTAGTGCCTGTAGTGAACCTAGCAGGAGCTATGGTTCTGGGGGGGGGGGGGGGGGGGCTGTGCTATGTCTGGGGGGTAAAGGAATATCTAGAGCCAGGTAGATCTGTATAGGTAGGTATTCGACTGTCGCGATAGGGAATCTACCCTGTAATTTCTGTGTTTTTAGGCGGTTTGTCGGGATAAGAGTATACCTGTGAACATACCAGGATGTTCGGGTGTTAAATAGTGTAGGGAATAAGATAACACCCCTTGTGTGTCAGACCTGGTAATCATTCCTTTGTCACTTATGGCAATGCATGCACATATAAACGCTTAGATAGGCCCTTTCGTGCACACATTAATTAGTTCCCTTCCCTTACAATAAATTCGGAAGAAGACGGGCAGGAAGCCAGATCGGGGCACTGCCGGATGGCCGCCGCCAGCTACACCACCAGCTAGCCTGGCAACATCGCGTGACACGAGCTATAACCACGCCACAGGGAATAGGTGATTGGTTGGCACGAAAGGCGCGAACCTCCAGCCAATCAGGGCGGGAGGCGCGAAAGACGCAACTGAGGAGGAGGTGGTTCATTGGAGGGAAGGTGGGAGAAGGTTCGGTGGATGGCGGGAAGCTTGAAGGGACTGGTTGGTGGCGCGCCAAGGCTGATGTCACCGCCGAAGGTTATAAAAGAACGCGCGGCACGACATTCTCTCTCTTCGCTCTGGGCTTCCTCGCTGGTCTCTTGTCTCTGCGCTTTCCTTCTTGGTCTTGAGAGGTCCTGGTGGTCGTTGGTTCGCCATCTTCGTGGAGCTTGGAGCGGTGCTCGGTGCTTCTGTAGCTTGGAGTGGTGCTGGGGCCTCGGGTGCGATCGACTCGGAGTTTGGAGCCGGACGGGGCCGCATGACAGACAGATAAGGCCGCACCCACAGAACATTTTACAAGTACACGACGAGACATTTCCTTTCGTAATCCATTCCTGTGTGTCGTATTTGAAGTGAGGTGTGTGGGATCCCAATTTAGGATTATTATTTATTCATCGTCGCGTTTCATTGTCTCGGGTTCTGGAATAAACGTGTTTCTTTTTGTGCATTAAATCTTGTGTTTGTTCGAGTTCATTAGGGTTGTCTGCGACATAAGGGTGAAAGGTGCGAGGAGAGCTCGGCGGGTGAAGTACCAACCGAGAATGAAGGTGTGGAGGTTGAAAGAGGTGACAGTAAGGGAGGCATTAAAAGAGAGGCTGAGTAGGGTCGAGGATGATGTGGTTGAGCTTGAAAGTGGTTGGATGTCAATGAAAGCTAGTCTGTTGGGAGCCGTTGGTGAGGTATGTGGATGGACAAAAGGACCACCGAGGCACTCAGAAACATGGTGGTGGGATGATGAAGTTGGAAAGAGGATTGACGAGAAGAGGAAGAAGTTCAAGGAGTGGCAGAAGGCGAAGGGTACGGGAGCAGAAACAGCAGAGCATGAAAGTTATAAGGCAGCCAGGAAGGCTGCAAAGAAAGAGGTAGCAAAGGCGCAGAAGGCATGTAGGAAAATGTTCGGAGAACGCTTGGATTCGGAAGAGGGTCAGAAAGCAGTATTCAGGATTGCAAAGCAGATAGCGAAAGAGAGGTGTGATGTGATGGGGGTGAGTTGCTTGAAGGATGAAGTGGGACAAATCGTTGTCGACCCAGATGGAATTAAAGGAAGATGGAAAAGATATATGGAAATGCTGTTGAATACAGAGAATGAACGGGATGGCAACATGGAGAGTAACCCAGTTTTAGGACCGGCAGAGAAGATAACTGAGAAGGAAGTTGAGGAAGCGATAAAAGCAATGAAGGGTAGAAAAGCGGGAGGGCCGACGGGAGTTGTGGGAGATATGTTGAAGGCAGCAGGAAGTTGGGGTGTGAAGAGAATGACAGAGATCTGTAATCTGGTGGTGAAAGAAGGCCGCATTCCAGTGGATTGGGAATTGAGTACACTCGTCCCTCTATACAAGGGGTAAGGTGACCCTCTGGAGTGTGGCTCGTAACGAGCGATAAAGTTATTGGAGCATGGAATGAAGGTATTGGAAAGGGTATTGGAGAGGAGGATAAAGAAGAAAGTGAAGATCGACGAAATGCAGTTTGAATTTATGCCAGGAAGAGGAACGACAGACGCGCTTTTCATTGTGAGGCAGTTGCAGGAGAAGTACATGGAGAAGAGGAAGAAGTTGTTTCTTGGGTTTGTTGATATGGAGAAAGCATTCGATAGGGTTCCACGCAAAGTATTGACATGGGCATTGAGGAAGTTAGGAATGGAGGAATGGTTGATCAGAGTAGTGATGGCAATGTACAAAAGAGCGCGCACAGCTGTAAGGACGAAGGACGGGAACAGTGGTGAGTTTGACGTGAAGGTGGGAGTGCATCAGGGGTCGGTACTAAGTCCACTACTATTTGTAGCTGTGATGGAGGTGCTGGCTCAGAACGTAAAGGAGGGTTTACCGTGGGAGTTGTTGTATGCAGATGATCTGGTGTTGATTGCGGAAAGTATGGATGGACTGAAGGAAAAGATGAACAAATGGAAGGAATGTATGGAGACAAAAGGTCTGAAGGTGAATATCGGAAAGACGAAGGTGATGGCAAGTGGTAAAGCATGTGGTGAGGTGGAAAGAACTGGGAAGTGGCCCTGTGCTGTGTGTAGGAAGGGTGTCGGAGTGAACGCCATTCAATGTACAATGTGCGCTGAGTGGGTTCATCAAAAATGTAGTGGTCTGAGAGGGTCATTAACCAGTGTGGCAGCTACATTCAAATGTAAGGTGTGCACAGGGGGAGCTGCAGATGGAGGAAATGTTGAGTTGGATCTTGGAGACGGCGTGAAGCTGGAAGGTGTGAAAACATTTTGCTACCTCGGAGACATGCTGAATGGAGAAGGTGGATCAGACTCGGCAACGGTTGCTCGAGTGAGATGTGCATGGAAGAAGTTTCGGGAACTGAGTGGCGTGCTGATGATGAGGGGAGTGTTGTTGAAGCTGAAGGGAAAGGTGTATGCTTCATGTGTGAGAAGTGTTATGATTTATGGGAGCGAGACATGGGTAATGAACGTAGAGCAGCAACGAAGGTTGGAAAGGGTGGAAATGCGAATGGTTCGACGGATGTGCGGAGTATCGTTGAGAGAGAGGAAGACAAATGATGAATTGCGAACGTTGATGGGAACAGAGCCTGTGATTGATGCTGTGAAGAGGAACAGGTTGAGATGGTTTGGTCATGTGTTGAGGAAGGATGGAAGTGACTGGTTGAGAAGAGTGATGGAAATGAATGTAGAAGGAAGTAGAGGACGGGGAAGACCGAGAAAGACTTGGCTAAAGATGGTGGAAGAAGAAATGCGGGCAAGGGGGTTAACAAGGAGAGATGCAGAAAATAGGGCAAAATGGAGAAGATTGTCATGGGGACCGCAAGGCTAACCCCCGCTCTAGTAGGGAAAATGGCCTTTAAAATGCATGTTGTTGTTGTTGTTGTTCGAGTTCATTAATTCCCTGCAGGGTTGGAGCTGCCGTCGGTTCGCTCTCGGTAAGCGCTGCCACCTCTTCCTCTTCCCTTCTTCTTCCCGCGGTTGATAGCAAAATCCGTGTTTGGTCGTCGCCTCCGTTAAATCCGTTCGGTCTTCCGATCCCTGGTATCCCTGGTATTAACCGGAGGGATTCGGACGACAATATCATCGTGCTGTAGTAAAATAAATAAAAAATAACCACCTTTAGAGGCCATTTTTCCCCGCAAAGCGGGGGTTGGCCTTTTTCGGGAACCGTGGTTGTTGTTGTTTTTCGGTCCCCTTTTTGAAGCAATATTTTACGGCCGGATGCCCTTCCTGACGCCAACCCTTTTTGCTGCCTTTAACGACAAACAGGGAATTACCAGTGAACTGGTACTCAATTAGCCGACCTCGGAAGGATGACAGGCTGAGTCAACCCCCCTGGCGTTAATTCAGCAATCGACCGGGATTCGAACCCAGGATCCTTGGATCCTAAGCCGGCACCCTAGCCGCTAGCCCAACACCAGGGTTGGAATGCGGGCAAGGGGGTTATGGGGGAGCTGCAGATGGAGGAAATGTTGAGTTGGATCTTGGAGACTGTAGTATAGGTAGTAAAAGTTTATATCCAAAAATCAAAAATATGAACACTCCTGAAATAGCTGTTGATGTTGGTTTCTTGATCGAGGAACATTATAGAATATTTTGACATTTTTTTTTTATTTTTTTTTTTTTTTTTTTCTATACAAGGTCGAGGCTCGTGAAAGAGCGAACATTAATCACACAGAAAGACAAACCGACACATAAAACATATAACATAAAACATATAACAAACCGACACATAAAACATGTTATATAAACATATAACATATAACATAAAACATAAACATATAACATATATATCACTATGTGTGTTTCTGTAGATATATCCAACCATGGTGTGTGTTTTGTGAATGTACCATTCATGAAAATATATGTTGTGATCCCGAAAGGATCGTGAATCATTATGATTATTAAGCCTTTTGTTCAAATTTTCTTTATTTTGAGCATCAAATGACCTATATTGGTCATACGATACATTATATATATATATTTTTCGATGGCCGCCATTTTGGAAAAATTGCTGCCACGGTTGACACAGGATAGATCCAGAATGCCTCCAATCTTTAAAATGTTCCCCATGATGTCTAGTACGAGTCTGCCAAGTTTCATGCTTTTATCATAAAATGCACAATATGCTCATTTGTTAGCACCTATCCGCTGGACTATGAATGGAGTTGTGTCGAAGCTCCACCATGATCCTGAAAGCAACGTGGAGAGAGATTAAAGAAGAAGACGTCATGCAGAGCATGACACTTGCAACATTCACACCCCACTCCCCCCAAAAAAGTTTCCACGGACACATCAAATTGTCCATTTCATGAAGATTTAAATTGACCATCTTGATCAAATTTCGGTTTAGGGATAGTCAGATGATGAAATAAGATCAGATGAAAATTGCTGATTTTAGAAGTTTGACCTTGAGTTGACCTTTGACCTCAAAAATAGCTGGTTTCCCATTTCAGTGATGCACTATGCAATTGCTGTTTAATTTTAAGGTTAATTGGATGCAAATTGATTACTTTACACAAGAAAATTGCTCATTTTAGAAGTTTGACCTTGAGTTGATCTTTAACCTTTTGACCTGAACAATAGCTGGTTTCCCAATTCAGTGATGCACTATGCAAATGCTGTTGAATTTTAAGGTTAATTGGATGCAAATTGATTACTTTACACAAGAAAATTGCTCATTTTAGAGGTTTGACCTCGAGTTGACTTTTAACCTTTTGACCTCAAAAGGCTTCTGAGTTGTGACGAGCTCTACAGCTTGGTAAAGTTTCATGATGATTGGTTTGGAATTGTGACCTGTAGGCGATTGATAAACAAACAGACAGAATCACAAAGTTGACCGACCAATATACTTCGTGAAAATCTTTGATCTTGCAAGTAGTAAAGACGGTAATATGCGGGCATACATCGTCAAACATGTATTTGTGTTTATGGTAACGAGAATGGGTAACTGAACTGTCACAAAGTTGGCTTCCATGTCAGGATGGGGATGATAACCGACCGACACCATGAACGTTAGTCTAATGTCTGACCCCACACCTCCCACGCGAGTGCGTGCAGATCACCCCTGCTTCACGTTCAGGAAGAGCTCGTTTGAGGGGTTACCCTCTTATATAATAATTTGCTGATTGCGCTGTTCAAAAGATAGAATCCAACTCTAACAATCAGATGCTGAGTATCAAATCCATACATTTGAGAGTTCAGTGTTTGTAAAACTGTTTTTGTTTAATTTAAAGCATAAAACTATCCATAATCTAGCGAGTACCCTAAAAGGTGTATTCACCCCCATATTTTTATACAGATGTCAAGGCCCTTAGAAGAGCAGAATAACAATGGCTAAAGGGTCAATAGACGCATACAATGGGGTGAAGAGTTAAGATACATAAAGTCAAAATCAGTAGGACAAGATCATAGAATCAGTCGGATACAATACATCAGAGCATAAGAGGAATATCAGGTGAATAGTGGGATCATGGTCTCAATGGGCATTGTAAAGTGCAGAGGTAGATTGAGTGACCATGAGGTACAGGTGGGCAACTCATTTGAAATTGTGGAGGGAAGAGCTCAATATGGGAGAGAGAGAGAGAGAGAGAGAGAGAGAGAGAGAGAGAGAGAGAGAGAGAGAGAGAGAGAGGAGAGGAGAGGAGAGGAGAGGAGAGGAGAGGAGAGGAGAGGAGGGGGAGGGGGGGGGGGGAGAGAGGGAGAGGGAGAGGGAGAGGGAGAGGGAGAGGGAGAGGAAGAGGGAGATGGACACGGACGACAACACCACAACAGGCATTTTAAGGCCATTTTCCCTGCAAGAGCGGGGGTTAGCCTTGCGGTCCCCATGACAATGTACTTCATTTTGCCCTATTTTCTGCATCTCCCCTTGTTAACCCCCTTGCCCGCATTTCTTCTTCCACCATCTTTAGCCAAGTCTTTCTCGGTCTTCCCCGTCCTCTACTTCCTTCTACATTCATTTCCATCACTCTTCTCAACCAGTCACTTTCATCCTTCCTCAACACATGACCAAACCATCTCAACCTGTTTCTCTTCACAGCATCCATCACAGGCTCTATTCCCATCATCTTTCGCAATTCATCATTTGTCTTCCTCTCTCTCAACGATACTCTACACATCCACTGAACCATTCGCATTTCCACCCTTTCCAGCCTTCGTTGCTGCTCTACGTTCATTACCCATGTCTCACTCCCATAAATCTTAACACTTCTCACACATGCAGCATACACCTTTCCCTTCAGCTTCAACGACACTCCCCTCCTCGTCAGCACGCCACTCAGTTCCCAAAACTTCTTCCATGCACATCTCACTCGAGCAACCGTTGCCGAGTCTGATCCACCTTCTCCATTCAGCATGTCTCCGAGGTAACAAAATGTTTTCACACCTTCCAGCTTCACGCCGTCTCCAAGATCCAACTCAACATTTCCTCCATCTGCAGCTCCCTCTGTGCACACCTTACATTTGAATGTAGCTGCCACACTGGTTAATGACCCTCTCAGACCACTACATTTTTGATGAACCCACTCAGCGCACATTGTACATTGAATGGAATTCACTCCGACACCCTTCCTGCACACAGCACACGGCCACTTCCCAGTTCTTTCCACCTCACCACATGCTTTACCACTTGCCATCACCTTCGTTTTTCCGATATTCCCCTTCAGACCTTTTGTCTCCATACATTCCTTCCACTTGTTCATCTTCTCCTTCAGTCCATCCATACTTTCCGCAATCGACACAAGATCATCTGCATACAACAACTCCCACGGTAAACCCTCCTTTTCTTTCCGAGCCAGCACCTCCATCACAGCTACAAATAGTAGTGGACTTAGTACTGACCCCTGATGCACGCCCACCTTCACCTCAAACTCACCACTGTTCCCGTCCTTCGTCCTTACAGCTGTGCGCGCTCTTTTGTACATTGCCATCACTACTCTGATCAACCATTCCTCCACTCCTAACTTCCTCAATGCCCATGTCAATACTTTGCATGGAAACCTATCGAATGCTTTCTCCAGATCAACAAACCCAAGAAACAACGTCTTCCTCTTCTCCATGTACTTCTCCTGCAACTGCCTCACGATAAAAAGCGCGTCTGTCGTTCCTCTTCCTGGCATAAATCCAAACCATTTCGTTTGGAGAGAGAGAGAGAGAGAGAGAGAGAGAGAGAGAGAGAGAGAGAAGAATAAGAAGAAGAAGAAGAAGAAGAAGAAGAAAGAAAAAAAAAGAGAGTGGGTGATGATGGAATGGAGGTCCTTGTATATCATGGCCTTAATGGGGGATTGTGCGAGTATGGGAGGCAGCAGTACCAGTTCCGCAGAGGGATGGAGGGAATATTATAATGACACTTTGGATGAGATGTTGAATACCATTACAGGTTGAGGATGGCAAAGCAAATACTTGGTCGTGTGGAGAATTCCAAGATCCAGTTTGTAGATATGATCCGCTCAAGAAAAGTTCTTGTTGATAGTGAGAGCCAGGAGATCGAGCGACCATTTATTTCTCAGGGGCTGACTAAAACTATAATATCTCAAGGGACATCATTTTCTGCAGATCTTTCTTCCAGAAAAACGATGTTCAAATTACATACTCGTCTATGACCAGTTGCTTACCTTCTCGACATTGGCACAGACGACTGATGCCTCGGACTGTTTGAGGGGTGAGGAACTGCATGACACTGGTTGGAGCATCTGAAAATTGGTGGAAATGGATCATTCCAATGACAGAGACATGATTGATGTATATAAAGACCAGGATTGATCACTGACTGCCATCTGGAGATCTGCCAGCTTGTACAGATCGAACGTGGGAGAGCGGCCCATCTGGTCAAAGCAAGCTTCTTTTGACGAGCACACATTAAATTGAAATCCAGTCGAGGAGGGATCCAATGATTCCATCAGCTAATGGTATGGAAGTCGGGGCAGGGTGCCTGAACAGAAGGAAATGTACAGGAGATGTCCATAGTGAGAGGGCACTGACCTCTCACTCAAAATCGAAGGCATCCACCTGTTGTCAGTATGTTCAAGGTGCGATTACCTGGGCGTTAAGCCAATCTGATGGTCAGTGAAGTACTGTTCTCCTGGCGCCCAAGCTTGATCACATCTGGCTCTTATATTATTTTGAATCCAAAAGTAACATTTCTTGAATGTCCCACGACGAGGCCAAAGCACAAGGTCTGTTGCACTCAAGTCGCAGGCAGGTTGGTGGTCTCTCCGTTTTCTACCATGTGTTCTACAGTATTGTTCCCTCTGCCCTCTCTCTCTCAGTTGTCCCACCATCCCCAGCAAATGCAGGATGCATGTGTTCTTCCAGTAACCCCTCCTGGTTCAACTTCCAAAGTCCAGGTTAACCGCACACCTACACTCTGACATTCTCACTTCTCTCATCTGTAGAACTGTCTCCCTGAGACTTCAATCCCACTCTTCTTTTCACGGCTGCGAGCAGGTGCTACACTATACCATCTCGTATCGTCCTCTGTCCTTAACCTCGATCCTTTTTACTCCAATTGACCATGTCCATCAAAACCCTGAACTTTCAAGTTACCGTGTTTCCTCCCCTTCTGTCTTTCCTTTCCTTGTTCGTTCGTACCCTTTGTTATTGTATCCAACTGTTGCCACACTGTCCAATTGTCAATTCATAGAAGGCAGGTGATGGAGAGAGAGAAGGAAGAAAATTGTAAGATGGGGGCAGGAGGAGGATGTTTACGGGGTGATAGAGAGCAGCGAGTTCAGAACGGTGATCATGAACATGACGGTGTGTGTGGGGTGAGATGCATTTAATTTAATTTAATTATTGTTGGGATGGGAGAGTTTGGGAGAGAATAAAAAATGTACCTTAACATTGAGCAGGGCAAAGGGAATGGGAGAAAGACTGCTTGGCCTATACAAAGTAACACTTGACTTGAATGGGAGAAAGACTGCTTGGCCTATACAAAGTAACACTTGACTTGAATGGGAGAAAGACTGCTTGGCCTTGGTAACACAAAGTAGATACAAGGATGGGTGGAACTTACAGGTGCAGTATTGAACGTATACATTTTTCAATGCTTTAACAATCAAACAACACCCTGGTACAAATGTATCCATCAATGGTACTTGGGTTACTGAGTAGTGAAGCAAACGTTTTTGATTTGCTCCAAATGTAATTCCCTTTGCACAAGGAACATTGATGCAGGAGGGGGCCATTTGGCCCATCATGCTTGCACTGTATCAGCACGGCATTAATTCAATCGAACAGGTGGGAGTGGGTGAGGGGAGTGAGTAGGGGCAGACTTGCACAGGGACATCACAAGGGTGTTGTATGTGCAAAAACATTGTAGCAGCACATATGAAACCACGTAGCAACACATTTGATGTTCACTTAAATAAAATTAAAAACCCTTAAATAAGGTCATCACAAACTCATTCGTGATTGAACAGCACAACGACCAATTGTGGGAGGAAGCAGGATTGGGAGTGCTCAACAATGAATCCCCTTCAACCAAATGAGATTTAATTCGGGCCTCAATGTTAATTTTCATAATCTCAATGTCAGTTTACAAATAAATTCAATCTTTAACTGCTGCCTCTCTCAGGTTCCAACGAGCAAAACAAGCTTCATCAGTAACCGAGGGATTCCAATGCGAATTGAAGGCAGATTGTGGGAATGTTTTGAATTTTGCCTTCACCCCCTCGAGCTATAAAAGCTCTCGTATGTTTGCAGGATAAGAATGTGTGGTTGGCGCTCATCGACATGCTACGGAAGCGTGACCAACTGCCGGTCGTCGCTTTCACTCTGTCTCGAGGTCGCTGTGACGATTCAGCCTCGACCTTGACGACACTTGACCTCACTAGCATGCAGGAGAAGCACAAAGTCCGCTGTTTTCTCAAACGCTGTCTGTCACGACTCAAGGGTTCCGATGGTAAACTTCCTCAGGTATGTTTGAGTATTCTGTACCAATGTCTATCTGTTTGGAATTCATCATGTACTAGCTTTTAGCATTGGAGCTTCATCTGACCATGGGGCTTTTCTTTTCATGTTCCAATGATTTTGATAGCTGTACCGGCCATATCATTTATTTGTGCCACCCATGCCAAGAAGGTCAAAGGTGTAGGGACCAGCAAAAGGGAGCTTCCTCCTTCGACACACATTGGCAAGTGGAGAGAGTGTACCAAAACTCAGCGTGTTATGTTCTGAGAAATGTCCCCGGGGTCCCCAGCAGCTCTCAAGTTACTGATTATAGCAGCAGTCAGAACAAAGATAGAGTACCGTGCCTCTGACCCCAGGGCGTTAGTGGCCCCATATTGGGCACCAAATTGTTGTGGAAGGGTGTACACTAATAGAATGTCCACACCTCAAGAACAATGTCAAATATTTAATTCAATGGAGAAGACTCACTCGAATATAATAAGGATTACAACACAGTTTAAACAGTACTATGCCGGTGTACTCAAACTGGACTCCATACAACGTATCCAGCAAATCTTCTGCCTGATTCGGTTTGCATCTTGTCTTTTATCGTGTTTGAAGAGACAAAAGGAATTCTTCTGTGCTTTGAGGCGTCTGACTGAACGTTGAGAGTTCGAACAAGGGGTCAGGGATTTGAGACAAGTTGGTGCGGTGAAGCATCTGTTTTACATTTCAACAAAAGCCATAAAGATAAGCACCTGAGAGAAAAGTCCTGGCATTCCACTCTGTCTGGAAAAACAGTTTAATGGTTTTAAAGAAATATTGTATTCCATCTTTGCACAGATAGTTATCAATGTAAGCTTTATTCCTTTTAAAGTATATCTAAGCACAGCACATAATTTCTATAATTTATAGTGCAGATTACTCAAAGATTTATCACTAATTATACTCTTGACCTTTATTGGCAATATACATTTTGAAGAATCCGTAGTATTTCAAACTACAGCAACACACAATATCTATAATTCATACTGCATATTACTCAAAGATTTATTACTAAGTATATGTTTTCACTTTATTAGCATTCTATATTCCAAAGATTGTAATACTGCTGTGAATCACGATTTATATTATAAAGCAACACCCATGTTCCCCAGCTTTCCTGAAATTGAGCAGAGTACGAACAGATTTGCACAGGATGCAAGTGATAACTCACCTACTCAATAGGAGAGGGACATTTCAATAAAATCAGAAGTCCATGCGGACTTCTACAGCAGGCTTTTCTCTCTTCAGTCTTACATTTCCAAAATACCACAATGCACATCACCACCATTCACTTTAATTGTGTATCATTTTATTTACTATACTGACAGGTTTTTCAGAGTGCATGGACCACCACCTATCTTCTTTAAACCATCCATCAAATATTTACTAAGAAGAAAAGAACTTGCAAAATCTCCACAATGTACATCCTTCAATATCAAGCATCAACTTTACAGTTTCTACAGACCGATCCGATAAGGACGATCGTGCCCCCTTCGCCGATAGGCGGCGCTCTTGCGTCCGCCATTACTGGGAGGCATCCCGATCCAAACTTAACTCCAGCTGGCTGCGCCAGCACAACTATCATCGCGATCGTACATGAAAAGTGTCCGTGATAATCGTTCTCAAGTGTTTCTCTATACGTGTGGAGCGGTCGTGGACACCTGGCACCTGAAGGCACACGACACCAACCCCGTTTTCGGCGATATCGCCGGGTGCCGAAGGCGCACGGCCATGCCGCCCTGAAGGCACCTGGCACCTGGGGGGACCCGGTTTCCACTTCCACCTGCACCAAACCTATTTTGTTAGCAACCGCGTACCCTATGGTACGCCATGCCGAGCCTCCTTCCGCCTTAGCCCTGAGTTTCTCGACCACTACGATAACGACTCCTCTGACCGACCTGACTAGGTGCCCGTCCCTTCATCGACTCCTCCATACGGCCAGGTCTTGGCGGCCGTACCACAGCCGCCCCGCATGGATTCTTCCCTCAGAGTCCACCTCCGCCAGGGCCGGCCACCTCTGGCAACTACGGCTAGGCCCCGAGTGGCCGCTGCCGAGCCCAAGTTCCTTGATCACTATGGTCGCGACTTGTCTGGCAGACCCGACTGGGCCTCCGTCCCTTCGTGCGGGCCGCCTCACCGGCTCCTTATCGCTTCATCGACTCTTCCATACGGCCAGGTCATGGTGGGTGTATCACTGCCGCCCCGCATGGATTCTTCCCTCAGAGTCCACCTCCGCGCGGGCTGCCACACTGGCTCCTCACCGGTCGTATAGCTCGGTGGACCGGTCGTATCTTCCACGATTCCATCTTCTCCGATGAATCTAACAAACAAATATATTTTGTATCGATATTCTTTCGGCAAAGTGAACTGAGACCGGTAAATGCATGTAATCTGAACACTGGAGAGCAAGCCGAATGAAGCGGACGCCTCACAACTATGGCGGCGTCTATAGAGGACGCCCATCCATTGAACCCGCCGTCGGATCGGTCTATTGATACAAACAAACTGATCAACCACACAGTCAAGTGTATGTAAATTGACATTACTTTCTTTCTTCTGTATAAGTTCTGCTTCATCAAGATGAAGATTACCACACTGCCCTACATGTGCACATTGTCCATCGTATTTTCGAGAACCACTTGCAACTGCCCATATATTGGTTCTTATTTGTGCGACACCTTTTTAACATTTCTACACTTCCTCTTGACAGTGGCATGATGGACACATACAAATGTTGCAACTATTCTGGATTTCCTTTGTTCACTGCAAACGTACAAACCCTTGTAGACATCCAGCTGATGCATGGCTTCATTGAGCAGGAGACAGATATTGTTTCTCGTCATCTTAGATTCACTGAATTCAGTACGAAACGCTTCCTCACAGTGTGAACAAAAAGTGAGGAACTCATCTGATGGGACTATCAGAGATCGAAAGTTGGAATTGGATGTGTCGTATTCCCTGTTGTGAATGAAAGAGCAGGGCGGGATCATCCAATTCAGCACCACTTCTTAGAAGAGCCTTTCTGCAAACCAGACACGATGACAGCAATTCATGTCCACTGAGGATTCTGCGACACAGATAACCAGAGATGTATGCTGATGTGTTCTGCTGAGGAGGCCTGAGTTGAACATTCCGAAATTAAACATTTATTCTATCTGTGCTGAACGGGTGTGACAAACTGCACTGATCGACTCGTTATTTTCTTGTTGGCGAGACGCTGCAGCGTCAGAATGAATTTGTCCGAGTCTGGTGAGCAATTTGCTCCATCAGCCGGTTTGATTAATTCAGCGACCATCACCATCCTCAACGCACATCTGAATTCCTTTGCAGATGGTTTGTCTCTGCACCCACCTTTCCTCCTTTATGGTTGAGGAGAGGTTCTCTGCAACGTTCTGGTTCAGATGAGAAGTGGATAAATATTTCAAGTCAAAATCTGATTGAAATTGCTCGCACAACTGTGTTACGTAAAATATGGTAAGTTATCATCATTATTATTATTATTATTATTAATTATTTTGGATGGCATGGCCATGGAGATTGAGATTCTAACTTACATTGCAGGCATGGGCATTCGCCAGATAAATTTCAGAGGCCCCATTCGCCAGATAAATTGCGTTTTAAGTTGGAGTGTGCAACACATAAAAGTCGGTCCAAGGACCTGCTATCTTTATTTTATGTGCTTCAGCGTCAGGGAAAATGGGGAAGGGTCCAGGGGGGGCATATCCCCCCCCCCCCCACCTCCCGCAACCTCCCCTTTGGATGTCCATGATTGTAGGTAGCCCTATAGGGTCTAATGTTGTCATGCCCTGCTCTAAGCTAGCATTGCTTGCACAGTTGCTTGCTAAAATGGCGGCCGAGCACACCCATTGGATACTTCCCGTCATGGCCGAGTAGTTCATCTTGCTCTGCTCTAATATCTTTGGTTTTAACGGGGGTAGAAAAGATCAAGGTTTTGGGTGGGGGAAGATAAGAGATGGTGGTGAACAGCTGTTTTAAAGACCTGGATTGAAGAGTGTGGGAGTTTGTTCCAGAGAAGGGAGAAAAGAGGAATGAAAGAGTGAAGTTGAGCAGGGAGTCTTGATTTTGATAGTTTCACCAGAAGAGGGTTGCTGGCAGATCTTGTGCATCCTGCACGAATATTTAGAGGATAGAGCACAGCCAGAGTAGGGGGAGCAAAGCTGGAGAGGAGTCAATCAAAGACAGAAAGACCACCAACCTGCCTATGGTGAGTGAGTGATAGGCCCTCAGAATCAGCTTCATTATTGAAGATACCAATGATTTTGAAAGCGTTGGTTTCTACAGCGTGAAGCCAAGCTAGGTGTGATGCAGGAGCACCAGCCCAGAGGGGAGAGCAGTATACCATTGAGCTGCGGATGAAAGCTTTGTATGTGGTGAGGAGCTCAGAGGTGCCGAGAAAGGACTTCGCACGACGGAGGATGCCCAGTCGACGACTGGCTTTGGAGGCCAGCTTGGAACTGTGGTTTTCCCAGGAAAGATCGTGGCAGATAGTGAGACCCAAAAGCTTGAGTCACAGAACTTCTTTGAGCGGATTGTTGAGAAATATTAGATGGGAGGGTTTTCCAGATGGTCTTTTCGGAGAGACAAAGTGAGAGTGTGAGATTTGTCAGGATTGAAAGACATGTTCCACTTGTTTGACCAGTTTGTGATTTTACCCATGTCTGCAGAGGAGAATGAGGAGGTTGCAGACTGCTGATCTGAGGGTCGAGATGTGGAGTGGCAGAGAGTGGTGTCATCAGCAAAGAGACAGAGGGGATTTGCCAGAGAGATCATTAATGTAGACCAGAAAAAGCACAGGGCGTAGAACACTGCCTTGAGGAACTTCAGCCTGGGCAGGAAAGGGAGACGAGAGCATTCCATTTGGAGCCACACGTTGACTGCGACCGGAGAGGAAGTCCACATGCCATGTGTGAACAATGATTACAACAAACTGGAAACCTGGAGGACCGGAAGAAGCAAGGG
The DNA here is from genome assembly GCF_964187855.1 of Myxine glutinosa. NCBI lineage: Eukaryota > Metazoa > Chordata > Myxini > Myxiniformes > Myxinidae > Myxine > Myxine glutinosa. The sequence continues at coordinate 3,312,582 of NC_136265.1, read as the reverse complement.
AAGATGAAAGATTATTGGATGAAGAGATGAAAGAGTAAAAGAACATGGAGTCCAATGGCATCAATCTACAGAAAATATAATGGACCAAAAAAAAAAAAGGATCAAAATAGATGATGGTCCAGTCGAGTGCACAGTCCCAATTTTCACGGTGACCGATTACCACACTGCATCCCTCCTTAGGTTCTGGTGTTGTCGGAGCTGCTGTCGAGAGGCATTGGTGTGCATCACAGCGGGATCCTCCCGATCCTCAAGGAATGTGTGGAGATGCTGTTTGCTCATGGCCTTGTCAAGGTGTGAAGGGGTTTTGGTGGGACATAACAAAGGTACAATGTGGAAATGAGTAACAATATGATTGAAGTGGTGAATGTGGGGGCAGAGAGGGGAAAGCCAGGGGAATCTTGGAATCTATATTATAAAGCTGGACTGTCTGCTTCTCTGTCTGTCTGTCCCTGAACCACTCCCTCACCTTTTGGGCTAGCCCCTCCAAACTTTCCGTGGAACCTTTTGGGGTCCCCGCGGGTGTCGTAAGGTGTGTGGGAGGTTTCATAAATTTCTTAATACAATTATAATTTTGAGTTTCCACCTGTACAAAACTGCTCCCTATCTGGATGTGAACACAATCATGGGTTCGACATTCGCAGTTTCGCCATTTACTGCATGTGGAAACATTCGCTGGTTTGATAATATTTCAATACAACGATGATTTTGAGTTTCCAGTTTCCACCCTTACAAAATGTTTCGTGTCAGCCCTTGCTCGCAGGTAGATTTGTCTATTGGTTTCGATGTTAGAATGGAATTTATATTTGTTTACCTCATGAGTGTTTGTAACATTGTCATTTAGTATATTAATGGTGTAGTATTACTTTGTGATTGGAATGATGCTGTTTGAAATTAAAATATAGAGAGATTTAGTTTAAAGAAGAATGACGAAATGAAGTGAGAAATGGGGGGCGGAGAAGGAAAATTTCGTGGTTTTTTTTTTTTTTTTTTTTTTTTTCCGATCGGAATGGAAGAGTCGGGCGTTTATTCACCCCTCATGTGCGATTATAATAGCTGCTGAAGTCCGCTTGAACTATCACCAACACGGGTCTTCCAGTCCTTGTTTGGGAGAATTACTTGGGCTTGGTTGGTGTCTTGTGGCTGCTGTGCTTTCATCAAAGATAACTTTCTCATGATCGTTTTTGTCGAATTTCTACTGTTTATTTTGCTGTGTACGTAGTGTGTTCAAAAAGTATCCGACCTTTATTTTTCGTGCGTAAAAAAAGAAGCTAGGGAGGCGATGATTGGTGCACGTATGTAGGCGATCCTAATGCGCACGTGTGAATTTTTTCCCACCTGCAGAAGCTGTCATTCGACGGCACACCGCCGATGAGTGAGGACATGTAAGTGAGCGCCGTCGGATTTTCGTTTTTGACAAAATGACGGAAAAACTTGAACAACGCTACTGCATCAAATTTTGTGTAACTTTGTGTAACAACTTTTTTTGGCCTCGGGGATGTTGGATGCTTCCATTGTGATGACTGCAACTTGGTTTCTGGGTCGTACCCATAAACCCAGGACTCATCGCCAGTGATCACTGTGTTGAGGAAGCTGGGATCGCTGTTCACAGTCTCCAGCATGTCCTGTGCGATCTCCAAACGGAGTTGCTTCTGCTCAATCGTTAGCAGCTTTGGTACGAACTTCACTGAGATTCTCCTGAAGCCCAAATCCTCCTTCATAATGGAATGAACGGTGTTGAATCTTGCGGATCGTTTCCACTTGGGAATCGCCAAGCTTTACACAAAATTTGATGCAGTAGCGTTGTTCAAGTTTTTCTGTCATTTTGTCAAAAACGAAAATCCGACGGCGCTCACTTACATGTCCTCACTCATCGGCGGTCTGCCGTCGAATGACAGCTTCTGCAGGTGGGAAAAAATTCACGCGTGCGCATTAGGATCGCCTACATACGTGCACCAATCAACGCCTCCCTAGCTTCTTCTTTTTTACGCATGAAAAATAAAGGTCGGATACTTTTTGAACACAGTAGTATGTGTTTACTGTGCTTACGGCTTCTAGTTCGGTTTTGTTTTAAAATTCACACGTTCTTGTATTAGTCGGATTTTTCGTACTGTGTTTCTAGAGGTATCCACTTTCCTTGTTAGTCGTTGAGTGTCCACGATTGTCCCTTCTCTGTACTACCTTTTATTTTCACCCCTTACTCCCTCCGAACTTCTTACCCTTTGCTTCATGTCTTAAATACAAAAAAAAAAAATTAATAATAATAATAATTTCCTTCTCACCTCACAAACCCCCGCCCCTGCCCGTGACCACGTGTTGTCTCGCCCTCCCATTGTCTTTCCTCCATCTCCATATTTTCTAGCCGATTTCACCTTTCTTTCCCCCATTCTGTTTGTGAAGTAATTCACCATACTCCTTCACGATCTTTCAAACTTTCTCCTTTTTACTCAAATCTGTTTTCATCTTACCTTCAAAAAAGAAAAAATCATATAATAACAATAATAAAGAAAACAAGTCAGGAGATTACGATGGTTCACGAGCGAGCGGTATTCAATGACGAAGGACGGACTATAACCAAAACAGGCCCGGACTGGGGGGTCGGGGGCCCACGTGGCAGGTGTCGGCCCCCGACATGCGGTGTACATGCCTATTTACAAAGGGCCCCAATGCGCTGCGTGCGCAGGCCTTTAAGAGCCAGCTGTACGTAATTGTGTGTCATGCAGGCCCGGAAATGTCAAAACGAAGGTTACTGACCTTGAAATTAGATAGAAAATAATGTATAATCAGTTATGAGGTTAGTTAGCTACACAATACCGAAAATTCGGTTCGATTCCGACAACTTTGAAAATTTGACCTTTGTGACCTTCAAAGGTCAAAGGTCGAAGATTCTGAAATTTGTTGGAAAACTTGTATTTCATGATGTATGTGATAATATAAGATCATGTATGACATTTCACCCCATCAGGAAGCGAACAATGTAATAAAACCATCAAAAATCGACTTTTCTAAATTTCGTGACCTTGTGACCTTGACCTTGGGGCGAAAATGAAAAATCGAGCTCCGTGGGGCGAGACACGTGACATTGGCCTAACCAAATACCGAAACCCCTGTCAGATTCCACCAACTCCCTCCGAGAAGATGTAGCTTGAACTCGATTACCCCCTAAAAAGACATCTTTTTCGGGCGTGGCTCCGCCCACAATGGGCGCAATACGCCCACTCGAGGCAGGACACAACTAGATCATGATATCAACCTCCCACCCAAGTTTCATCAAGATCGGATGATATCATCGGGTAGTTATGCTGCAGACAGACAGACAGACACACACCCATGACGAATATAGTGGTCACTCTGTGTGATAACTCCTGAACCAACAGACAGACAGACAGACACACAGACAGACACACACCCATGACGAATATAGTGGTCACTGATAACTCCTGAACCAACAGACAGGCACACAGACAGACACACACCCATGACGAATATAGTGGTCACTCTGTTTGATAACTCCTGAACCAACAGACAGACAGACACACAGACAGACACACGCCCATGACGAATATAGTGGTCACTCTGTTTGATAACTCCTGAACCAACAGACAGACACACAGACAGACACACACCCATGACGAATATAGTGGTCACTCTGTATGATAACTCCTGAACCAACAGACAGACAGACAGACACACAGACAGACACACACCCATGACGAATATAGTGGTCACTCTGTTTGATAACTCCTGAACCAACAGACAGACAGACAGACACACACCCATGACGAATATAGTGGTCACTCTGTGTGATAACTCCTGAACCAACAGACAGACAGACAGACACACAGACAGGCACACACCCATGACGAATATAGTGGTCACTCTGTTTGATAACTCCTGAACCAACAGACACACAGACAGACACACAGACAGGCACACACCCATGACGAATATAGTGGTCACTCTGTGTGATAAGATAACTCCTGAACCAACAGACACACAGACAGACACACAGACAGGCACACACCCATGACGAATATAGTGGTCACTCTGTTTGATAACTCTTGAACCAACAGACACACAGACAGACACACAGACAGGCACACACCCATGACGAATATAGTGGTCACTCTGTTTGATAACTCCTGAACCAATAAAAAGGATGCCCCTCCCCCCCCATACTAACAAAGTGCTTATACACCTCCCTCCCCACCTGGCTTGTTAATCTCCTATTCTTCTGATCCTGCTCTGCAATCATCATCCCCATCAGCCTCCCTGCCCTTATTTCAGTGAATACCCAGACACTGTTCACGGTTTTATTTTAAAATGTTTAAACTTCATTCTCCGGTGTTCCATACTCTTCTCTATTACAACTCACTCTTCATCTTCCTTTTCAAAGGGCTGTCTTCAAATCGCTCCTTCAATCATTCCCATTAAAATTATTCAATCTCTTACAGCCCTTTCTTTCTACATTCTCCAAATTCACCTTCATTCCACCCCTTCTCTAACGTTTTCAAATGGGTCTCTGACTTGAACATCTCAAGAAACTCATTTTGTAATAAATGTTCGATTTTCATTAATCGTTCAAAACTTTCAAATCTCCCAACACCCCCCACCCCTCACCCTTCCCCTTCTAAACTCCCCCCTCACTCCTCCCCTTCAAAACTTTACCTCACTCCTCCCCTTCTAAACTCCCCTCATCCTTCACCTTCAAAATTGCCTCCTCACTACTTCCCTTCAAAACTCCCCCTCAACCCTCCCCATCAAATTTCCCACCTCACTCCTCTTCAAATCTCCCCTCACCCCTGCCGTTTATAAACTCCCCCTCACTCCTCCCCTTAAAAACTCCTCCTCACTCCTCCCGTTCAAAACTCTCCTCACGCCTCCCCTTCAAAGCTCCTCCCTCACTCCTCCCCTTCAAAACTCCCCCCCCTCACATCTCCCCTTCAAATCTCCCTCCTCACTCCTCCCATCTAATCTCCCCTCACTCCTCCCCTTCTAATCTCCCCTCACCTCTCCCCTTCAAATCTGCCACCTCATTCATCCCTTCAAAACTCCCCCATCACTCCTCCCCTTCTAATCTCCCCCATCACCCCTCCCCTTCAAATCTGCCACCTCACTCCTCCCCTTCTAATATCCCCCTCACCCTTCCCCTTCAAATCTGCCACCTCACTCCTCCCCTTTTAATATCCCCGTCACCTCTCCCCTTCAAATCTGCCACCTCACTCCTCCCCTTTTAATATCCCCTCACCCCTCCCCTTCAAATCTGCCACCTCACTCCTCCCTTCAAAACTCCCCCGTCACTCCTCCCCTTCAAATCTCCCTCCTCACTCCTCCCATCTAATCTCCCCCTCTCTCCTCCCCTTCTAATCTCCCCTCACCTCGCCCCTTCAAATCTGCCACCTCACTCCTCCCCTTCTAATCTCCCCTCACCTCTCCCCTTCAAATTTTCCCCCTCACTCCTCCCTTCAAAACTCCCCCGTCACTCCTCCCCTTCTAATATCCCCTCACCTCTCCCCTTCAAATCTGCCACCTCACTCCTCCCCTTCTAATCTCCCCTCACCTCTCCCCTTCAAATTTGCCACCTCACTCCTCCCTTCAAAACTCCCCTGTCACTCCTCCCCTTCTAATCTCTCCTCACCTCTCCCCTTCAAATCTGCCACCTCACCCCTCCCTTGAAATCTCCTCCATCACTCCTCCCCTTCAAATCTCCCCTCACGCCTCCCCTTCAAATCTCCCCTCACTCCTCCCCTTCAAATCTCCCCTCACCCCTCCCTCTCCTTCAAATCTGCCACCTCACACTTCCCTTTAAATCTCCATCCTCACGCCTCCCCTTATAATCTCCTCAATCCTCCCCTTCAAATCTGCCACCTCACTCCTCCCTTCAAATCGCCCTCCTCACGCCTCCCTTTCAAATCTCCCCTCTCACCCCTCTCCCTCTCTTCCAACTCATACCTCCACCTCATCCAGTCTTCGATTTCCCTCTGGCCCCACACATATTACCCCTCACTCTGCCTCACCCCATCACCACCTAGCCTCTTGTCTGCCTCATCCTTCCCTTTCTCCCAGCTCTTCTGCAATCTTTGACACACTGTCAACAGTCCTCCCAACCTTCTCCTCTCACCCCTCATCTTATCTTACCCCTCCCCTTTCCTGAATCAGATGCTCCCCTTCCTTTTTCCTTAATGGTATGGACCTAAAACATCCGGGGCCTTCGCTCAAACCTGATTGATCTCTCCATGCAAGTTGCTTCTGACAATCCAGACTTGATCTGCTTAACAGAAACTTTCCTCCTTCAAGATGTCTCTGATTCCTCAATATCTCTCCCTGGTTTCTCCCTCCTCCGGTATGACAGACCTGAGCCTCGTCCTGGTGGTGGGGTTGCCCTCTTTATCAAAAACTCTCTTCCTTATTCTCCTTGCACTACCCTCTCTCCACCCCACCCCCAGGTGTACCTCTGGCTACGGCTTCCTCTCCGCTCCCACCTTTTGTTCATATGTGTTCTACCATCCACCAAACAGTGATGACTCCATTTACATCTCCATGTCTGACAACATGGACCAACTTCTAGCAACTCATCCAAACTCTCTCTTCCTCATATGTGGCGACTTAATCTGTCATCATGCCAGCTGGCTGGGTGTGGGTTCCTCTCTCACCAGCCATGGCACCTCAGCAAAGGACTTCTGCCACTCATTGGGACTGACACAATCTGTCAATTTCCCGACCCAGATCTCAGTCAATGGAGTATCTTCTCTTCTCGACTTGGTGATGATTAACTTCCCTGCTAATGTCTGCTGCTCTTCTTCTGCTCCAATCGGTTCTTCTGATCATGTGCTTGTTAAAGTGGACATCTCTGTGGCCATTCACAGAGAGCCTCCTCAGCGTTGACGAGTCTGGCATTTCACTCAGGCTGACTGGCACAGTGGCACGGTCTTCAAGCAGCCATCAATCATCTGGACTGGTCTCCCATCTCTACTGCCTCTGACATCAATTCTTCCTGGGAATTCTTCCAAAGTAAATTGCTCTCTCTCATGCACAGATTTATCCCAACTGGTCTTCAGTTGTCTTACCCTTCCTTCCCTCCATGGTACACTGACTCTTGTGGAGAGGCAGTTGCCGTGAAACGACTTTCCCTCTCCTCATGGAAGGATAATGCAACTGAAGGCAATCTCAGTTCCTTTCACAAAGCTCGGAACAAGTGTGTTTACCCTCAGGAAAGCCAGGAAACTATATCTCTCTACTCTCAAGACTGCACACTCAAGAATGAACTCTCAAACCTGTCTCCCTCCTCCAAATCCTGGTGGTGTCTCGTCAAATCAGTTTCTGGTGTTTGTTCCCCCTCCATCCCCTCCCTTCCCTCAAATGGCTACACAGTTGACACCGCACGTGACAAAGCTGAATGCCTCAACTCTGTGTTTACCTCAAAATCTTGTGTCCAAAACCTATCTCTCTCTGTACCCTCCGTACCCAGTCAAATCCAGCTGCTCCTGGACTCTTGTGTCTTTCTCTCCCGACAAGGTGGATACGTTTTTGTCAAACCTCGACTGATTCTGCAACGAGACCAGACGGCATCAGCCCACGGGTCCTGAAATCCTGCTCTGCTACTCGATCTCACCCTCTCTCTGTTCTCTTCAGCCTCTCTTTTGCTCAAGGTCATCTGCCAGCATCTTGGAAATCAGCAAACATTACCGCTTTACATAAAAAATGTGCAAAAACAGATCCTCGCAACTACAGACCAATCAGCCTGCTCCCAATAATCGGCAACGTCATGGAAACAATCATCGCATCTGACATCAAATCCTTCCTCTTCTCCAATGGCTTGATCTCGGATCATCAATTTAGATTCAGACCAGGTCACTCTACTCTGGACATGCTGCTTCTGCTGTCTCCACAATGGATGGAGGTCCTGAATGCCAAACAGGAAATCAGAGCTGTCTCCCTTGACATATCATGTGCCTTCGATATGGTCTGGCACCCAGCCCTGCTCACAAAACTCTCCTCCTATGGTATCCATGGAAATCTCCATGCATGGCTTGCGGACTTCCTCTCCCGTTGGAGTCAACGTGTGGCTCTAAATGGAATTCTCTCATTTCCTCTCCTGTCCAGGCTGGAGTTCCTGAAGGCAGTGTTCTGGGCCCTGTGATTTTTCTAATCTTCATTAATGATCTCCAACTCTTTCGAAATCTCTTTTCTGATGATCTGATCTGATGCTGCAGATACTCTCTTTCTCTTTGCTGATGCCTCCACCACTCTCTTCCGCTTCATATCTCAACCCTCAGATTGGCAGTCTGCAGCCTCTTCACTCTCTGCAGACTTAGATAACATCACAGACTGGTCAATCAAGTGGAACATGTCTTTCAATCCTGACATATCTGACATGCTCACTTTGTCTCTCTGAAAAGACCATCTCAAAAACCTTCCCATCTATTTTCTCAACAATCCTCTCCAAGAAGTTCTGTCACTCCATCTCTTGGGTCTCACTATCTGCCATGATCTTTCCTGGGAAAACCACATTTCCAAGCTGGCCTCCAAATCCAGTCACCGACTGGACATCCTCCGTAATGCGAAGTACTTTCTGGGCACTTCTGAGCTCCACATCACTTACAAGGCTTTCATCCACAGCTTGATGGAATACTGCTCTCTTCTCTGGGCTGGTGCTCCTGCCTCACACCTAGCTCGGCTTCACGCGTTTGAGACCAAAGCTTTCTGAATCATTGGAATCTCCCGCGATGAAGCTGATTCTGTGGGCCTTTCACTCACTCACCGCAGGCAGGTTGGTGGGGTGGTCTTTTTGTCTTCTACCGACTCCTCTCCAGCCTAGCTCCGCCAGCTCTTTCTGTGCTCTGCCCCCCAAATATTCCTTCAGGATGTACAAGATCTGCCAGCAACTCTTCTGGTGAAACTATCAAAATCAAGACTCCCTGCTCACCTTCACTCCTTCATTCCTCTTTTCTCCCACCGCTGGAACAAACTCCCTCACTCCTTCAATCCCACTCCTCCCTCCAGGTCTTTAAAACAGCTGTTCACCACCATCTCTTTTCTTCCCCCATCCAAAACCTTAATCTTTTCTACTCCCGTTAATTCAACCCAAATCCTTCTCCTTCAAATTCTGTTTTCTCTCCTGAAAGTCTTAGTAGTAGCCATCTTGTTTATCCCGTGTACCCTGCACCAGCCCTCTCCCTTCCACAGATCTCCCGATGTCCCTGTTCTATACTGTTGTTGTGCTTGCCTTTCTCTCCACCTCTTGTCTCCCGCTCCCTTTATTATTTGTTTTATGTGTGCTTCTGTTTCTGTTTCTGTTTTTGTGTTGCATTTGTTAGTTCTTACATGAGCCTCGACTCTGTATATAAGAAAAAAAAATTCTTCTTCAATCGTCTCACATCGGGTTGAGGAGAACTTGCATTCACGGTTTCGGCATTTAGCAGTTTCACGATTTCCGCATTATTCGAGTCTCGACTTCTCCGTCGACATCACCATCACTTGAGATTTTTTTTGCTGCGTCTCTGTAGTAACCCATTTTCTTCATCATGGTACATGAAAGCCAATCCCCTCTCCCCAGCCAACGTCATCATTGTTACTACCCCCACAGTTTTGAGGCCTGCGTCACAACATTTTCCGTGCACCTTTTGGGGTTCGTACACATGTCGTAAAGTGGGTGGGTGTTCTCATGAAATTTCTCACAGCACTTCGTTTTTGAGATGTTGAGCTCCCACCTGTGCACAGCACGGGTACCTTGCTAGTGAATTGATCGTTTGAATCTTGGTGGTCTTGTAGAAGTTCACCGATTAGGCGTGCTTTTATTTTTCTGGTCCCAGCTCTTGTTTGCCACCGAGACGTTTGCGATGGGAGTGAACATGCCAGCTCGTACCGTGGTCTTTGACTCCACCCGGAAGCACGATGGTGTCGCATTCCGTGACCTGCTACCTGGTAAGTTTTCATTTAACTTTGGTGAAAGCTTGCAGAACATCTGTATCACTGGATTATGATGCACTGGGAAACACGACCATCAAATTGAGAGTGTAGGTGGAGTATCCTAGAGGAACCCACACTCACCTCTGGGCTGTCTAGCTTAGGTTCAAATCCTGACCCAACTATAAACTCTTATCCTGGTGTTTTTCATGGAGGTGGAGGCATCGATGGATGTGCCGTCCTTCAGGGCATGTTAAACTGGGAGTCCCGTTTGCCGACATTAGTTGATGGATGTTAAAGACCCCACAATGGCCTTCAGCAAGAGTAGGCGAGTTATCGGTGGCACCGTGAATGAATTCTAAATTCCTGCCTTAACCTACAGGGGGTGCTGCATCTCATTACACAGCATCCTTTGAATGCCGAAAGGAAGTAGGCTGTTTGGTCACCAGGTTATGTACGTGGAAGGTCTCCCAGTGTATATTGAAAAGGTTAGTCACATATTTTCTTGTACTTGACCAAATTTCCTCTTTGGAATAAGCTGCAGTTGTACGGCCTGCAGTAGGTGGGAGTGCAAGGATGTGGGCCTTCTACGTGTGTTATAGGCCAACAGACCCTCTGTTTTGGAATCTCTGGCAGTCCTGCCCCTGCCCTTGAATATCTCGAGCATTTTGCAAATTACCTCCTTTTTCTCTGATATTCTCCATACATCCTTTTCCTTATTTCTTCACACTCCTCTCCCCACCCCTCCACACCCCCACTGTCCCTGGTCCTTGTTTATTTTGACACTATCATCCATCAGGAGAGTATGTGCAGATGGCTGGCCGTGCAGGGCGTCGGGGTCTGGACTGTACTGGTACAGTCATCATCCTTTGCAAGAGTGCTGTGCCAGAAATGTCTGATCTGCACAAGATGATGTTGGTAAAAGGCACGACCTCTCTCTCTCTCTCTCTCCGTCTCTCTCTCTCTCTCTCTCTCTCTCTCTCTCTCTCTCTCTCTCTCTCTCTCTCTGTCTCTGTCTCTGTCTCTGTCTCTTTCTCTGTCCCTGTCTGTTTCTCTGTCCCTGTCTGTTTCTCTGTCCCTCTCTGTCTCTGTCTCTGTTTCTCTGTCCCTGTCTCTCTCTGTCTCTCTCTGTGTCTCGGTCTCTCTTGCTCTCTGTCTGTTTCTCTGTCTCTGTCTGTTTCTCTGTCTCTGTCTGTTTCTCTGTCTCTGTCTGTTTCTCTGTCTCTGTCTCTGTCTGTTTCTCTGTCTCTGTCTGTTTCTCTGTCTCTGTCTGTTTCTCTGTCTCTGTCTGTTTCTCTGTCCCTGTCTGTTTCTCTGTCCCTGTCTGTTTCTCTGTCCCTGTCTGTTTCTCTGTCCCTGTCTGTTTCTCTGTCCCTGTCTGTGTTTCTCTGTCCCTGTCTGTTTCTCTGTCCCTGTCTGTTTCTCTGTCTCTGTCTTGCTCTCTGTCTTTCTCTGTCTCTGTTTCTCTGTCCCTGTCTCTCTCTGTCTCTCTTTTCCCTGTCAAAGTCTCTCTCTATCTCTCTCTCCATCTGTATCTGTGTCTCTATCTGTCTCTGTCTCTCTGTATCTGTATCTGTCTCTGTCTCTCTCCTCTGTCTCTGTCTCTCTCCTCTGTCTCTCTCCTCTGTCTCTCTCCTCTGTCTCTCTTCTGTTTCCTCTCTGTCTCCTCTCTGTCTCTCTGTGTCTGTCTCTCCTGCTTGAGCACTACTCCAGGATCCGTTGAGCCCTCATGTCATTGTTTTATCTTAGTCTCCCGGAGGAGCATGTGCATCAATCACATGCAGAATATAAACATGAGGAGACAACATTGTACTTTAATGCGAGTTCCAATGATTGTTCGTCATGGAGAAACATTTATTAATATTTGGAATCTCCATCTGAGCACTGAACACCATGAGCCATCGGTTCAGTTGAGAACACTAAACAAGCCATCCCACTTGTTACAAGCGCCACAATGTACATTACGTAACATGATACGATGGAGTGTGTAACAGCTGCTTGTGTTACATAGGGAAAACCTACGAAGCTGGAGTCTCGCTTCCGTCTTACATACTCCATGATCCTTAATCTCCTCCGAGTGGAGTCCCTTCGCGTGGAGGATATGATGAGGAGAAGCTTTTCTGAGTTCCATTTCCGCAAGGACGCCAAGGTGCTATATAATCGCGTTCGTCGTGATCAATGTGCTCTATTTCTTACCCTGAACCTTTGAGGAAATTAGTTATGAACCAAATGTCATCGCAGTCGTTTATATCTTCGATATTGACGTTCAACAGGAAATTAAACATTGACACAGCCATGCATGTTTTGTCCGGTTCAGGAAAAGGAGAAGCGCGTGGCACATTTGGTGTCCCAGCTGTCCTCCGCACCAGCACCAGAAACCTCCGGCTTGCTCTCCGATCTTCCAGAATACCATGCTGCCATCACCGAATATCGTACTCTTCACGCTCGCTTTCAGGTGGAGCTTCGTTCCATTTTTTTCACTATAACTGAACCCTGTACCGCGCTGAATGCAAAACAAGATAAGCTGCAAAGCATCTCCAAATGCAAATGCAAATGCAAAATCCACTTTGTACGCAAACGAAACACAACGAAATCAACAGCGAAATATTCTTTTTTTTTTAAATGTGCAATTTGTTGATCGGTGTTCTCCATGTTTTCATTATTAAGGTTTGTTGCAAATTTGATGACAAAAGCTTAAATGGTAATGCAGTGGATAAATATGCTGTGGGAGAGATGGCCGAATCGGAGAATAAATCGGGAGATAGACATTAACTGTGGTAAGAGAGGAGATAAAATGCCGGAAACAATACAAGGTCATCAAGGTGGGGATGAAACCACCATTTTCATCTCGTGGAGGATTTTCCGTCCAAAAAGGGAAATTATCTTTTGCTTTGGAATGTGCCGTCTGAAAATTCTTCCTTCATGTGCACGACGTCATCTTCCGGCCTTCTTTCTCTCCAGACATATTATTTGGTAGAGATAAATCTCGATCTCTCCATTTAGCGCACCATTGTGGATTCCGCTGCGAGTGCGAAGGTGCTGTCACCTGGTCGTGTACTCATTGTCGTGACGACACACCATCCATGTGCCCCCGCGGTTATCTTGCAGGTAATGTTGATCTTACCGTGGTCCAAACTCCTTTTCTAGCAACTGGTTTTTTGACATTTCCGATGTCGTTGGAGTTGTGCATTAATTTATTCATTTTCTGACGACCTACGTTCTTTCTGCAGGTAAATGTGGTCTCACTTTCTGTTGTAACACAGTGGTGTTCTTTCTGCAGGCTCTAAGTGAATCTTCCCGTGCAAAGACGTTCATGGTTTTGGCCTTAAGCGACACTGAAGTGAGGGAAAAAGACTCTGCTTCAAACTCTCACTCCGAGTACGACGCCCCTAGACTGGACGAGCTGCTCGGCACAATGGTTTTTGTTCCAGAAGGTAAGTTTATTTCGCAACAAAAGTCTTAGCTCATGGAGGAGCACAATGCACGAGTAACAGCTCACTCACAGATGGTAACATGGTAACAGGCAGACCGAAAAAAATGCAGAACACAATGCACGTGAGTAGTTGAACAGAAGAGGGAGGAAAATAAATTAACATGAAGGCGTGGCTCTGTGACAGAATGAGATCGAATGTGGGTTCAGGAGAAAAATGAGAGGTCATGATGGACAATGCCGGAGTGAACCGAGTATTTCCTCCACACTAAGCCGGAGATATAACATGCTTTATGTATGCAGGTCCATGTGGTCATGTTGTGCTGAAAGTGAAACCAGAAGATATTGTGATGATTGTGGATCATACGTTCAAGATTTCCAGTGAGCGCATCCTTGATGATTGGAACAAGCGGCAGATTCCAAGATTCAGGTAATCTTGAGCTCTCAAAATTGTACGTTTCTATGCAGCATTTTGATCAACTCAAGGGGGATGAAGAAGAAGCTAAATATTGAGATCAACATTATATTAATGAATGATTATGTTTCATATATCTCCATTATAATATGTCTCATGTTAATTGCATTTGTTTAACTTTATTTGTACTTTTGGCCAATAAGAACATGTTCACTTCCAAATTAATCGATAAGGTGATTTTGCTCGTCATCAAGGGCTCTGATTCGTTGTTATTCAGATCAAAACCGTATTCGTTCCTCGTTAGTGTCATAGTGTACCGGGTCACCGTATCATAGTGTACCGGATCACCGTATCGTAGTGTACCGGGTCACCGTATCATAGTGTACCGGGTCACCGTATCATAGTGTACCGGGTCACCGTATCATAGTGTACCGGGTCACCGTATCGTAGTGTACCGGGTCACCGTATCGTAGTGCACTGGGTCACCGTGTCATAGTGCGCCGGGTCACCGTGTCGTAGTGGGCTGGGTCACCGTGTCATAGTGCACTGGGTCACCGTGTCATAGTGCACTGGGTCCACCGTGTCATAGTGCACTGGGTCACCGTGTCATAGTGCACTGGGTCACCGTGTCATAGTGCACTGGGTCACCGTGTCATTGTGCACTGGGTCACCGTGTCATAGTGCACTGGGTCACTGTGTCATTGTGCACTGGGTCACCGTGTCATGGTGCACTGGGTCACCGTGTCATTGTGCACTGGGTCATAGTGCGCTGGGTCACAGTGTCATAGTGCGCTGGGTCACCGTGTCATAGTGCGCTGGGTCATATTGCACTGGGTCACCGTGTCATAGTGTGCTGGGTCATAGTGCACTGGGTCACCGTGTCATTGTGCACTGGGTCACCGTGTCATAGTGCGCTGGGTCACTGTGTCATAGTGTGCTGGGTCACTGTCATAGTGCACTGGGTCACTGTGTCATAGTGCGCTGGGTCACCATGTCATAGTGCACTGGGTCACTGTGTCATAGTGCGCTGGGTCACCATGTCATAGTGCACTGGGTCACCGTGTCATAGTGCACTGGGTCACTGTGTCACCGTGTCATAGTGCGCTGGGTCACCGTGTCATAGTGTGCGGGGTCATTGTGCACTGGGTCACCGTGTCATTGTGCACTGGGTCACCGTGCCATTGTGCACTGGGTCACCGTGTCATAGTGCATTGGGTCACCATTGTCATTGCACTGGGTCATAGTGCACGGGTCACCGTGTCATTGTGCCCTGGGTCACCGTGTCATAGTGCACTGGGTCACCGTGTCATTGTGCCCTGGGTCACCGTGTCATAGTGCACTGGGTCACCGTGTCATTGTGCCCTGGGTCACCGTGTCATAGTGCACTGGGTCACCGTGTCATAGTGCACTGGGTCACCGTGTCATAGTGCACTGGGTCACCGTGTCATAGTGCACTGGGTCACCGTGTCATAGTGCACTGGGTCACCGTGGTACACGGAATCTTGTGGTGAGGCTGTTGCCCAGAAACAACTTGCCTTCGTCTCCTGGAAAGCAAATCCAACGGAGGGAAATCTCATTTCCTTTCACAAAGCCCGAAACAAGTGTGTGTCCACCCTCAGGAGAGCCAGGAAACAATAACTCTCCGTTCTCAAGACCGAACTCTCTTATCTGTCTCCCTCTTCCAAATCCTGGTGGCGTCTGGTCAAATCTGTTTCTGGTGTTTGTTCCCCCTCCATCCCCTCCCTCACCTCAAACGGCCACATGGCTGACTCCGCACGTGAAAAAGCTGAATGCCTCAACTCTGTGTTTGCCTCTAAATCTTGTGTCCCAAACCCATACCTCTCTGTAACCACCGTACCCAGTCGTACCCAGCTGCTCCTGGACTCTTGTGTCCTCTCCTGACAAGGTGGAAAAGTTTCTGTCAACCCTCGACTCTGATTCTGCAACTGGACCTGACAGCATCAGCCCACGGGTCCTAAAATCCTGTTCTTCCGCTCTTTCACTCCCTCTCTCTGTTCTCTTCACCCTCTCTTTTGCTCAAGGTCAGCTGCCATCTGCTTGGAAATCAGCCAACATCACCGCTTTACACAAAAAAGGTGCAAAAGCAGATCCGTGCAACTACAGACCAATCAGCCTGCTCCCAATAATCAGCAAGGTCATGGAATCAATCATCGCATCTGACATCAAATCCTTCCTCTTCTCCAATGGCCTGATCTCGGATCATCAATTTGGATTCAGACCAGGTCACTACTCTGGACATGCTGCTTCTGCTGGCTCAACAATGGATGAAGGCTCTCAATGCCAAACAGGAAATCAGAGTTGTCTCCCTTGACATTTCACGTGCCTTCGATATGGTCTGGCACCCAGCCCTGCTCACAAAACTCTCCCCCTGTGGTATCCATGGAAATCTCCATGCATGGCTTGCCGACTTCCTCAATGGTCACAGTCAACGTGTGGCCCTGAATGGAATTCTCTCATCTCCCCTTCCTGTTCAGGCTGGAGTTCCACAAGGCAGTGTTCTGGGCGCTGTGATTTTTCTAGTCTTCATTAATGATCTCTCCGACTCTCCGGAAAATGATCTCTGGCAAATCCCCTCTGTCTCTTTGCTGATGACTCCACTATCTGCAGCTCCATATCTCAACCCTCAGATCGGCAGTCTGCAGCCTCTTAACTCTCTGCAGACCTGGATAACATCACAAACTGGTCAAACACGTGGAACATGTCTTTCAACCCTGACATCTTACACTCTCACTTTGTCTCTCCGAAAAGACTGTCTGGACATCCCTCCCATCTACTTTCTGAACAATCCTCTTGAAGAAGTTCTGTCACTCAAGCTTTTGGGTCTCACTATCTGCCATGATCTTTCCTGGGAAAACCACATTTCCAAGCTGGCCTCCAAAGCCAGTCGCCGACTGGGCATCCTCCGTCGTGCGAAGTCCTTCCTTAGCACACCTGCCCTCCTCACCACATACAAGGCTTTCATCCGCAGCTCAATGGAACACTGGTCTTCCCTCTGGGCCGGTGCTGCTGCCGCACACCGAGCTCGGCTTCACACGGTTGAAGCCAAAGCATTCAGAATCATTGGAATTTCCCGCGATGAAGCTTATTCTGAGGGTCTTTCACTTACTCACCGCAGGCAGGTTGGTGGTCTTTCTGTCTTCTACCGAGTCCTCTCCGGCCTTGCTCCCCCTGTTCTGTCTGTGCTCTATCCCCCAAATATTCATGCAGGTCGCACAAGATCTGCCAGCAACCCTCTTCTGGTGAAATTGCCAAAATTGAGGCTCTCTGCTCATCTTCACTCTTTCATTCCTCTTTTCTTCCGCCTCTGGAACAAACTCCCTCACTATCTTCAATCCCTCTCATCCCTCCAGGTCTTTAAAATAGCTGTTCACCACCATCTCTTGTCTTCCCCCATCCAAAACCTTGATCTTTTCTACCCCCGCTAATTCACCCCAGATCCACTTTTTTGAAATACCAACTTCTTTCCTGGAAGTCCTTGCAGTGTCCTTGTGTTTTATACTTCTCCAACCCCCTGCCCCCCCCTTTCCCACGCCTCCTCCCCACAAGCCCTCTCCCTCCCACAGATCTTCCGATGTTCCTGCTCTCAAATGTTGTGTTTGTGTGCTTCCCCCTCTGTCCCCATCTTGTCTACCGCTCCCCTTATTATATGTTTTATGTGTTTTTTTTTGTGATTAATGTTAGCTCTTACATGAGCCTTGATCTTGTATACAGAAAAACCCCCCCAAAAAAACTCAACTTGATGCTAACTACGGTTCAAAAAATTGTACATTTTATTCATTTGTTTTCTCCATATTCTCATAAATAAGGGTTTGTTGAAGATTTGAAGACAAAAGCTCAATAGGTAAATATGCTTTTATTCTGGACAAACACACTGAAACTCAATGTTAAATAAATAAAGAAAACGAGGAAGGGCTGATTATGCTGATTTGTGCTCACTGTGACTTTTCCCTTTGACATTTGGACCCACTTTTCAATTATTATTCATATTATCATTATAAGGGCCCTGGTGTTGGGCTAGCGGCTAGGGTGTCAGCTTAGGATCCTAGGATCCTGGGTTCGAATCCCGGTCGATCGCTGAATTAACGCCAGGGGGGTTGACTCAGCCTGTCATCCTTCCGAGGTCGGCTAATTGAGTACCAGTTCACTGGTAATTCCCTGTTTGTCGTTAAAGGCGGCAAAAAGGGTTGGCGTCAGGAAGGACATCCGGCCGTAAAACATTGCTTCAAAAAGGGGACCGAAAAACAACAACAACCACGGTTCCCGAAAAAGGCCAACCCCCGCTTGCGGGGAAAAATGGCCTCTAAAGGTGGTTGTATTATCATTACTAGGGCATGCCCGTACTATATATAAGCTAGGACGTGCCCGTACGTGGGTGCCCGTTCCTTGCCAAAAAAAAAAAAAAAAAAAAATTTGTGTAGGGGTGTGTGTGTGTAAACATCCTAGGGCGTGCCCGTACGTGGGTGCAAAAAAACATGCGTGCAAACAACAACAACAAAAAAAAACTTTGAAACCACGTGGCAGTAACGACCACAGAACCCCCCCCTCTATTTACATGAATGGTTTGGTCCATTCGCAACGACCACAGAACCCCCCCCCCCCCTCTATTTACATGAAATGGTTTGGTCCAAAGCGAACGGCTTGCAGTGTTTGGTAAAGAAATCGCCATAGCTCGGTAACTACTTGTCCGATTAATTTCAAACCTTGAAAAGGCACATCCTCGGGTCCCCAGCAATATACCTGGCAAGTTTCAAGTATATCGGACCGGTAGTTGTCGAGAAACAGCGGTCACAGACAAACATACACACACACATACACACATACAAACACACAGAGATTACTGGAATTATAGATAGATAAGGGTTTGTTGAAGATTTGAAGACAAAACCCAAAATGGTAAAAACGTTATGGCCTGGACAGACAGACAGACAGACGCACAGAAAGGAATGCAAAACCCCATATCCCGCTTTGCGGTGGGAGCATGGAAAGGGGGCTAATTATGCTAATGTGTTTAATATTTGTGCCCCAGACAAGATCCTCCAGGTCCGTCGACAGTTGCCGTGACACAGGAGTTACTGAGACTCGCAGAAGGAGGTGTTCAATGTTTCGTGCCCCTCAACCCCATCAAGTCGTTTCAGCTGAAGGATGTTGTTGCCATGGAGATGGCTATTCGTTTGCGTTCCTTGACCGATATTCTTCCCGGCTTTACCTGCTTGCATAGTCCCAAGCTTAACACACAGGTAAATTACACCGTAGAGCATCCGAAAGGCTTTTTATTTTTCCGAAAAACAAGTGCAGTAGTTGCCTTCATGTGAGTATTACATGCTGCTTAAACACCCATATGACACCCAAGTGTAACGATAAGTAAATAAATGGTTGTGCTGTTTGTGCCCCATTTGCTTGTCACGTGATGCAGTTCTCCAGGCTTGCTTGTCGTTCAGACCTGCAGACAGAGATCGGTTCTCTGCGCTTCCTGTTGTCTGACCGTAGTTTACAGCTGCTACCTGACTACCAACAGCGCATTCAGGTGTGTGAAGTATAACTCGCATCCGAGTTCTTATGGAGGAGAGGATGAGTGTGAAAATGGGGAGGGGACGGGAAAGGGAGTGGTGGGAGTGTTTGGGATCATCCTGGGATAATCAAATCTGGAAAGAGGAAAAGGTGGACAGCAACAAGTTTTTAAAAATGAAAGTAGAAGACAAATCTCTCGTTATATTAACTGAATAATCTCAAACAAAACACAATTGAGGTGAGAATTATATGTTCAAGTAAATAAATGCATATTTAATACTAGAACGGCACTCAGTAGAGAACATACCTCCACCTGGTTGGCCATATCACTCATTGGTGAAGAATCACTTTAAAAATTATACTAGCTGGATCCAGATCTGAATCCGGATCTTCACCAAAATCGAATCGTCCTTGTCAGACACCCAACCTCTCCACCAAATTTCGTCCAAATCTGTCCATAACGTTTTGAGATATCCCGCTCTGTATCCTTTTTGGCCCTATCTCCCAATGGTGAAGAATCACTTTAAAAATTAAATAATTCTCATATCCGAATCAATATTCAGATCTTCACCAAAGTCGAATAGAATCGTCTTTGTCAGACACCCAACCTGTCCACAAATTTTCGTCCAAATCCGTCCATTATTTTTTGAGATATCCTGCTATGTATAGTTTTTGGCCCTATCTCCCAATGGTGAAGAATCAATTAAAAAATTCTAGTAGCCGGATACGAATCCGAATCTTTACCAAAATCTAATAATTTCGTCTTGTCACATACGCTACATCTGTGCCAAATTTCGTCTGAATACGTCCACAACTTTCTGAGATATTTTGTTCACAGACAAACGGACAGGGGTGAAAACATAACCTCCATCCACCTTTGGTGGTGGACGTAACAATGACCAATTGAATGAACCTCCACACAAACAAACATCCACCACTGAACCAACGTGTACACAAACAGCCCGCACGGAACCAACGTGTACACAAACAGCCCGCACTGAACCAACGTGTACACAAACAGCCCGCACTGAACCAACGTGTACACAAACAGCCCGCACTGAACCAACGTGTACACAAACAGCCCGCACTGAACCAACGTGTACACAAACAGCCCGCACTGAACCAACGTGTACACAAACAGCCCGCACTGAACCAACGTGTACACAAACAGCCCGCACTGAACCAACGTGTACACAAACAGCCCGCACTGAACCAACGTGTACACAAACATCCCGCACTGAACCTCTGCACACAAACACTGAGGCTACTGTTTCAATGATGTAAAATGTGAACAGGTGATGCAAATTTCAGTTTGCTGTTTCCGATTTCCAGGTGCTTCGCACACTGGGTTACGTGGATGAGAGCGGAGCAGTGCAGCTGAAAGGCCGTGTGGCATGTGAGTTGACGAACCACGAACTGTTACTCACCGAGTTGTTGTTTGATGGCATGCTCGGCCCCCTGAGCCCGGCAGAAGCGGCTGCTCTCCTCTCTTGCTTCGTCTTTACGCAGAAAACCAATGTGGAGCCCAAGATGGGCGAAAACCTGACCAAGGTGATGAGGAGCACGTCAGGCCGATGTTTAACACGGTAGTTACGTTCACGCTAAACTCCCTGAAGTATTCCATTGTGAAAGTGATGAATCCATCATTGAGCTCCAAACGTCAATTGGCATGAATCATGTACACACCACATACAACATTCAAAGAGAAACATATTGAGCAGCCACAGATGTAGTCTCATTTTCCATTGTGATGTAGTCTCATTTTGTCCTTTTAATGTGCACAGGGCATCCCGGGCACCGGCAGGGTAAAGCATTATATTTTGTGACGTTTGATATGTATAAAGTACTGAAGGAGCTGCGCTCCAACGCGAGTCGAAAGAATTGACGCGACCAAAGACGGAATTCGTCCGAGTTGCTTTATTGAAACAAAACAGCTCAGGTATTCTCCAAAGCCCGTTTATCGGGCAGCAATATATATACACATTTATGCCGGGGCGTTTGCCCGGGAAAACCGAGACCGGGCATGCCCGGGTGTCAAGGGCGAGTCCTGGAAAGGCGAGTCTGGACATGCCCGGGCGTCCTGGACGCGGCCAGGCAAGTCGAGGCTGGGCGTGCCCGAGCGCTCTGGGCGAGCCCTGGAAAGGCGAGAGCGGGCATGCCTGGACGCTCTGGGCGAGCCCTGGAAAGGCGAGTCTGGACATGCCCGGGCATCCTGGACGCGGCCTGGCAAGTCGAGGCTGGGCGTGCCCGGGCGCTCTGGGCGAGCCCTGGAAAGGCGAGAGCGGGCATGCCCGGGAAAGACGAGACCGGGCGTGCCCGGGAGGTTCGGGCGTGCCCGAGAACAGCGAGTCCGGGCATGCCCAGGAGAGGCGCGTCTGGGCCCGTCCGGACGAGCCCGGCATGGCGATCGCGCCCTGGCCGCGTCCTGGCAGGTGCAAGGCGATTGTGTACATTCAGCGGGAACCGCTACAGTACCATATTATATTTTGTGATGTGTATAGTAATGTGTATATTATATTTTGTGATGTGTATTGTAATGTATAGTAATGTGTGTATTATATTTTGTGATGTGTATGGGAATGTATAGTAATGTGTGTATTGTTACGTTTGTCGGGGGTAGTGTTACGCGTTACGGGGTCCTCCCCTATCCCCTGGTCTCGGTAAACCGCCGAACCCCGAGAGGGTCCCCGGCAGAAAGATATGTTATCCTTGGTTGAAATTAACCAATAATGAAACCACACCAAGGGTTATGAACAAACAATATATTAAAAGCACACAAAAAGCACCATACAACAATGGGGGCAATCAACCCTGCAATCCAATCTTAAGATGGTACCCTAGCTCAGACTCACGGCACCCCCAGGGACTGAAGCAGAGCCCTTCTCAATGTCTCTAGAACACAACGGTGCTCCCAGCGAAGAGGCGATGGCGATGAGGCGGGTATGGAGATGTAGGTAAGGCGGGGACCGTCACGTGGTCCCAGCCAACCCCAATTGGCGGTGGAAAGAGGAATCCCAAAGACGCTATCCAGACGTGCACATACACCGTGCAGTCGCGAACCACACCGTATTCTTCAAAGGCCGCTGTCGCGCACACACATCCTCGGCAAACCACCAGAGGGCTGGACCAACGACGCACGAGGTCCCCGAAATGGCGGTCGGTTCTTCCTCGGGCCGCAGCCGCTAGGCGAAGATTCTCCGGAATCTCTCACCTGTACCTGGCTTCGCAGGCTTTTCCCCGCGACCAGCGATATCAACGATCGCACGAGATTCCTTTCCAAGACTCAAAGTTCCCTCTCCATGGACGCTCGACCACGCTGGGTGCGGAGCTGTTACCAAACGCCTCGTTTCACCTCTGCCTCACGCGCGCTTCTTCCTCGCTCCCTTGGTCTTCCGGGTCACGATCCGATTTCCGGTCACATTTTACCAGGAGCGCTTTTAAACCTTTTAACCACAATAACCCTTACTGAGAACCAACAATAATAATAGTACCAACAATAATTAGGGCCGAATCCGTAACAGTAGATATACCTTAGTGCAGGTAGAATATATAGGTAGGTGCTCCGAATGTCGTGTAGAAACCTTGATGTAAATAAGTCAGCTCTGTGTGTTCGGATTAAGTGTATCTTCATCCCCATCGGAGGAGTGGGGTATGTTAATTAGCTTAGGGATGATGGGTAATTTATCCCTTGTATGTTGTTACCTCTCTGGTGTTGGGCTAGCGGCTAGGGTGCCAGCTTAGGATCCTAGGATCCTGGGTTCGAATCCCGGTCGATCGCTGAATTAACGCCAGGGGGGTTGACTCAGCCTGTCATCCTTCCGAGGTCGGCTAATTGAGTACCAGTTCACTGGTAATTCCCTGTTTGTCGTAAAAAGGCGACAAAAAGGGTTGGTGGCAGGAAGGGCATCCGGCCGTAAAACATTGCTTCAAAAAGGGGACCAAAAAACAACAACAACCACGGTGCCCGAAAAAGGCCAACCCCCGCTTGCGGGGAAAAATGGCCTCTAAAGGTGGTTTTTTAAATTGGTTTTTTTAATGTTGTTACCTCTGTACTGTATTCCTATGTCCCTTTTGGCACCACACCATAGGCACAAGCGACGCAATCGACTCCCCATTAAGCTCACAAATTAAACAGCCACCAGAAACCCAGATGAAACACTCATGCTGATTACCCCAACTGGAAAGAGACACAGAACGGGCAAGGCCCGAAAAGCCGTAATTGGGTGGGGGGGGGGATTTGATTGGTACAAGCCCACGTAAGATGGGACTTGCTGATAGGAGCAGAGATGGACTACAAAGAGGTGGCCCACGCTGGTTGGTGAAGCATGACAGATGACGTCAGAGCGGCGTGTACAAAATACAGACTTGGCATTTAATATGGAATTTTTTTTTTCTTGACTTGGGTTTACTTTCTGAACTCAGTATATCAATCTGGTGAGTTTCTTTTACCCTTCGGTGATGTCTTTGTTGAAAGAACCATGTCACTGATTGTCGTTCGCAGCAAGAAGTCAATAACAGGATTATATCACAGGTGGCGTGACAAAATGTAAAGACAGGTACATTTGACGATTGGCTTCACAATCAGGTATATAAGGGTTGTTGCGTTCTGTATTGGAAAACAACTGCTGCACGTCTACAAAAGCTATTGCCGCTTCCTCTGGAGATGGTCCGTCAACTTGACAATGCTGTTTGTCATGGAGTGGTGGCTTTACGAAATTCTGGCATGAAACAGCGTGCTGTTGCTCGGCAGTATGGCATCACTCAAGGTCAGGTGTCAAAGATCCTGAAACGAAATGCTCAGAGGGGTGTCCCTACTCCAATACCGAGGCCAGGACGCCCACGCAGAACCACAAGGAGAGATGATCGCCAGCTTCACCGGTTAGTCTGCAATGGCCGTACCAAGTCAGCTAATCGGCTTAGGGCTGAGTGGCAGCAACTGACAAATGTGCCTGTATCCAGAAGGCTAGTCAACCAACGACTGGTTCAAGCAGGCTATCGTGCCATGCATCCCCTGAGAAAGCCACGCCTGACCAGACAACACAGCCAGCGCCGATTGCAGTGGGCCAGAGAGCACCGTCAATGGCAGCCAGGACACTGGAATCACGTGACCTTCAGTGACAAGTCTAGATTTCTGGTCTATCGTCAAGATGGCCACGTCCGAGTGCGCAGACAAGTGCATGAAGCCCACAATGAAGATTGTATAGTGCCAAGAGTCCAAGCTGGAGGTGGTGGGGTTACCATTTGGGCTCCTTTTCATGCAGGGGGCAAAACTGACCTGGTTGTTCTGAATGGAAACCTAAACCAGTTCAAGTACTGGGTCATTCTGGAAGAAACATTGCTTCCATTTGCTCGTGCAGCCTTTCGAGGAAACTTTGTCTTCCAAGATGACAATGCACGGCCTCATCGTGCTCGCATGATCCAACACTTTCTTGCTGACCGTGGTGTAGAGCATATGGAGTGGCCTGCCATGTCCCCGGATATGAATCAGATAGAGAACTTGTGGGCAGAATTAACGCGTCAAATCGACAACTTGGACCAGCAGCCTACCTCTGTGCGTGAATTGCAGCAGACTATTGTCACTGCATGGCAAGCGATTCCTGTCCAAACCTTGGCAAATCTCGTGAACAGCATGCCTCAACGTGTGCGTGCTCTCCTGAATGCTCGTGGGGGTTACACGAAGTACTGAACTGTAATTTTACTGTCCGTAATCCCAGTCATAATTTAGCTTTTGTTTTTGTTGAAATTTTTTTTGGCTCATGTGTAAAATAAAGAGATACTTCTGGAAAACGTACAGAAGTTTAACACAGTACTGTCCGTGAATTGAGTTCGATATCAGTTTACATCACTTTCAAGGATCAATTTATTTGCTTCGAAATGTCAAATGTGGTTTTTGTTTCTTTTAAAGGTCACATCAACAAAATCTCGAATAATTTCAACATAATTCCAATGAACTTTTGGTTCTAAGTCGTCTTGAAAAGTAAGTTCACCCCCACAAAAAAAATATTCCATATTAAATGCCAAGTCTGTAGTTGGAGTGGCAGACATTTTTTCCTTCTGGTGCTGGAGACCATCGTGAACGGCCGTGATTCTCTCTTGCTCTTCTCGTTCTGGACACCAATAGCGAAGGGTCGTTGTTGCCGCTGTTGCCCCTTCTGATTTGGACGCCGCCACGAGCGGCAGTGTTGTAAAATCTTGCTGGTGGTTGTGATGAAGAAGAGCTGGGTTTTCTAAGCGAGAACAACGAGTGCTGCTTGCTTGCTGCAGTGTGACGAGGCCAGGAGTGAACGGACGTGCGGTGAGACCAAGCAGCGTGCGAGCGAGTGCATTTCCCGCCAACACCAGAGCCGCGTCCGGACTACGTGCTCGGGTGGGGGGGCCTGGACGATCCTGACGAGATTTAGGACACCATCAGCGTTAAGTGCATGCAGACGCATATTTATTTTCAGTTATCCTTCCCTTTCGTCTGTCTTTAGGTAAGTTTGTGGGGACGTCCCAGTTTAGGATTTTACTTTTATTGATCATGCAATTTCTTTGTTACCGGCATTTTCTTTAACTAGGGCATGCCCGTACTATATATATGCCCGTACTATATATCTATCTAAAATTATATCCCCCCCCTCTATTTACATGAAATGGTTTGGTCCATTCGCAACGCCAAAGCGAACGGCGAACGGCTTGCGAGTACAGTGACAATCCCCCCCCTCTATTTACATGAAATGGTTTCGTCCATTCGCAACGACCACAGAACCCCCCCCCCCCCCTCTATTTACATGGAATGGTTTGGTCCATTCGCAACGCCGGCACACGCGATCGTTCGCTGCTCTCTGATTGGTTGAATCGTTTTTTGGACATAGCTCGGTAAGTAATTGTCCGATTAATATGAAACCTTGAAAAGGCACATCCTCGGGTCCCCAGCAATATACCTGGCAAGTTAAAAGTATATCGGACCCGTGGTTGTCGAGAAACAGCGGTCACAGACAAACGTACAGACAGAGATTACTGGAATTATAGATAGATAAAACCATTATTTTTATACAGTTTAATTCCGTTTTTGTTTGAGTTAATTTATTGCAGGGTCGAGGACTCTAGTGGGATCCGAAAAGGTAAGCTCCGGTTTCCGCCCTCCCGCTTGCTCCCCCTTGCGTATTCTACGCTGTATTTTTGATTGAACGCCTCGGAGTAACAGCTTGTTCGGCTATCCGTTCCTTGGAAAGATTTTAATTTCCAGGAACGCAACAGTATTATATTTTGTGATGTGTATGGTAATGTATAGTAATGTGTCGTATATTTTGTGATGTGTATGGTAATGTATAGTAATGTGTGTATTATATTTTGTCTATGCACGCAGGGAGTTGATCGACTGAGGAAGTTGGCTGAGCACATTGCTGTGGTGCAGAGAGAATGCGGTTTGGCCGAGTCGGTTGAAGATTATGTGCATCAGTTCAAGTTTGGACTGATTGAGGTCGTGTTTGAATGGGCCAATGGTGTGGTGAGTCGAGATAGAGTGATTTTTCTCATACATATCCGTACAATCCATTTATTAATTTACCATCATGGCTTTTAAGTTAATTGGTCTATAAGTTCTACCTGCGTCGTCGCCTCTGACAATGTCGTTTTGCTATAACATAGGGTAAACACTTTTCTAACAATGTCGCTACGTTTCCATATAACATCGTTGGTTCCCTTCAGTATGTTTTTATTGTGAAGTGAAATTCCGCTAAGCTTTTGTCTTTGTTCAGCATCCACCCGGTGAACTTACTTACTCTTTTATTGTGAAGTGAAATTTTGCTAAACGTCACGATATAGAGCCGTTGTGGTAGGTGGGTTCTGTTCCATTATCCTCCTCCTCACAACAGCGTACTCTCGCACCATTTTTCCTCACACACTACCTCTACAAGCTTCATCCACGATCATCATCAGTCAGTACGTAGAGTACTCCATTTAACCTTGCATGTTACGTTTTTATTTATATCATGCTTTTATGAGGTTCCCGAGTGGTTCTGTACAGATTATTCTTTTTTTTTCTTCCCCCCTCGTGTTTTCACCTTTATTCATTCATGGACTTTTACCAAATTTTATGGGCTTTTCAGAAAAAATTCTCAAAACCTTTTTTTAAGGCATAGCCTGTAGGGTAAAGCAGTCTAGAACCGTTTGTCCGTCCATATGTATGTATGTATGTATGTCTCCTCAAACGTATACCAATCAGAGCTGAGGATCTGGTCACATGACAGCGAGATGTCATTACGCCTGATGTCATTACGGCTGACTCTCCACACTCCGGCATTTTGATTCCAATGTCGTTCAGGCCGAACATATCGTCGAAACTGTCATGTATCACAATCGCCATGCTCTACCTTTATGACCATCAAATATCAAAACCAGAGATGTTACGGAACTTCCATCAAAATGGTACGTATAGGCCTTCGGCTTCATTCCTACCCTTCAGACCGCTTCGGACAAATCAAGCCCAGGTTTCTTAACCTTTTGAGTACGGATGACGTCCAGTGCCGCAACCCGTGAAAAAGTTTTGTGTACGGATGACGTTACTACACGTCATGACTATACCTATAAATAGATCATCAGTACGTGGTTGCATTCCCGTAATGCCAAATTAATCCCGTACCGGGGGTATTTTTATCAAAAAAAAATCCCGTACTCAAAGGGTTAATACAGTACTGTATCGGTTCAGTAGTATCGTTTTCGTAATAGTAATAATAATAATAATAGAGTAAATATGACCATAACACTTTATTCCCAATGTCGTGAATACAAAGTTAATGGGTTGAAGCGGTGTATTGTTCATGAATCGATGATAAGCGATGCACAGTACTAACAACCGCGAAAGTAAGGAATTCGCCTTGGTTTTTTATAGCATGTTATTAACCCAACCATTCAGGGGTATATAGATTACAGTATATCTTCCCTCAGTTATGCAAGTAAAACTTCCCTCACGGATGTCGGGATTCCTCCAAATGTCTTTTTTTGTCCCCCGTCGCACCCGCGGAGCGAAAGGGGGACTATGGTTTTCCCGTGCGTGCGTGCGTACGTACGTGCGTGCGTAAGCGAAGGACCGAATTCTAATTTGGTGTGTGGGTGCAACCCACGTCAAAATCCAAGATGGCCGCCACCATGTATGTCTGACATCATGTTTGTCTGAACATTGTGAGCGGAATATCTTGAAAAATAAGCGAAGTACCAACTTCTAATCTGGTGTGTGGGTGTATCTAGGCAAAAGGAAGAACGCTATTGAAAATTGGGTCGCCACGTCAAAATCCAAGATGGCCGCCTTGCGTCTTCCACTTTGTCAACTCGCATCCCTTCACCGACGGGGGACCTAGGCGTAACGCTTGTTAATGTTATAAACAGCATTAGCGACTTTAAAAAGCTAATAATGCGTGTTTGTCGTTTATAATATTTTACAAGCCAGGCTACGCCGCTGTTAGACTTTCGGTATTATTTTTTAAAGGTCTCGCACCAAACTTGGTGGTATATTTATATATATATTGTTACATTTATGGGGGTAGACAATGCAATATCTTAGAGCCAGGTAGAATTGTATAGGTCGTGTGCTCCAACTGTTGTGAAGAAGAAGAAACCTCATGTATCATAAGTAGGAAATTTGTTTAGACCAGATGTCGTGCAAGCGCGTATCTTCGTTCCCATCACGAGGGGTGGGGTTATGTTAATTAGGTAGGGATTATGGGTAATTCATCCTCTGTATGTAATGGCCTCTGTTATTTTTCCTCTGTTCCTCATGACAATGCAGCACACACACAAGCTAAGAAATAGTGCATTTATGACACCAAATAAAAGTGACCGGAACAAGACATTGACCAATACTGCTGGCGCTGCCAGCAGCCACATCACCACATCAAGCAGGCAGGCCCGTAAGGCCACGCCCCGAAGAGCAGCGATTGGTCAGGACACCAAGGACGATGAGATGGATACTAGCTGATAAGAGTGGATACGCAGACGTCATCGGAATGATGTCAGAGCCTTGAGTACAAAGGAGTTGGAGGGCAGACATTTTGTCTCTCGTTTTCTGGGTTTGGTGGCGAGCGGTCGTCTCCCCGACATTTTGTCTTCTCGTGGCTTTTCTCTCTCCGGGCTGGTCCATAGCAAATGGTCACACATACGGTGCCTTTTGAGCTGAACTTGAAGGTGTTGGTGGAAGGCGAACGCATTTGCGTGCTCTCTTTGTGCGGGGTTCCGATTGAAGGCACGGTCTCATTTTCTTTTCCTTGGCACATCGGTGTTGGTGAACAAGATCGACGGGGACGAGCGGGGTCGAGTGGAACGGGCGCGGGCTGCTGACTTCGCACTCTGCGGGAGAGGAGCGGACTGCACAGCGAGGCCTAGTTTCCGCTCGCGGCAGTGCAGCCTGTGGTTCCCGTGCAAGGATGTGAAGGCCTGCGACAATCCAGGACGATTCCTGACGAGGTTCAAGAGACACTCAGAGCTAAGTGCCGAGTTGAGAACCACACACACATATTTATTTTCCAGTTATTTTCCCCCATTGTCTGTATACGGGTCTGTTTGAGGACGTCCCATTTAGGAATCGTATTTTGCCGTGTTGTATTTTGTTACCACCATTTCTTCAATAAAGCAGGTATTTTTGTACATTTTAAATTCCGTGTCGGTTTGAGTTAATTATCGCAGGTGCGAAGACGTCTGGTGGAAGCCGTCCAGGTAAGTTCATCATTCTCCTTTCCCGTGCGTATAACGAAGGTTCGCCATTAGATTGAATGCCATGGAGTTAAAGCTCGTTTGGTCATCCATGTCGCCCTGCGGTGTTCACTACAGGGTAGACACACAACAATATATACACTACATGACCAAAAGTATGCGGACACCTATTCTAATTAGTGGATTCGGCTGTTTCAGCCACACCCATTGCTGACAGGTATATATAATCAAGCACACAGCCGTGCAATCTCCACAGACAAACATTGGCAGGAGAATGGGCCGTACTGAAGAGCTAAGTGACTTTCAACGTGGCACCGTCAAAGGTTGCCACTTTTCCAACACGTCAATTCGTCAAATTTCTGCCCTGCAAAAGCTGCCCCGGTCAACTGTAAGTGCTGTTATTGTGAACTGGAAACGTCTAGGAGCAACAACAGCTCAGCTGCGAAGTGGTAGGCCACACAAGTTCACAGAACGGGACCGCTGAGTACTGAAGCGTGTAGCGCGTAAAAATCGTCTGTCCTCGGTTGCAACACTCACTACCGAGTTCCAAACTGCATCTGGAAGCAACGTCAGCACAACTACTGTTTGTCGGGAGCTTCATGTTATGGGTTTCCATGGCCAAGCAGCCGCACACAAGCCTAAGATCACCATGTGCAATGCCAAGCGTCGGCTGGAGTGGTATAAAGCTCGGCGCTATTGGACTCTGGAGCAGTGGAAACGCGTTCTTTAGAGATGAATCATGCTTCACCATCTGGCAATCCGACGGACGAATCTGGGTTTGACAGATGCCAGGAGAACGCTACCTGCCCAAATACATAGTGCCAACTGTAAAGGTTGGTGGACGGGGAATAATGGTCTGGGGCTGTTTTTCATGGTTCGGGCTCGGCCCCTTAGTTCCAGTGAAGGGAAATCTTAATGCTACAGCATACAATGACATTCTAGACGATTGTGTGCTTCCAACTTTGTGGCAACAGTTTGCGGAAGGTACTTCCCCGTTTCATCATGACTGCCCCTGTGCACAAAGCAAGTTCCATACAGAAATGGTTTGTTGAGATCGGTGTGGAAGAACTTGACTGGCCTGCACAGAGCCCTGACCTCAACACCATCAAACACCTTTGGGATGAATTGGAACACCGACTGCGAGCCAGGCCTAATCGCCCAACATCAGTGCCGGGCCTCTCTTATGCTCTTGTGGCTGAATGGGAGCAAATCCCCGCAGCAATGTTCCAACATCTAGTGGAAAGCCTTCCCAGAAGAGTGGAGGCTGTTAAAGCTTATAGCAGCAAAGGGGGGACCAACTCCTTATTGGTGCCCATGATTTTGGAATGAGATGTTCGATGTTTGGGTGTCCACATACTTTTGGTCATGTAGTGTGTGTGTATATATATATATATATTTATGTGTATATATATATATATATTTGTATATTCCTCCTGTGTTTTTATATTTTTCGAGAAGAATTACTACATATAATTCTGTGCTCCTCCTGTGTCCGTCCCACTTTACTCTAAAGGGTTCCTGCTGTCTTAGAATGATAAAAATGATAACGCTGCTTCTAGCTCCAAGTGCTGATAAAAGGCATTTATTTGATTAAACGAACACCACTTTTTGGAAATTTGAAAATTTTGTTCCAAGTAAATTGTTTATTAACTTTCTAACTCAGTAAATCAATTATTAGTATTGCCAATGGCACCATGTCTATTTTGCTATGACAGTAGGGACCTTTTTGAATAAAGCATGGCACACACGGACGGACGGATACATGCTACTCTAGTAATAGATGAGCGAGTGTGGAAGCGAGATCGGGAATGTGCATGCAGAGATCGGGAATGTGCATGCAGAGATCGGGAATGTGCATGCAGAGATCGGGAATGTGCATGCAGAGATCGGGAATGTGCATGCAGAGATCGGGAATGTGCATGCAGAGATCGGGAATGTGCATGCAGAGCTCGGGAATGTGCATGCAGAGATCGGGAATGTGCATGCAGAGATCGGGAATGTGCATGCAGAGATCGGGAATGTGCATGCAGAGATCGGGAATGTGCACGCAGAGATCGGGAATGTGCACGCAGGGATCGAGAATGTGCATGCAGAGATCGGGAATGTGCATGCAGAGATCGGGAATGTGCATGCAGAGATCGGGAATGTGCATGCAGGGATCGGGAATGTGCATGCAGGGATCGAGAATGTGCATGCAGGGATCGAGAATGTGCGTGAGCGCATGAGGTCGTGATTGACAGCACGTTTAACATTATGGAGTAAAAAGGACAAGGCAACAGACACAATGTGACTATTCTACAGTTGGGAGAATAGGGGGATGAATGAGTGCAGGTGGGGAGTCAGTCTGGACTCTGGAACAGTGAGCGGATGAAGGTTTCAAGAAGAACACGGGTTACCTGTGGTGTCGTCGGTAGGGCAGAGGTAGGTGATTGCAGGAGGAGCAAGGCCAGATATGAAACTTGTACACTGTTGGGAGAGTCTCTGGGCATGCACATTCTACCTTGAGGTTGTAATGATTAGGAAGGCCTTGAATGTTTTCAGTTTATTAACTCAACTGGACTATGTCCAGCTGAGTTTTCGTCGACACCCGGTGTCCGTCGTCCGTCTGTCGTCTGTCTGTCTGTCGTCTGTAAACAATTTGACGGCGACGCTCTAAAAGTCACAAATATTGATGAAATTTGATGAAACTTGTTATGCAGCATCTTTAAGACATAAACTAGTTTGGGATTGCATTGGGGCGTTGCACGCCCAAAAATGGGCGTGGCAGGACGGCCATATTAAAAATCAATTTTTGTCATATATTTTTAGCACATATAAACTATATAGTTTGTGGTTCTATTATGCATATTCTAACCATATTGATATAGACCAGTTGAGTTCAGGTTCCCTGGAACCTCTAGTTTTATTTTAATTGGAGATGAAAACATAATTGTCACATGAGAGTTCTGTTTGAACATTGAGAATTACAACCATTATTGTCGATTATGCTGATGTCCTCTAATCTAGCGACTGTGTGACTGTGTTGTTGTTGTTGTTGTTGGAAACCTGCTGTGTTGTGTGAAACAGAAACGTGTGGTGACATTTTACGTTGTTGTAATGGACGTCAAATTGGAGGTCGAACTGCTTTGTGAGGAATGACTGGAGGAGGAAATGCATTTTACCAACACGAAGAGACATGATAAACGAGACTCTGTTCACCTCATTAGAAAAGAGTACGAATGATGTGACAATTTCGCAATTGCTTACTATTTGGGGGAAATAGCTTACAGGTGTGATCAATTCACCGAGTCGAGTCGGGGCCACCGCATCATACAACAAAGTTGTTACCCTCGCCTGAGGAGAGGGTATTGCATTTGAGTCCGTTTGTCTGTTTTTCTGTCTGTTTGTTTGTTTGTCACCGGCCTACAGGTCACAATTTTCAACCGATCTTCACGAAACTTCACCGAATGGTAGAGTTGGTCAAAAGCAAGAAGCCTATTGTTTTTGGGGTCAAAAGGTCAAAAGGTCAACATAGGCCAAAGGTCACCAACTTTGCTAAATTTCTAAAATCCTCAATTTTCATCCGATTGACTTGACATTTGAAGACCACTTGCATATCTGGTCACTGAATTCAACCACCCAGTATTTTTGAGGTCAACATAGGCCAAAAGGTCAACATAGGCCAAATTTTAAAAATCCTCAATTTTCATCCAATTGACTTGAAATTTGAAGATGACTTGCATATCTGGTCACTGAATTCAACCACAAATTATATTTTAGGTGAGCATAGGCCAAATTTCTAAAATCCTCAATTTTCATCCAATTAACTTGAAATTTGAAGAGGCCTTGCATATCTCATCATTGAGAGTCCGTTGGAGAAGGTGGATCAGACTCGGCAACGGTTGCTCGAGTGAGATGTGCATGGAAGAAGTTTCGGGAATTGAGTGGCGTGCTGACGAGGAGGGGAGTGTCGTTGAAGCTGAAGGGAAAGGTGTATGCTGCATGTGTGAGAAGTGTTATGATTTATGGGAGCGAGACATGGGTAATGAACGTAGAGCAGCAACGAAGGCTGGAAAGGGTGGAAATGCGAATGGTTCGACGGATGTGCGGAGTATCGTTGAGAGAGAGGAAGACAAATGAATTGCGAAAGATGATGGGAATAGAGCCTGTGATTGATGCTGTGAAGAGGAACAGGTTGAGATGGTTTGGTCATGTGTTGAGGAAGGATGAAAGTGACTGGTTGAGAAGAGTGATGGAAATGAATGTAGAAGGAAGTAGAAGACGGGGAAGACCGAGAAAGACTTGGCTAAAGATGGTGGAAGAAGAAATGCGGGCAAGGGGGTTAACAAGGAGAGATGCAGAAAATAGGGCAAAGTGGAGAAGATTGTCATGGGGACTGCAAGGCTAACCCCCGCTCTAGCAGGGAAAATGGCCTTTTAAAATGCATGTTGTTGTTGTTGTTGAATTCAACCACCAAGTATTTTTGAGGTCAACATCGGCCAAAAGGTCAACATGGGCCACATTTCTAAAATCCTCAATTTTCATCTGATTGACTTGAAATTTGAAGAGGACTTGCATATCTGGTCACTGAATTCAGCCACCAAGTATACTTGAGGTCAACATAGGCCAAAAGGTCAACATAGGCCAAATTTCGAAAATGCTCAATTTTCATAGAATTAACTTGAAAATTGAACAGCATTTGCAAATTGAGTCACTAAATAGGGAAACGAACTATTTTTGAGGTCAAAAGGTCAAAGGTCAACTCAAGGTAAACCTTCCAAAATCATCATTTTTCATCTGAAAAATCGTCACTTTTCTTCCTATTGACCCGAGCTTTGATCAAGATTGTCAATTTTAATCTTGATGAAATGGACAATTTGCTGAATCAATGGAATTTTTTTCTTGGGGGTGGGAGCGGATTTTGCAAGTATCGTGCTCTGCATGACGTCTTCTTGTTTGGTTGTCTGTTTGTCTGTTATGTCCGCACAGAATAAATATGATTTTCTCTGCAACCGTTGACAGGAAATTTTCACCATAGGACCACCTGTAGAATTTTTTAATGACAATTATGACGTCATCGGCCACGTGGTTCGGCTGCCATCTTGGAAAAAGCGAAAAACTTTGCACCTCTATATCTCGGAAAGCGCCGAATATAAAAAATTGAGACATGGCTCATTGGAAAGAACTCTCCATGGGGAATAACATATGTTAATGATGATGTCATTGGTGCCTCCATTATGACGTCATAATTCGAAAAGTACAAAACTTCATCCGATCAAGATGAAATTTCTTGAGCGCCATGTAGGCATAAACTGGTGGAGAAAAAAAAAAAGAATGATGTCATCGGCCACGTGGTTCGGCCGCCATCTTCAATAAACGGGAAAAATTGCACCTCTATATCTTAGTGTTGCATAGAAAAAATTGAGACGGCTCATTGTAAAGAACTCTCCATGTGGAATAACATTGTCAATGATGTCATAATTCAACAAGTACAAAACTTCATCCGATCAAGATGAAATTTATTGAGCATAATCTAGGGATAAATTGGTGGAGAAGAAAAATAATGATGACGTCATCGGTCACGTGGTTCGGTCACCATATTTGTTTTAACCCAAAAGCCTTTAAAACCAGTGAAAATACATCCTGGTGGTGAGGGTTTGCAATTTCTGATTGCTCTTTTTCTTGTTTAATTTGTTTCTGGAGGCTTGTTCGGTCGTTCCGCTGTTTCTTACGGGGGTTTACCGTTGCCATTCCGCAGCCTTTCGAGAAGATCGCAAAGCTTACGGACGTGCAGGAGGGCATCGTGGTGCGGTGCATGCAAAGGCTGGATGAGGCCTGCAGAGCCGTGCGTAAAGCAGCAAGGGTCGTGGGAGACCCTGGACTCTACACAAAGATGGAAGCGGCTTCGGAAGCTCTGCGCCGCGATATTGTTTTTGCTGCCAGCTTGTACACCCATTGAGTGGTCACTTCCTGTATACTCTGCCCTGGGAGTTATGGCTTCCTGTTTCGCATCAACTTTTGGCCATTTTATTTTTGGTTGCAGTGGAGTTCTGGAACTTTCCATACAAGATATCATCGATTCCACCAAAAAAGTCAAAAATAAAACTTTCTTTGATATGTTTGCATTATCTCTAAAAGGAGGATTAATATGAATTATGTTTGCACCTTGTGGGCAATTGTGAAATGACTTGTATTTTGATGAAACAATGAAGTGGAGATCATCGTGGTAGATGGCCCTCAAACAATGTGCTTCTTCAATGCTTTGTACTTTCTCAACCATCAAACCATTTTGTATGAACAAAAGTTGGGGAATAATTGGACTGCAGTGTCATCCACCGGACGAGAAACATGCCTTCCACAGCAGCGACACCGTGTACCACCCTCTTCGCTACGGGTGTACCCTTGTGCTTATAATGGTTCCAACTACCCATATCAGCTACCTGATTTGCCACAAACCGATCCAATCCGGAAGGGTGTTTTTTATGGGACACCATGTCCTTAATGGGTGGCCATTGGCTCTCAAAAGGGAGCTCATCCCCCTTTGCCAGGTGTTGTTTTTGGTTCTGGCAGGTGTCACAGGCACCATCCCCACTTGCAAAGCCAGTGAGCGGTGTCGGTTTAGTCGCCGACAACCCGACCATGTGTTGTAGGTCAAATCTCCACTCTTTTAAGATAACTGAGACACAGAGACCATCACTTTCTTGTGAACGATTTAATCAAACTTGCTGGAACAAACTCAATTCCTTTTCAGAACAAAATACTTCATTGAATATACAGCACACAAGACGTCGAATGAGTTTCTTCCCCGATTCAAGGATACAGCTCTCTTTATACTTTCTGTAGCTATCTGAAGTCCATGCCAGGGCAGTAAAGTAATTAAAAGGTCATTGAAATTGCCGCCAGCCCGACGCCACAAGACGTATGTTTGTATATCCAGGCTGGTAGTCATTCTTATCTTCAGGTCTCACGAGGAGAAGAAGTGGGGGCATGGAGTCATCTGGACCTTGTCTCAGATCAAAGGTTCTTGGTTGGAGGCAAGAGCTGAGTCTGCAATCTCCAAATGCTGACCTCCACACCGAGGTCATAGGTCACTGCATGGGCTCCATTCTTTACCTCCCTTCCCAATTCACATATTCATATAATTCAAATGTAGTTGTATTGGCATTTCATATTTCTAAAGATTATAGCATCTTAGTAATTATTATACAAACAATATCCATGTCTCTGTTAGTACTCTGCATTAAACAAAGCTCCAAGCACAATTTACAATTTTAGCTGTGAATAAAAACTCTCACAGGGACATTATTGATCTCTCAATAATAAGGAAGTCTGTGAAAAAGGACCTCCACACGTGCATCAGGTAGCACTGGGTTACATGTTGCATCCATGTTGGAGCACCCAATACACCTGACCTGATTTTGTGTGATATGATAACTCACCAATTGAAATCAGTGTAAAATAACAGATTCATAGAAATGTACACAACGTTCCTCCTCGCATCCTCCCGTCTTCTCCTCACTCCATCTTCGCCAACACCTGACCCTCTCCCTTCTTTACCCTCACCCCAACCCCGAGTTGTACCCTCCCTCTCCACCACCACCTTCTCCTAGCTTCCCCACCAGCCCTGCCCCCGCCCTTCCGCACCATCTCTGGTAGCTTATTTATACATTCCTGCACCCTTCCAACAGCACCACCTTCCCTGTCCCCAAATGTGTGCACCTCAAACATGCAAGGCATCTGGTCCAACCTTACAGATGTCAATGCAGATGATAAAGGGGACATCATCTGTTTAACAGAATCTTTCCTTCCACAAGATGTTGCTAACTCCTTATCGTGTTTCTCCCTGGCTTCTGTCTCCCCTGGTTTGATAGGCCCGAGCCCCTTCCTGGTGGCAGAGTTGCACTCTAAAACAAGAACATCATTTCTCACTGTGGGTGTATTGCTCTTATGCCTCTGAACCCCCAACAGTAACTTTGGTGCCAATTTCCCCTCCGCACCAACCTGCATCCGTTGTTTGTATTTGTGTTGTACCTGCTCCAAACTCCGCAACAACCTGCATCCGTTGTTGTCCCCCGTCGCACCGCGGAGTGAAAGGGTGACTATGGTTTTTCCCCTCCGTCCGTATGTGCGTCGGTGCATGCGTGCGTTGAACCTTGTGAGCAGAATATCTTGAAACATAAGCGAAGTACCAACTTCTAATCTGGTATGTGGGTGTATCTAGGCATAAAGAAGAACGCTATTGAAAATTGGGTCGCCACGTCAAAATCCAAGATGGCCGCCGTGCGTCTTCCACTTTGTCAACACATCACTTCACCGACCGGGGGACCGAGGCGTAATTTGTCTTTGTGTTGTACCTGCTCCAAACTCCGCAACAACCTGCATCTGTTGTTTGTCTTTGTGTTGTACCTGCTCCAAACAATGACACCTCAATTTACATCTCTCTCTCAGATAACATGGACCAACTTTTAACTCGCCCAAACGAACGATCTAAACCTGGTGTTGGTTTAAGGGTTAAGGCAATTGGCTTAAAATATCATGGTCCTGAGTTTGAGCTCCTGTAGTGCCTGAAATAACACCAGGTGGGTTTACTAAGCCTGCCATCCTTCAGAAGTTGGCAGAATTATAGTATCAGCTTTCTGGTAACAGGGGCACTGCATAAGCATCTCGGCCATGCCCCTGGAAAAATGATGCAACCAGCAGTCACAGGCTGCATTTAAAACAACAACAACCAACGCTCTCCTCCTCATATGTGGCGATTTCAGTTGTCCCCATGCTAATTGGCTGGGTGTTGGTACCTCTCTCACCAGCCATGGCACTTCAGGAAAGGACCTCTGTGAAGTCCATGGGACTGATTTGATCTGTGAACTTTCCAACCCGGATGTCTCCCAATGGCAAATCCTGCCTTATGAACTTGGTGATGACTAACTTTCCCACAAATGTCTCCTGCTCTTCGTCTGCTCCAATTGGTTCATCTAATCATTTGCTTGTGAGAGTCAATATCTTTCTACCCATTATCAGAGAGTCACCTCAGCACTGATGAGTGTGAGTGATTGCAAGCAGCCATCTTTCTTTAGGATGGTCTCCAAGATCTGCTGCCCCTGATATCAACTCAGCCTGGGAATTCTTCCACAGAAACGTACTCTCAGTCTCACATATGCACAAGTCCATCTTATCTCCTCAATGTGCAACCAAAGATGCACAAGTCCATCTTATCTCCTCAATGTGCAACTAAAGATGCACAAGTCCATCTTATCTCCTCAATGTGCAACCAAAGATGCACAAGTCCATCTTATCTCATCGATGTGCAACCAAAGATGCACAAGTCCATCTTATCTCCTCAATGTGCAACCAAAGATGCACAAGTCCATCTTATCTCCTCAATGTGCAACCAAAGATGCACAAGTCCATCTTATCTCCTCAATGTGCAACTAAAGATGCACAAGTCCATCTTATCTCCTCAATGTGCAACCAAAGATGCACAAGTCCATCTTATCTCATCGATGTGCAACCAAAGATGCACAAGTCCATCTTATCTCCTCAATGTGCAACCAAAGATGCACAAGTCCATCTTATCTCATCGATGTGCAACCAAAGATGCACAAGTCCATCTTATCTCCTCAATGTGCAACCAAAGATGCACAAGTCCATCTTATCTCCTCAATGTGCAACCAAAGATGCACAAGTCCATCTTATCTCATCGATGCTCCCCTTCTTCCTGCCCATATATATGAATGAATGAATAATATGAATGATCATTTTCAGGCCATTTTTCCCCGCAAAGGGGGGGTTAGCCTTGCGGGCCCCATGACCTCATGGTTCCATTTTTACCCTGCGCTCGCAAAGGGAAAAGCGGGGTTAAGCATTCATGTGCGTACGTGTGCCATGTGCTGTACGTGTTTGCATTTTAAAAATTAATTTTCTCGGCAACCGTTGGTCCGATTGACACGAAATTTTACCAGAGAAGCGCCTCCGCCTGTATAATTTTTTATTCATAATGATGTCATAGGTCACGTGGTACGGACGCCATCTTGCAAAAATGTTACACCTCCATATCTCCCAAACCACTCAATGGAAATATGGCTCAGTGTCAAGTACTCACCATGGGCAATAAGATATGTTGATGGTGATGTCATCGGTGCCTTCGTTATGACGTCATAATTCGACAAGTTCAACGATTGATCTGATCAGTATCAATAAAACAAAAACTCCTCTGCAACTGTTAGACCGATGGACACTAAATTTTCAGAATATGAGCGCCTCTTGTGGATTTTTAAATGATAATTACAACGTCATAGGTCACGTGGTACAGACGCCATCTTGGAAAAAATCGAAAAAAAGAAAGAAAAAGTCCGTCTGTTCGTTCATCCGTCAGTCTGTCCATCAGTCCATCTGTTCGTTCATCCGTCACGCAGTCAGTCAGTCCATCCGACAGTCAGTCAGTCCATCCATCCACCCATCTGTCTGTCAGTCAGGCAGTCCATCCATAAGTCAGTCAGTCCATCCATCCATCCATCCATCAGTCAGTCCATCCATCCATCCACCCGTCCATCCATCAGTCAGTCAATCCATCAGTCAGTCAGCCAGTCAGTCAATCCATCCATCCATCCATCAGTCAGTCCATCTATCCATCCGTCCATCAGTCCATCCATCCATCCATCCGTCTGTCCGTCCATCAGTCAGTCAGTCCATCAGTCAGGCAGTCAATCCATCCATCCGTCAGTCAGTCTATCCATCCGTCAGTCAGTCAGTCCATCCATCAGTCAGTCAGTCAATCCATCCATCAGTCAGTCAGTCAATCCATCAGTCAGTCAGTCAGTCCACCCATCCATCAGTCAGTCAGTCAGTCAATCCATCCGTCAGTCAGTCAGTCAGTCCATCCATCCGTCCGTCCATCAGTCAGTCAGTCCGTCCAGCAGTCTGTTCGCTCGTAAACACTTTGCAACTTCTTCTCCGAAACTTCTGATGGGATTGTGAACAAATTTGTCTAAAATTATATTTGAAATGTTACAATCAAGTTTGCTTCATTAAAACAATCGGTGTCTAAATGGGCCGACCAGGGGTCAAAGTGGGTGCAGGTGTGACCCCTCAAAATAGGTATTGCTTTCTTCTCTTAACCCACACACACGAATTTGATTGTTTGATTTCATTTTGATTGTGATATTTGTCCACAACCTTCTTCGTTCATGATATAATATTGTTGCGGATATGAGGATTGCATTTTTTTTATTGTGTGTATTGTAGTGGTAAATTGTTGTGTAACCTTGGTTGAATATGGCCCCTCCTGCCTCCAGAGTTGTGTAAAGGTAAAAAGGGCGTCCCGGTAGTTATTCCATGAAACACCACATTGCAGGACCCGATAAAACCCTTGTTCAGTACCTTATATCTTATTATGTGTTTTAGAGTAAGGCCTTGTCTTCCATTAGAATAATACTCCATTGCACCGAATCAATTAAGAATAGCTCCCCTTCGATACTTCCATTTCCCAGCCAAACTCTCCATCTGCGGGTAAAGCAGTTCACAAGCGTGGGGTGCACGCCCTCTCATTTCGCTGCTATAGTGAATATGTGCTCCGTGCTCTGTTTGAACAGGAGGGGCGGGGTCGCCCGGGAGAGGCAAGCCCAGGGCGCGCCACGAAGGGCGGGGCTGTTCAGCCCCATGCCCAAATAAGGAAACAAGCCCGTGGCTCGCCACGAGGGGCGTGCCGTCGGCGCCATGCCCAAATAAGGAGACAAGCTACACGAGGGATACGGCAGATGAGTCCAGGTGCGTGAGAGGGCGTGTCAGTCCTGCGCTGGAGAGAAGTGAGAGGAAGGGAATACGAGCTGAGCTGCGTGGAGAGGTACACGACAAAGAAAGGGTCCAAGAGAAAGCAGAGGAACTTTTACGAACGAGTTGCAAAGAGATACGGCAGATGAGTGCAGCCCCGTTTCAACCAGCCGCGTGAAGCCCTGACGGAGCAGCGAGTGACCCTGCCGGCGTGCGCTGTAAAGCCGAATACCAGGAGCTGCCGGCGTGCGCTGTAAAGCGGATTACAAGGAGCTGCCGGCTCCCCGCTTCCCGCCCGGAGTGGACCTGCTCGCTGTGCCCTGTGATCCCACCTGCTCATCCTTTCCAGCCATTCCTGCCTGCAAGTTCCCCATTTGCGTACGTGAGTTTGTTTTGTTCGTGCTGTCCTGGGTAGTAACTAAGTCTGTATAAGCTAGTATTTTCCCTGTGTCTCTAAAAGCTTCTGTATATTATTTTATTATCTTTCCTTTTCCTTGGTTACTTTGAGCCTGTAAATAGTAATAAATAGTAATCGTATTTCAAACCTTTCTTTGCCTTCGTCTTCCTTTTCTTCACATCCGTCGTCTTAGTCTTTTCCCTCATTGAATAGCGGTGGCGCGATACGGCCAACGTTTGGGTAAATCGGGTTTAGTCGGGGAACAACTGTTCGGTCGCGGAGCCTCCGCTCGGCAAATATAACATCCTTAACCGCGTACCGTAACAATATATACGGTACCAACGTTTGTTCACGACATGAGAAAAACATCGGGACCAAAGGGAGTTTAGGGCCCAAAATAGGTATCTTTTTGTTTGTTTATTTAAAGTCTTATGATGACGTCAGTCTGATTCTCTACGTTGCCGTGTCTCCAAGCAACCATTGAAATTGGTTAAAATACCTATAGTCGGTGGAGCATACTGTTTATTCTACCAGGTGAGCGCCCCCATTCTTTGTATACATTGTCGAGGCTCATGGAAGAGCAACACAGAACAGATCAAGACACAACAAAACAAAGAGAACAGCAGGAAACGCCAAAAGCAGACGGAGAAAAATAAGATAGACAGACGGACAAACAAGGGGTGCAGGTAACGATGACAGGTAGGGGAGAACACAAGGGGTGCAGGTAACGATGACAGGTAGGGGAGACCACAAGGGGTGCAGATAATGATGAGGGGTAGGGGAGAACACAGGGGGTGCAGGTAATGATGACAGGTAGGGGAGAACACAAGGGGTGCAGGTAATGATGATAGGTAGAGGAGAACACAGGGGGTGCAGGTAATGATGATAGGTAGAGGAGAACACAGGGGGTGCAGGTAACGATGAGGGGCAGGGGAGAACACAAGTGGTGGACATGATAGGGATGCATAAGCAAGGTGTTGAGAGGGTTGGGGTGGTTTAATAGGTATATAAAATATCATGGCTTTGAATAGGGGATGACCTGAGATGGTGGGGAACAGCTGTCTTGAAGACCTGGAGGAAGAATTGAATTGAATAGGATGTGGAAGGCGGTTCCACAGGTGGAAAAAGAGAATAATAAATGAATGGAGGTTAGCAGTGGTTCTGGATTTAGGCAATTTCACCAGAAGGGTGTTGCTGGTGGACCAGGCGGAGGGGGGGCGGTTGGACCAGGGGGGGGGTTGGACCAGGGGGAGGGGGTTGCTGGTGGACCAGGGGGGGGGGTTGGACCAGGGGGAGGGGGTTGCTGGTGGACCAGGGGGGGGGTTGGACCAGGGGGAGGGGGTTGCTGGTGGACCAGGGGGGGGGGGGTTGCTGGTGGACCAGGGGGAGCTGGTGGACCACAACACAGAACACACACATGCGCCAAACCAACACACACATGCGCCAAACCAAGAAAAAAAAGGGCCAAACCAACACACACATGCGCCAAACCAAGAAAAAAAAGGGCCAAACCAACACACACATGCGCCAAACCAACACACACATGCGCCAAACCAGTGGATTTGCACGGTGTGGAAAGCGGCGTTGCCTGGGGTGATTTACGGACCTGATTCAAGCCAAATTCGGTCTCGGATGATGCTAGGCCAATGGCGAAAAGACGTACCCAAATAGGTTTGAAAGTAACAACAAAATGTACAGCCTTTTATTTACAATGCAATAGAAAGAGACGAAGATGCAGCCTTATTAATTCCTTACCTATAATAAACCCCACAGGCGCCTTCACACACTCACACAGGGAATGACACACCGGTTATTCTCGTACCGATGGTGGTTTGCAGGGACTGATTCGAGGGTGGCCGCTTGGTGTGCGCAATGCGCAGTTCGATCCTTGATCCAGACATGCAGCCTGGTTGAGGTAAGGTCCGAAGGACGAACCGCCACCTCAAAGTCAGCACGAACGACGAACTTCAACGCAGGTCAGACGAGCTTCAACGCAGGTTGGACGACCAGCTTCAAGATGAGTCGCGGGAGGGGCCAACGCTCGCAGGTCAGCCGGATCAGAGCGAGGGATCGGCGAAGAGCGATGGTTCAACACTTGCAGGTCGGATCAGATAGACAAAGGGCGTCTGCGAAGTCAAAGCTGATGAGGGCGTCGGCGAAGCAAAAAGCAAGAGCAAGAGCAAGAGGGTCAAAATGCGATGGGCGGGGGTTTTTATCA
Organism: Myxine glutinosa; assembly: GCF_964187855.1. Lineage (NCBI taxonomy): Eukaryota > Metazoa > Chordata > Myxini > Myxiniformes > Myxinidae > Myxine > Myxine glutinosa. The sequence goes on along the minus strand of NC_136265.1, from coordinate 3,268,259 downwards.
GACCCGAAAAGCTTCCAGAATGTTCCACATCCTCCCATTGGCTGAGGTTGGTCATGTGCTGGATGGAATTCAATCCCCCCTCCCCCGAGGAAGGTTTCAGTCCTCCTTCCCTCTTTCATTCGGGGAGGTTTCACAACCCATTGGTCGCTTGCTGGTGACGTGTCACCGACCCCTCATTGGTCACGTGTGCTTAGCTTTTGGCCACGCCCTCCTTTACATAAAAATGTCTTCCCTCCACCAGACGGAGGTTTGAAATCCTGCCTAAATCAACGCATATTGGTCTCGATTATTACACAATGGAAAGGGGCTTATCTTTACATTCAATAAGAAATAACTAACTACTGCAGGCTACATGTTGTCGTGCAATTAACAATAGGGGGTTTGCCTTTATGGCAAAACCGCAACAATATAGATATATTCCTATAATAAATTATTTTGCAACAGTCCGAGCTTGGTCAGATGATCATTCTTTGGGGGGCAAACCCAACAATTATTGGGAGCAGGCTGATTGGTCTGTAGTTGCAAGGATCTGTTTTTGCACCTTTTTTGTGTAAAGCGGCAATGTTGGCTGATTTCCAAGATGATGGCAGAAGACCTTGAGCAAAAGAGAGGGTGAAGAGAATAGAGACAGGGTGTGAAAGAGCAGCAGAACAGGGTTTTAGGACCCGTGGGCTGATGCCATCTGGTCCAGTTGCAGAATCAGAGTCGAGGATTGACAGAAACTTCTCCACCTCGTCAGGGGAGAAGGACACAGAGTCCAGGAGCAGCTGGGTACGACTGGGTACGGTGGGTAGAGAGAGGGATGCGTTTGGGACACAAGATTTTGAGGCAAACACAGAGTTGAGGCATTCGGCTTTGTCACGTGCGGAGTCAGCTGTGTAGCCGTTTGAGGTAAGGGAGGGGATGGAGGGGGAACAAACAACAGAAACAGATTTGACCAGACACCACAAGGATTCGGAGGAGAGAGACAGGTTTGAGAGCTCAGTCTTGAGAGTGGAGAGATATTGTTTCCTTGCTCTCCTGAGGGTGGACACACACTTGTTCCCAGCTTTGTGAAAGGAACTGAGATTACATTCAGTTGGATTAGCCTTCCATGAGGCAAAGGCAAGTTGTTTCAGGGCAACTGCCTCACCACAAGATTCAGTGTACCATGGACGGGAGGAAGGGTAAGACAACTGAAAACAAGATGGGATAAATATGTGCATGAGAGAAAGAGCAATTTGGTTTGGAAGAATTCCCAGGAAGAGTTGATGTCAGAGACAGAAGAGATGGGAGACCAGTCCAGATGATTGATGGCTGCTTGAAGACCATGCCATTTGGTCTGAGTGAAATGCCAGACTCGTCGACGCTGAGGAGGCTCTCTGAGAATGGTCCGGGAGATGTCCACTTCAATAAGCACATGATCACATGAGCCAATTGGAGCAGATGAAGAGCAGCAGACATTTGCAGGGAAGTTAGTCATAACCAAGTCTAGAAGAGAAGATACTCCGTTGACTGAGATCCGGGTAGGGAAATTTACAGATCATCATTCCCAGTGAGTCGCAGAAGTCCTTTACTGAGGTGCCATGGCTGGTGAGAGAGGTACCCACACCAAGCCAGCTGGCATTATGACAGTTTAAGTCGCCACAAATGAGGAAGAGAGAGTTAGGACGAGTGGATAGAAGTTGGTCCATGTTGTCAGACAGCGAGATGTAAATGGAGTCGTCGCTCTTTGGAGGACGGTACACAACACATATGAACAAAAGGTGGGAGCGGAGAGGAAGCCGCAGCCAGAGGTACTCCTGGGGATGAGGGGGAGAGAGGGCAGTGCAGGGAGAGTGAGGAAGAGAGTTTTTGATAAAGATAGCAACCCCACCTCCAGGTCGAGGCTCAGGTCTATCATACCGGAGGAGGGAGTAACCAGGAAGATAAATTAAAGAATCAGAGACATCTTGAAGGAGGAAAGTTTCTGTTAAGCAGATTACGTCTGGGTTGTCAGAAGCAACCTGTATGGAGAGATCAACTAGGTTCGAGCGAAGGCCCCGGATGTTTGAGGTCCATACCGTTAGGGAAGAGGGAGGGGGAGCATCGGGTGCAGAACAGAGGAGGGGAGGAGTAGGGTAAGTTACAGGCGAGGAGGGGAGGGGTAGGGTAAGATGAGGGGTGAGAGGGGGAGTTTTGGAGGGGAAGTGTGAGGGGGGAGTTTAGGAGGGGAGGGGGGAGTTACGGAGCAGAGGTGTGAGGGGAGTTTAGGAGGAGAGGTGTGAGGGGGAGTTTAGGAGGGGAGGTGTGAGGGGGGAGTTTAGGAGGGGAGGGTGAGGGGGGAGTTACGGAGCAGAGGTGTGAGGGGGAGTTTAGGAGAGGTGGAAGGGGGGAGTTTAGGAGGGGAGGTGTGAGGGGGGAGTTTAGGATGGGAGGTGTGAGGGGGGAGTTACGGAGCAGAGGTGTGAGGGGGAGTCTAGGAGGGGAGGTGTGAGGGGGGGTTTAGGAGGGGAGGTGTGAGGGGGGAGTTTTGAAGGGGAGGCGTGAGGAGGGAGTTTTGCAGGGGGGGGGGGTTGGGGGGAGATTTGAAGGGGAGGGGAAAGGGGGGAGTTTGAGGGGAGAGGGAAGTTTCGGAGGGGAGGGGCGAGAGGAGTTTATGAGGGGAGGGGTGAGGAGGGGAATTAAAAGGGAGGGGTGAGGGGAGTTTTGGAGGGGAGAGGTGAGGGGGGAGTTTTGAAGGGCAGGGGTGGGGAGTTTTGAAGGGGAGGGGTGAGGGGGGAGTTTTGAAGGGGAGGGGTGAGGGGGGAGTTTTGAAGAGGAGGGGTGATGGGGGAGATTTGAAGAGGAGTGAGGGGGAGATTTGGAGGGGAGGGGAAAGGGGGGAGTTTAGGAGGGGTGGGGCAAGGGTGGATAATTGAAAGGGAGGAGTGAAGGGGGAGTTTGTAGGGGAGGGGTGAGGGGAGTTTTGGAGGGGAGGGGGGGAGTTTAGGAGGGGAGGAGAAAGGGGGGAGTTTAGCAGTGGAGGGGCTAAGGGGGGAGTTTAGGAGTGGAGGAGTGAGAGGAGAGTTTAGGAGGGGAGGAGTGAGGGGGGAGTTTCGGAGTGGAGGAGGGAGAGGGGAGTTTCGGTGGAGAAGTGCGAGGAGGGAGTTTTGGAGGGGAGGAGTGAGAGGGGAGTTTAGGAGGGGATGTGTGAGGGGGGAGTTTAGGAGGAGATGTGTGAGGGGGGAGTTTTGGAGGGGAGGAGTGAGAGGGGAGTTTAGGAGGAGATGTGTGAGGGGGGAGTTTTGGAGGGGAGGAGTGAGAGGGGAGTTTAGGAGGAGATGTGTGAGGGGGGAGTTTTGGAGCGGAGGTGTGAGGGGGGAGTTTAGAAAGTGGAAGATTAATGAAAAACGAACATTTATTACAAACTGGGTTTATTACGATTTTCAAGTCAGAGATCCATTTGCAAACGATAGAGGGGTGGAATGAAGGTGAGTTTAGTGAATGTGGGAGGAAGAACTGAAACTGAAAGAGATTGATTGATTTTTTGTGAAATGGAATAATTTGATGAGGAAATTGAAAAAAGCCTTTTAAATAGGAAGAAAAACAGCGTGTTGTAATAAACCACTGAATAAAACATTGCAGGGGAAAGTTTAAACATATTTACATAATATTTAAACAAAACCGTGAAAAAGTTTTGAGAGCTGTTTTTATTTGCATCAAGTTTGACATTTGCATTCGTGGAATTAAATGCACAAAAAGAAAAACGAATCGCAGGGAAACACCGAACTGTATTGAGCACAACAGAGGGAAGAGGGGGAGGAGGGGAAGGAAAATCAATATCCCGAGTGGTGTAACTTTCAAACGCAATTGTCTCCTTCATCAACGACCAAGTTCTCCTTTGCTTTAACTTGCCTTGTGCATCATTTTTATTGATATGTCAGTCTCCGTTCACGGAGGAGCCAAACGACAAAGGATACAACCTGATGTTGAAATGTACATCCACATACTACCTGAGGGGTATTAGGGAGATAGACGTACACAAGGAGCAATAACACAAAACGAGAAACAATGGTGTCCGCAGAGCAACGGAATAGGAAGGGTTTGTTTGTCCTCTGTATAATTAAAACATGTGTACAGGATCCCTCAGGTGAATCGGTGAAAAACAAAACCCCACCTGAAGAATATTCGGTCACTTAAGCTAAAGATGAAGAGAACAAGTGTTATATTTGATGCTTTTTTTCTTTCTTTTTTCTCCTTTTTTCTTTCTTGAGCTTTGATGTGACTTTCTTTTTGCTTTACTCACCTGTATACACATTTTGAGGAAACTGTGCTTTGCAAAGCGTGCACCTGGCTGAAGACACCTTCGTTGTGCTTCTGTGCATGTAGGTGAGGATGCGATTGCATTTAGATACAGGTGCAACGACACTTTTTCAAACAAACCAAACAAATTGCTTCCAGTGGAACCTGGAGAGCAGTTTAAACTTTTCATTCTGTGTGCTCTGCTGTCTGATGCTCAACGACGACCTTCAAACGAACCGCAAGGAGCAGGTAGCGCGAAGACCCGTGGCAAGCGAAGATCAAAGGCGTGACGGCAAATAAAAACCAACGACGACGTGATGAAGCCATTTCGGTCCGAGGGTCGAACAAACACCCGATCAGCGTGGACCGTTTGAAACGTCCCTCGTTTCCCTGCACTGGTGCGGATGCTTGTGATGGCGGAGAAGGTGCGTGTTGTGTTTGAAGGTCATGCCACATCGTTCACATGGAAAAGGTCGTTCGTTTGAGTGAACACGGAGATGCCTTTTCAGATGACATTTTGCACGGAATGCCTTTCCACACGTCTTGCAGAAATGGGGTTTGTTTTCTGGCTCCTGTGCCTTCTGATGCTGTTGCAGATTTGACTTTCGTTTGAAGGTTTTTCCACAGCACGGGCATTCGAAAGGTCTTTCCTCGGTGTGGCACCTGAGATGCACCAAATAGTGCGGTTTGTCCGCAAATGCCTTTCCACATTTGGCGCACTTGTGGGGTCGAATTCCGGCATGAATGTTCAGATGTACATCGAGTATTTCCTTCCTTCTGAACTTCTTCCCACACTTATGACACATGTAAGGTTTTTCCAAGACGTGCATCCCATAATGGCGATTGAGGTTACATCTGAAACCAAAACACTTGCCACACTCTTTGCACTTGTAGGATCCTTCGTCGGTGTGAAGGTGGTAACGATACGTTTGCTTTTGTTTGTCCATTCGATTGAGTTTTTCCAAAAGTACCACACATTCTCTCAACTTCGTTTGTTCTTTCATTTCACGTCCAAGTTTCTGCAGAATTTCCTCCTCGCTCCTATTTCTTGGCTCGTGGTTACGACCAAAAGCAAACTCTTCCTTCTCGGTCCGTTCGATCAACCGTTGTTCTGCAAGAAAGTGAACGCACTCAACACGTCCTCTTCCAATTGTTGGTGGAGGTATAAGGTTAAATACAGAGCAGGAAGGACCTTTAACTTATCCGTGCAACGATACTCGCAAAGGACACAAGTGATAAAACGATGGAAGTAGAAAATAATAAATAAATAAAAAAGGGGAAATGAGGCAAAATGAAAAAGAACGGAGATTCATACGACACCGATTAGAACTTCGTATTCATCAACTTATTACCCGTACCACCCACCGTACCACCCACCGAAGGTGGACGGAGGTTATCGTTTCACCCGTCTTTCTGTCTGTGAGCAAGATATCTCAAAAGGTTATAGATGAATCCCAACAGAACTTGGCGGACAGGTTGGATGTGTGATGAGGAAGAACCGATTGAATTTTGGTGAAGATCCGGACATGAGAATTTTTCTTAAGCGATTCGTCATCATTGAGAGATCGGGCCAAAACTATATATCGAACAATATCTCAAAACGTTGTGGACAGATTATGACAAATGCAGGTGGAGGAGTTGGATAGGTGACAAAAACAAGCCGATTGCATTTTGGTTCAGGTTGGGATGCATGTCTGGCCTATCAATGGGATTTAAAAAACCGTAAATTGTTCATCCTGGCGGAGGTGTGCGCTCTACCGAGTGCCGTGAGAGGAAGGAATACGGAAGGGAATGATGAGAGAGGAGGAAACACTTGAGTGATCTTCCAGCTTACCTCGCAATTCCTGAAATTCATGTTCCTCAGGCTCGGTTTTCACGATCGTAGTCACATCTACAGGGGAACAGAACTCGCTACACAAATGGCCGCCAGTGGGGACAAGAATGTGTACATCGCAGGTATGTTTTTAAAATGAAAAATTTGTTTCTGTCAACTGAGCACATGCGTCGTCCATGATGTCGGGAACGCAAATGTTCAAATCCCATTTATACTGTTGAGATGTTTTATCATTGTCTGCTGGGTCCTTGTAATTATCGTTAAAAAGTAATACGAACATCACATCAAGGTTTTGTCCCGTGTCACAGATGTACAAGTTTAGTCATTGTAAAAACATTCACCCTCAACATACGAGGGATGTAAATGAGAATGGAGGGAAGAGTTTGGGGAGAGTGAGGGAGGCAAGAAAAAGAGAGAAAATGTCGACATTTCTGTGCGTGATGTCGAAATGAAGTCTCGTCGGTTTGTCCTCCTCCAGCTCACCTCGCACTTCTTGAAATTGCCATTCTTCAGGCTCGGTTTTTATGATCGTCATCACATCTGTGGAGGAACAGAACGTGCTACAAAAATGGCCACCACGTGGGCACAAAATGTCTACACTTAGGTGTTAGTTACATCTTAGGTGTTTTTGAAATGAAAACCTATTTGGTTGGATTGTTGTTTTTCCCATCCGAGCACGGAGTTTTGGTTGCTCACAAATTTCTGTGATTATCGTCTCAAGGTTCTCGGAACACTAAAGTCACGACTCTGCAGGTACTAGATGGACCGCAGGTATAAGCTCCTCCATGAACATGCGAGGTTGTACAATACTGTGGGATGAGGACATTGGAATCGATCGGAGAAGTTATGTGGTCTGACACATTGTTCAAAAAGTCCGACCTAATTGTATCTTTTAGGTTTTAGAACTATTCACAAAGCTTACTTGTAATTGGCTAAAACGGAATGACGTACTGAGATCGTTGTGAATGAATGGCTAAACTGAACAGGTTTAAAACTCACTTTTTAAACTCTGAACTGAACAGGAAATCATAACAGCAAATTGAGTGCATCGTAAAAAACTTCTATGGCAATGGGCAAAACAATTGAAAAGATTATAAAAACCATCAAACAGGTGTGTGGAATAACCTTTTGTACCTGTCATTCGGGGAGGCACCCCACGCATTCCTCCCATCCCTCCCAAAATGGCCCAATGGGGAAGGCGATATGTTCACACGTGAAAATACATTTTTTGACTTCCGGTTCTGGGTTTCCCCACATGCATGTCAGTAACACAGGTGATCCTTCCACCTGAATTAAAGGTAACTTTTTCGAACATGATCCATCGTGTTTTGTACACCACTCCTTTCCTATGCCATCTGCAGGCGCTGCATGACGTCATTGCAGGGCACCCAAGAGGGCCCGGCGTGACACGCGCTAAAAGGGAGTACTCGGTTTTCACTCCAGTTGTTTGTTCCTTGCAAAAGCGAAGATTTTTCAAGTAAATTGGTCGGTTGCGTTTGTGGTTCTGTCTGTCTGTTTGTTACTTGCCGGAAAAGATTCCGGCAAGTATGTTGATCGGTTCGTTGGTTTGACTGTCTGTCTGTCTGTGCGCAGCACTACGTCTACACCGTTGCACGTAGAATCGCCAAACTTTACACACATATTTGTCTTGTCCTGGAATAGACTGTGCCCAATTTTTAACTCTCTCGGCCCAAGGCCTCCATTATGACGTCATAATTTGATAATTCGACAAGTACAAAACTTCATCCAATCAAGATGCAATTTCTTGAGCGACATGACGGCATAAACTGGTGGCGACAAAAAAATAATGATGACGTCATCGGTCACGTGGTTCGGCCGCCATCTTGGAAAAACCGAAAAACTTTGCACCTCTATATCTCCGAAAGTGCTGAATAGAAAAAATTGAGACATGGCTCATTGTAAAGAACTCTCCATGGGGAATAAAATGTTAATGATGATGTCATTGGTGCCTCCATTATGACGTCATAATTCGACAAGTACAAAACTTCATCCGATCAAGATGCAATTTCTTGAGCGCCATGTCGGCTTAAACTGGTGGAGAAAAAAAAATAATGATGACGTCATTGCTCACGTGGTTCGGCCGCCATCTTGGAAAAACGGAAAAACTTTGCACATCTATATCTCCGAAAGTGCTGAATAGAAAAAAATTGAGACATGGCTCATTGTAAAGAACTCTCCATGGGGAATAAAATATGTTAATGATGATGTCACAGGTGCCTCCATTATGACGTCATAATTCGACAAGTACAAAACTTCATCCGATCAAGATGAAATTTCTTGAGCATCAAGGAATAAATTAGTTTAGAAAACAAATAATGATGACGTCATCGGTCACATGGTTTTGCCGCCATATTTGTCCAAAATGGCCACTAAAAAAGTACATTCCGGCAAGTACTCGGTCTCTGACTGATTTTTCATTTGTTTGTTTGCTTGTTTGTCTGTTTGTCACCGACCTGCAGGTCAAAATTCTAAACCGATTGTCACAAAACTTTACTAAGTTGTATAGGTCGTCCCAATTGAGAAGCCTATTGATTTGGAGGTCAAAGGTCATCTGGAGGTCAAATTTATAAAATCACCATTTTAAATCCGATTGACTTGAAAATTGAATAGCATTTGTATATTGAGTCACTAAATTGGGAAATGAACTATTTTTGAGGTCAAAAGATCAAAGGTCAACTCAAGGTCAAATTTTTAAAATCATCAATTTTCATCGAAAAAGCCATCAATTCTCAATCGATTGACTTGAAAATTGAACAGCATTTGCATATCGAGTCAGTAAATTGGGAAACATACTATTTTAGGTCAAAAGTCAACTCAAGGTAAAATTTTCAAAATCATCACTTTTCATCTGAAAAACCATCAATTTTCATCCGATTGACTTGGTAATTGAACAGCATTTGCACATTGTTTCACTAAATAGGAAAACCAACCATATTTGAGGTCAAAAGGTCAAAGGTCAACTCTGGGTCAAACTTCCAAAATCATCAATTTTCATTTGAAAAACCGTCAATTTTCATCCGATTGACTTGGTAATTGAACAGCATTTGCACATTGTTTCACTAAATAGGAAAACCAACCATATTTGAGGTCAAAAGGTCAAAGGTCAACTCTGGGTCAAACTTCCAAAATCATCAATTTTCATCTGAAAACCCAACAATTTTCATCCGATTGACTTGAAAATAGAACAGCATTTGTGTATTGCCCCATTGAATTGGGAAAACAACGTTTGAGCTCAAAAGGTCAAAGGTCAACTCAATGTCAAACTTCTAAAATCATCATTTTTCATCTGAAAAATCGTCACTTTTCATCCTGTTGACCCAAGCTTTGATCAAGATCGTAAATTTTAATGTTCATGAAATGGACAATTTGCTGTATCAATGGAAAACTTTTGGAGGGGGGGGGGGTGGATTTTGCAAGTATCGTGCTCCGCATGACGTCTTCTTGTTTGTTTGTTTGTCCGGGTGATATCTCAGCCATCCTTGGAGCTAGGAAGCTGACATTTTGGGACAATAGTAAGCAAGTACTTTGTAAAGAACAGTATTTTTTGTTTTTTGATTAATCAATGAATTGATTAGTTATTTAATTATTAGCGATTAATTAAGGACGTGTACATTTCCTTTCTCTTCTGGGCATTATCTTAGGCACCTTTTGAGTTAGGAAGCTGATATTTGGACATGACAATGACCAAGTGATTTGGCTGTAAAGGGTATTTTTGATTTATTGATTCATCAATTGATCGATGAATTATTTATTGATTAATAAATTAATTAATTATTTCTTTATTAATGAATTATTTAATTAAATTTATAAAAGTTACATCTTCAGATGAAGCACTGGTGGTTTAGTTATGCTATTAGCCAATTGATTAAGAAAATATTTTATGATAATCTTTTATTGATTTTAATTATGCAATTAATCAATTATTGTGCACCTCTCCCTCCAAGTACAGTCTCTATGAGCTGCACGGCGGCAGTATTGCCCGGCAATGCCGTGCTGGAGGATATTTAATTATTTGGCATGGGGGCGGTGTACTTTGAATGTATCTGTACTTGTTTGTTTTCTTGTTGTACACCGCTCCTTTCCTATGCTATCTCCAGGCACTGCATAACGTCATTGCCGGGCACTGAAGGGGGCTCGGCAATGACGCACGCTGAAAGGGAGTACTCAGTTTTCACTCTGGTTGTTTTCTTGTTTTCTTGATTTCTTGTATTCTTGTTTGTTTGTCCGGGTGATATCTCAGCCATCATTTGAGCGAGGAAGCTGAAATTTTGGCACAATAGTAAGGAAGTACTTTGTCAAAAACAGTATTTTTTGTTTTTTGATTAATCAATTAATTGATGAGTTATTCAATTATTAGCGATTAATATTTAATTATTAGCAAAAGATCTCGCTAGATCTTTGTTGGCGAGGGCACGGTTTTTCAAAGCTGTCCACGCTCACGCTTTCGAAGTTAAGTAATTGTTCGCAATTGTGTTTTTGTCGAAACTGTATTTATCTTTCGGTGTGTGTACCTATAATAGTGTGTCCCTAGGAAGATTCTCGGTGTTAATCTTTCATACCTGTACAAAAAATCGTCGGTTAATTAGTGCCGCGTCTTTTGAGGCCTTGTACCGTGTCCTACCTTGAGGCTTTGTTTTTCTCTCAACGGTCCATCGATTGGGCTCCAATTACTTTCGTTCTCTCAGTTTTTCCCAGTCTTTACACCCCATACTTCCTTGTTTAAAATCTCAACTAAAAAAAAAACAACCAAAAAAACATTTCTTTTCTGTTCTTATTCGTTGCTCTTATTCGTTTATTCGTTGTTCTTATTTGTTCGTTCGTTCTTCGACCACGTGTTTCCCCAGATAGTTTTCACTGTTAAATTTTAAAATGTTTAAACTTTCCCCTGAAGTACTGTATTCTGTCATATATTATAACACCTTTTTCTTCTTCTTCTTTAAAAGGGTGCTTTCGACTTGCTCACCAAATCTATTCATTCCAAAAAAAAAATTCCATCTCTTACAGTGCCTCTTTCATACATTCCCTAAACTCACCTGCACTCCACCCCCCCCTCCAGCGTCCTCAAACGTATTTTTGAATCGAAGGTCACAAGAAACTCATTTTGCAATAAATGTTCGTTTCCCATTAATCATACACTTTCTAAAATCCAATCTCACCCCTCCCCTCCAAATCTTCCCCATCACCCCTCCCCTGCAAAACTTCCCCATCACCCCTCCTCTTCAAAACATCCCCATCACCCCTCCCCACCAAATCTCCCCCCTTGCCCCTCCCCTCCAAATCTTCCCCATCACCCATCTCTTTCAAATCTTCCCCCTTGCCCCTCCCCTCCAAATCTTTCCCATCACCCATCCCTTTCAAATCTTCCACCTTGCCCCTTCCCTCCAAATCTTCCCCATCACCCATCCCTTTCAAGTCTCCCCCCTTACCCCTTCCATCCTAAACTCCCCCACACCCCTCCCCTCATAGACTCCCCCTCACCCCTCCCCTCCTAGACTCCCCCCTCACCCCTCCCCTCCAAATCTCCCCCATCTCCCATCCCTTTCAAATCCCCCCTTGTCCCTTCCCTCCTAAACTCCCCCCTAACCCCTCCCCTCATAAATTCCCCCCTCGCCCCTCCCATTCAAATCTCCCCACCCTTATTTCTTCTCCATTTCCCCCCTCTCGCCCCTCCTCCTCAAAGCGTCCTCCCTGCTTCTTCCCCCTTCCAACTCTCACCTCCATCTCCTCCAACCTTCTGCCTCGCTCTTCCCCCTCCTCAAATAACACCTCACTGTGCCTCACCCAATCACCATCAAACCTTTTGTCTGCCCCATCCTTCCCTTTCTCCGAGCTATTCTGAAATCTCTGACACACTGACAACAGCTCTCCCTACCTCTTCCTCCTTTCCACATCTTACCCGACCCTCCCCCCCCCCCCCCCCCCTGTTCTGTATCCGATGCTCCCCCTTCCTCTTCATTAACGGTATGGACCTCAAACAAATGGGGCCTTCGCTCAAACTTGACTGATCTCTCCATACAGGTTGCTTCTGACAAACCAGACGTGATCTGCTTAACAGAAACTTTCCTCCTACATGATGTCTCTGATTCCTTAGTATCTCTCCCGGATTAATCCCTCCTTCGGGATGATAGACCTGAGCCTCGTCCTGGAGGTGGGGTTGCTATCTTTATCAAAAACTCTCTTCCTCACTCTCCCTGCACTGCCCTCTCTCCACACCACCCCCAGGAATACCTCTGGCTACGGCTTCCTCTCCGCTCCCACCTTTTGTTCATATGTGTGTTGTACCGTCCACCAAACAGTGACGACTCCATCTACATCTCGCTGTCTGATAATATGGACCAACTTCTATCTACTCATCCCAACTCTCTCTTCCTCATATGTGGTGATTTGAATTGTAACCATGCCAGTTGGCTGGGTGTGGGTACCTCTCTCACCAGCCATGGCTCTTCAGCAAAGGACTTCTGTGACTCACTGGGACTGACACAATCTGTCAATTTCCCGACCCGGATCTCAGTCAACGGAGCATCTTCTCTTCTGGACTTGGATATGACTAACTTCACTGCAAATGTCTGCTGCTCTTCTTCTGCTCCAATCGGCTCATCTGGTCATGTGCTTGTTAAAGTGGACATCTCTCTGACCATTCTCAGAGAGCCTCCTCAGCGTCGACGAGTCTGGCATTTCACTCAGGCCAACTGGCACGGTCTTCAAGCAGCCATCAATCATCTGGACTGGTCTCCCATCTCTACCGCCTCTGACATCAACTCATCCTGGGAATTCTTCCAAAGTAAATTGCTCTCTCTCATGCACAGATTTATCCCATCTCGTCTTCAGTTGTCATCCCCTTCCTGCCGTCCATGGTACACGGAATCATGTGGTGAGGCTGTTGCCCAGAAACAACTTGCCTTCGTCTCCTGGAAAGCAAATCCAACGGAGGGAAATCTCATTTCCTTTCACAAAGCCCGAAACAAGTGTGTGTCCACCCTCAGGAGAGCCAGGAAACAATAACTCTCCGTTCTCAAGACCGAACTCTCTTATCTGTCTCCCTCTTCCAAATCCTGGTGGCGTCTGGTCAAATCTGTTTCTGGTGTTTGTTCCCCCTCCATCCCCTCCCTTACCTCAAACGGCGACACAGCTGACTCCGCCCGTGAAAAAGCTGAATGCCTCAACTCTGTGTTTGCCTCTAAATCTTGTGTCCCAAACCCATACCTCTATGTACCCACCGTACCCAGTCGTACCCAGCTGCTCCTGGACTCTGTGTCCTTTCCCCCTGACAAGGTGGAAAAGTTTCTGTCAACCCTCAACTCTGATTCTGCAACTGGACCTGACGGCATCAGCCCACGGGTCCTAAAATCCTGTTCTTCCGCTCTTTCACTCCCTCTCTCTGTTCTCTTCACCCTCTCTTTTGCTCATGGTCAGCTGCCATCTGCTTGGAAATCAACCAACATCACCGCCTTACACAAAAAAGGTGCAAAAACAGATCCTAGCAACTACAGACCAATCAGCCTTCTCCCAATTATCAGCAAAGTCATGGAATCCTTCCTTGCTTCGGATATGAGATCTTTCCTCTTCTCCAATGGCTTGATCTCTGATCATCAATTTGGTTTCAGGCCAGGTCACTCTACTCTGGACATGCTGCTTCTGCTGTCTCAGCAATGGATGGAGGTCCTCAATGCCAAACAGGAAATTAGAGCCGTCTCCCTTGACATATCACGTGCCTTCGATACGGTCTGGCACCCTGCCCTGCTCCCTAACCTCTCCTCCCATGGTATCCATGGAAATCTCCACGCATGGCTTGCGGACTTCCTCTCTAGTCGTAGTCAACGTGTGGCCCTGAATGGGTTTCTCTCATCTCCCCTTCCTGTTCAGGCTGGAGTTACCCAAGACAGTGTTCTGGGCCCTGTGTTTTTTCTGGTCTTCATCAATGATCTCTCTGACTCTCTTGAAAATCCTCTCTATCTCTTTGCTGATGACTCCACTCTCTGCCGCTCCATTCCTCATCCCTCAGATCGGCAGACTGCAGCCTCCTCACTCTCTGCAGACCTGGACAAAATCACAGACTGGTCAAACAAGTGGAACATGTCTTTTAATCCTGATAAATCTCACACTCTTACGATGTCTCTCCGAAAAGACCGACTGGACAACTCTCCCATCCACTTTCTGAATAATCCTCTCCAAGAAGTTCTGTCACTCAAGCTTTTGGGTCTCACTATCTGCCATGATCTTTCCTGGGAAAACCACATTTCAAATCTGGCCTCCAAAGCCAGTCGCCGACTGGGCATCCTCCGTCGTGCGAAGTCCTTCCTTGGCACACCTGAGTTCCTCACCACATACAAGGCTGTCATCCGCAGCTCAATGGAATACTTCTCTCCCCTCTGGGCTGGTGCTCCTGCCTCACACCTAGCTCGTCTTCACGCTGTTGAAACCAAAGCATTCAGAATCATTGGAATCTCCCGCGATTAAGCTATCTCCGAGGGCCTTTCACTTACTCACCGCAGGCAGGTAGGTGGTCTTTCCGTCTTCTACCGACTCCTCTCCGGCCTTGCTCCCCCAGCTCTCTCTGGGCTCTGTCCCCCAAATATTCCTACAGGTCGCACAAGATCTGCCTGCAACCCTCTTATGGTTAAACTGCCAAAATCAAGACTCTCTGCTCACCTTCACTCCTCTTTTCTCCCGCCTCTGGAACAAACTCCCTCACTCTCTTCAATCCCTCTCCTCCCTCCAGGTCTTTAAAACAGCTGTTCACCACCATCTCTTATCTTCCCCCATCCAAAACTTTGATCTTTTCTACCCCTGCTAATTTCACCCCAAATCCACTTTTTTGAAATACCAACTTGTTTCCTGGAAGTCCTTGGTGTCCTTGTGTTTTATACATCTCCCACCCACCCCCCTTCCCACGCCTCCTCCCCCCAAGCCCTCTCCCTCCCACACATCTCCCGATATCCCTGCTCTCAAATGTTGTGTTTGTGTGCTTCCCCTTCTCTCCCCATCTTGTCTACCGCTCCCCTTTTTATATATACACAAAGAATTAAGTTAAGCACCCCTACACAACGAATTAAGGTAAGCACCCCCTAATATATATTCCTTGTGTATATGTATACATTGGCATATATTCTAAGGTATGTGAGATCAAATAATGATTGGTATGACATTAGCAATTATCCATTGATGAAATTGAGTGATCAAAGTGTAAAAAAGTGATTGGTTGAGTCAGTGATCCGATCACGTGGGTCCTACACACGTTATTGACGCAAAGATCGCTAGAGGTCTTCTCAGAACAATGACTGTACGTTAGAAAACATAAACGTCATCCACACTGTCCGTGATGGACCTATAGCTCCATACTTAAATTGAGGTGAAAATATGCCTAAAATTCCCAAAAAATTTCACCTTAAATTATTCAGAATAAAATATTGAAAACGGCATGATTGTTATGTTTTTATGTGACCATAATATCACTTCTCCAGAAAATATAGCAATATCATGGGTATATTACACTGTTTTGACGACAACAAACTTGTAATGTGCGAGGTTGTAAAAAAACGGGGGGGGTGCTTAACTTAATTCTTTGTGTATACTTTGTTTGTCTGTTTGATTTGTTTGTGTGATAAATGTTAGCTCTTTCACGAGCCTCGATTCTGTCTACAAAGAAAGAAAAAAAATAATTCAGTGCTTGTAATAATAATAATAATAATTCATTTATTTTGTATAGCGCTTTTCCAGAAGCCCAAAGGCGCTTTGACAGAGTGGCAAACATAATGCATAACAATACATGAAAACAACAATTGCAAAAAGACAAGAATCAATAGGGAAATATTTAAAGCAAAAGGAGGGAGAAGGAGAAGAGATAGTCAGGGGTTAAATGCTGTGGGTTGAATGTTGAATGCAGCGTTGAACAGGTGGGTCTTTAGTGATGTTTTGAATGTGGTGAGTGAGGAGGAGTCTCTGATGGTGTGAGGTTTGTGTGATAAATACCAACATTTTGTACATTTCCTTTCTCTTCTGGCCGTTATCTCAGGCACCTTTTCAGCGAGGGAGCTGCTATTTGGACATGCCAATGACCAAGTGATTTGGCTGCAAAGGTTATTTTTGATTTATTGATTAATTAAATAATCGTTTAATTATTTAATTATTCGATGAATGACTTAATTTAAAAAAAAATTTAAAGTTACAGAATCGGATGAAATGGTGGTGGTTGATGTATATTAGCCACTTGATTAACTATTTAATTTTTTTATGATTATTATTTATTTATTATCATTATTAATCATTTATTTATTTTCTTTCTCATCTGGGCAATATCTCAGGTACCTTTTGAGCTCGGAAGCTAATATTTGGACATGACAGTGACCAGGTGATGTGGCTGTCAAGGATATTTTTGATTTATTGATTAATCATTTAATCGATTAATTATTTATTGATTAATCAATTAATTAATTATTTTTTTATTAATGATTTATTTAATTAAATTTCTAAAAGATACATCTTCGGATGAAGCAGTAGTGGTTTAGTTATGCTATTAGCCAATTGATTAAGAAAATATTTTATGATAATCTTTTATTGATTTTAATTATGCAATTAATCAATCAATTATTGTACTCCTCTCAACATCGTTGTGGACCCAGATGGAATTAAAGGAAGATGGAAGAGATATATGGAAATGCTGTTGAATATAGAGAATGAATGGGATGGCAACATGGAGATTAACCCAGTTTTAGGACCGGCAGAGAAGATAACCGAGAAGGAAGTTGAGGAAGCGATAAAAGCAATGAATAGTAGAAAAGCAGGAGGGCCGACGGGAGTTGTGGGAGATATGTTGAAGGCAGCGGGAAATTGTGGTGTGAAGAGAATGACAGAGATCTGCAATCTGGTGGTGAAAGAAGGCCGCATTCCGGTGGATTGGGAACTGAGTAACCTCGTCCCTCTATACAAGGGGAAAGGTGACCCTCTGGACTGTGGCTCGTACCGAGCGATAAAGTTATTGGAGCATGGAATAAAAATAATAAGAATAATAATAATAAAGGAGTCTTATATAGCCCCATCAAGCAGAGTAAACTACCCTCATGGCGCTTTACATTATCATGCGAACGCACACACACCGCACACACACACACACAAACATACACACACACACACACCTTCACTCTTGCCCTATTCCTCTCCATCCCCATTCAAAAGCCACAGATGTGTACTCCCCTCCTCCTCCCCTCCCTCCCTCCCCCACACATGTACACAGACATACTCTCGATCTCTGTCCCACCTCAAACCAAAGGGAAAACAGGACTTAGACTTTGAAAGACTTGTGAAACAGATAGGTTTTGAGGGAGGTTTTAAAGGCAGGAAGAGAGTCAACATGTCGAACAGAGGAAGGCAAGTCATTCCAGAGCAGAGGTGCAGCAAAGGAAAAGGATTTCTCGCCAAACGACTTGGTGCTGGTGCGCGGCGGCTCTAAGGTCGTAGAGTCGTCGCTTGAACGAAGCTGTCGCCGAGGTTCATGGAGAGTGAGCAAATCGGAGAGATAGTGAGGTCCCGCTCCACGCAATGATTTATAACATAGTGTGCAAATTTTGTATTGCACACGAGCAGAGACAGGCAGCCAGTGTAAAGATTCAAGAAGCGGAGTAACATGGTCAGACCTCTTCGCCTTACAGACAAGACGAGCGGCAGAGTTTTGAACCTTTTGTAACTTATCCAAGAGAAACTGAGGGCAGCCAGCATAGGCCTACAAAGAATTACAATAGTCTAGCCTTAAGAGGACAAGGGCACAGACCAGAGTTAGAGCAGCTTGAGGAGTAAGAAAGTGGCGAATGGATGCGATCTTTCGCAGCTGAAAGTATGCTGATTTGCAAGCTTGAAGTACTTGCTTGGAAAATGTCATGTTACAGTCGAAAACCACACCAAGGTTCTTGGCCGACGAAACAAAGTTTACATCGGTTTCACCAACATGAATAGTGGTAGGATGTGAACATTGTAGAGGACATCTGTGCGATCTTACAATCATAGACTCTGTTTTAGCATCGTTCAGCTGAAGTTTGTTTTGGGTCATCCACGCCTTCACGTCGGCAATACAGCCTTCTAACACTTCAACAGTGGGCACGATTTGTTGAATCGTGCCTCCTTTGTACAGCTGATTGTCGTCCGCAAAGGCGTGGTGATCAACTGAATGTCTGGCAACAAGATCAAATAGAGGCTGAGTGTACTAAAGAAAGAGGATAGGTCCCAGGACTGAGCCCTGGGGAATGCCAAAGGAAAGCGGAGAAGGGGCTGATTTCTGGCCATTGACAACAACTGTTTGCACTCTATTAGTAAGATAGGACATCAGCCAAGAAAGGGGAGTACCAGTTATACCAAATGTGAGTTCAAGACGACGAATTAAGACACTATGGTCAATCGTGTCAAAGGCGGCAGACAAGTCTAAAAGAGCAAGAACGGAAACCTTACCGCAGTCGAGAGGACAGAAGATCACTGGTTATTCTTAGGAGAGCGATCTCGGTGCTATGGCCTGGTCTATATGCCGACTGGCGAGAATTGAAAAGATTATTTGAAACTAGATGGTGATTCATCTGTGATAGCACAATTCTTTCTGTGATCTTTGACAGGAAAGACAGGTTGGAGATAGGACGGTAATTTTTCATGTCGTTAAGGTCAAGGGTAGGCTTTTTAAGAAGTGGTTTAACAAGAGCTTGCTTAAAGAGAAGCGGAAATGAACCCGTAGTCAGAGAATCATTGATAACTGCAGTAATAAATGGGAGGAGGGTGTCCAAACACTCAATGAACAAATCGGTGGGAAGGGGGTCGAGATCACATGTTTTTGTGTTTGACTTGAGGATTGTACATTTGACAATTTCCTCAGTAACAGGAGTAAACGAACTAAGAGGTCGTCCGTGAAAGCAGTGTTCAGCATCATCGAAGGAAAGGAGTGACTGCTTGTCAAGATCGTTTCTTATTGACTGAATTTTATTGTGAAAGAAATGCAGGAAGCGTTGGGGTAGTTCGTTTTGAGGAAACACAGTGGGAAGAACGGATTTATTTTTGGTTGCAAACAGGCGGTTGGTAATGCTGAACAGTTGCTTGCAGGAGAAGCTCCTCGTATCCGATCAGAAATACATGACGTTTTTGCTTTCAGAATGATTTTTATGACGAGTCTTTTAGCTATGTTATACAACTGTTTATGGACTGTGAGGCCAGTCTTCAGCCACTGTCTCTTTCGAATAAAGGTATTGGAAAGGGTGTTGGAGAGGAGGATAAGGAAGAAAGTGAAGATCGACGAAATGCAGTTTGGATTTATGCCAGGAAGAGGAACGACAGACGCACTTTTTATTGTAAGGCAGTTGCAGGAGAAGTACATCGAGAAGAGGAAGAAGTTGTTTCTTGGGTTTGTTGATCTGGAGAAAGCATTCGATAGGGTTCCACACGAAGTAGTGACATGGGCATTGAGGAAGTTAGGAGTGGAGGAATGGTTGATCAGAGTAGTGATGGCAATGTACAAAAGAGCGCGCACAGCTGTAAGGACGAAGGATGGGAACAGTGGTGAGTTTGAGGTGAAGGTGGGAGTGCATCAGGGGTCGGTACTAAGTCCACTACTATTTGTAGCTGTGATGGAGGTGCTGGCTCAGAACGTAAAGGAGGGTTTACCGTGGGAGTTGTTGAACGCAGATGATCTGGTGTTGATTGCGGAAAGTATGGATGGACTGCAGGAAAAGATGAACAAGTGGAAGGAATGTATGGAGACAAAAGGTCTGAAAGTGAATATTGGAAAAACGAAGGTGATGGCAAGTGGTTAAGCATGTGGTGAGGTGGAAAGAACTGAGAAGTGGCCGTGTGCTGTGTGCAGGAAGGGTGTCGGAGTGAACTCCATTCAATGTACAATGTGCGCTGAGTGGGTTCATCAAAAATGTAGTGGTCTGAGAGGGTCATTAACCAGTGTGGCAGCTACATTCAAATGTAAGGTGTGCACAGAGGGAGCTGCAGATGGAGGAAATGTTGAGTTGGATCTTGGAGACGGCGTGAAGCTGGAAGGTGTGAAAACATTTTGCTACCTCAGAGACGTGCTGAATGGAGAAGGTGGATCAGACTCGGCAACGGTTGCTGGAGTGAGATGTGCATGGAAGAAGTTTCGGGAACTGAGTGGCGTGCTGATGAGGAGGGGAGTGTCGTTGAAGCTGAAGGTAAAGGTGTATGCTGCATGTGTGAGAAGTGTTATGATTTATGGGAGCGAGACATGGGTAATGAACGTAGAGCAGCAACGAAGGCTGGAAAGGGTGGAAATGCTAATGGTTCGGTGGATGTGTGGAGTACCGTTGAGAGAGAGGAAGACAAATGATGAATTGCGAAAGATGATGGGAATAGAGCCTGTGATTGATGCTGTGAAGAGAAACAGGTTGAGATGGTTTGGTCATGTGTTGAGGAAGCATGAAAGTGACTGGTTGAGAAGAGTGATGGAAATGAATGTAGAAGGAAGTAGAGAATGGGGAAGACCGAGAAAGACTTGGCTAAAGATGGTGGAAGAAGAAATGTGGGCAAGGGGGTTAACAAGGGGAGATACAGAAAATAGGGCAAAATGGAGAAGATTGTATGATAGACCTGAGCCTCAGCCTGGTGGTGGGGTGGCTATCTTTATCAAAAACTCTCTTCCTCACTCTCCTTGCACTGCCCTCTTTCCTCCTCACCCCCAGGAGTACCTCTGGCTACGGCTCCCTCTCCACTCCCACCTTTTGTTCATATGTGTTCTGTACCGTCCCCCAAACAGTGATGACTCCATCTACATTTCACTGTCTGACAACATGGACCAACTTCTATCCACTCATCCCAACTCTCTCTTCCTCATATGTGGTGACTTAAACTGTCATCATGCCACCTGGTTGGGTGTGGGTTCCTCTCTCACCAGTCATGGCACCTCAGCAAAGGACTTCTGTGACTCACTGGGATTGACACAATCTGTCAATTTCCCGACCCGGATCTCAGCCAATGGAGTATCTTCTCTTCTAGACTTGGTTATGACAAACTTCCCTGCTAATGTCTGCTGCTTTTCTTCTGCTCCAATCGGTTCTTCTGATCATGTGCTTGTCAAAGTGGACATCTCTCTGGCCATTCTCAGAGAGCCTCCTCAGCGTCGACGAGTCTGGCATTTCACTCAGGCCGACTGGGACGGTCTTCAAGCAGCCATCAATCGTCTGGATTGGTCTCCCATCTCCACTGCCTCTGACATCAATTCTTCCTGGGAATTCTTCCAAAGCAAACTGATCTCTCTCATGCACAGATTTATCCCATCTCGCCTTCAGTTGTCTTACCCTTCCTCCCGTCCATGGTACACTGAATCTTGTGGGGAGGCAGTTGCCCTGAAACAACTTGCCTTTGCCTCTTGGAAGGCTAATCCAACTGAAGGCAATCTCAGTTCCTTCCACCAAGCTCGGAACAAGTGTGTGTCTACCCTCAGGAGTGCCAGGAAGCACTATCTCTCCTCACTCAAGAATGAACTCTCAAACCTGTCTCCTTCCTCCAAATCCTGGTGGCGTCTGGTCAAATCCGTTTCTGGTGTTTGTTCCCCCTCCATCCCCTCCCTTATCTCAAATGGCCACACAGTTGACATCGCACGTGACAAAGCCGAATGCCTCAACTCTGTGTTTGCCTCAAAATCCTTAGTCCCAAACCCATCTCTCTCTGTTCCCACCTTTCCCAGTCGAACCCAACTGCTCCTGAACTCTGTGTCCTTCTCTCCTGACAAGGTGGAGGAGTTTTTGTAAAAACCTCGACTCTGATTCTGCAACTGGACCAGACGGCATCAGCCCACGGGTCCTAAAATCCTGCTCTGCCACTCTATCTCACCCTCTCTCTGTTCTTTTCACCCTATCGTTTGCTCAAGGTCATCTGCCAGCATCCTGGAAATCAGCTAACATTACCGCTTTACACAAAAAAGGTGCAAAAACAGATCCTTGCAACTACAGACCAATCAGCCTGCTCCCAATTATCAGCAAAGTCATGGAATTCCATCATCGCTTCGGATATGAAATCTTTCCTCTTCTCCAATGGCTTGATCTCTGATCATCAATTTGGTTTCAGACCTGGTCACTCTACTCTGGACATGCTGCTTCTGCTGTCTCAACAATGGATGGAGGTCCTCAATGCCAAACAGGAAATCAGAGCTGTCTCCCTTGACATATCACGTGCCTTTGATACGGTCTGGCACCCAGCTCTGCTCACCAAACTCTCCTCCTATGGTATCCATGGAAATCTCCATGCATGGCTTGCAGACTTCCTCTCTGGTCGTAGTCAACGTGTGGCCCTAAATGGATTTCTCTCATGTCCCCTTCCTGTTCAGGCTGGAGTTCCCCAAGGCAGTGTGCTGGGCCCTGTGCTTTTTCTGGTCTTTATCAATGATCTCTCCGACTCTCTGGAAAATCCTCTCTATCTCTTTGCTGATGACTCCACTCTCTGCCGCTCCATTCCTCTTCCCTCAGATCGGCAGTCTGCAGCCTCCTCACTCTCTGAAGACCTGGACAAAATCACAGACTGGTCAAACAAGTGGAACATGTCTTTCAATCCTGACAAATCTCACTCTCTTACTATGTCTCTCCGAAAAGATCGACTGGACAACCCTCCCATCTACTTTCTCAACAATCCTCTCGAAGAAGTTCTGTCGCTCAAGCTTTTGGGTCTCACTATCTGCCATGATCTTTCTTGGGAAAACCATATTTCCAAGCTGGCCTCCAAAGCCAGTCGCCGACTGGGCATCCTCCGTCGTGCGAAGTCCTTCCTCGGCACACCTGAGCTCCTCACCACATACAAGGCTTTCATCCGCAGCTCAATGGAATACTGTTCTCCCCTATGGGCCGGTGCTCCTGCCTCACACCTGGCCCGGCTTCACGCTGTTGAATCCAAAGCTTTCAAAATCATTGGAATCTCCCGCGATGAAGCTACCTCTGAGGGCCTTTCACTCACTCACCGCAGGCAGGTAGGTGGTCTTTCTGTCTTCTACCGACTCCTCTCCGGCCTTGCTCCCCCAGTTCTCTCTGTGCTCTGTCCCCCAAATATTCCTACAGGTCGCACAAGATCTGCCAGCAACCCTCTGATGGTTAAACTGCCGAAATCTCGGCTTTCTGCTCACCTTCACTCTTTCATTCCTCTTTTCTCCCGCCTCTGGAACAAACTCCCACACTCACTTCAATCACACTCCTCCCTCCAGGTCTTTAAAACAGCTGTTCACCACCATCTCTTATCTTCCCCCATCCAAAACCTTGATCTTTTCTACCCCCACTAATTCACCCCAGATCCACCTTGTTTGAAATTCCAACTTCTTTCCTGGAGGTCCTGGCAGTGTCCATATGTTTATACCTCTCCCACCCCCCCCCCCCTTCACATGCCTCCCCCCCAAAGCCCTCTCCCTCCCACAGATCTCTCGATGTCTCCATGTCTCTCGGTCCCTGCTCTCAAATGTTGTGTTTGTGTCCTGCCCCCTCTCTCCCCATCTTGTCTACCGCTCCCGATGTTATTTGTTTTATGTGTCTGTTTGTCTTTCTGTGTGATTAATGTTCGCTCTTTCACGAGCCTCGATCTTGTATACAAAAAAACAAACAAAAAAACAAACAAAAAAAAATTGCCATGGGGACCGCAAGGCTAACCCCCGCTCTGGCAGGGAAAATGGCCTTAAAATGCCTGTTGTTGTTGTTGTTTGTCTCCCTCCCAATGCACTCTCAATGAGCTGCACTGCAGTATTGCCGGGCGCCTGAGGCACCCCAGAAATGCCGCGCTGTAGTATATTTAATCATTTGGCATGGGGCAGTGTTGTTTGAATGTATCTTTACTTGTTTGTTTTCCTTCTTGTTTGTCCGGGCGATATCTCAGCCATCCTTTGAGCTTGGAAGCTGAAATTTCGGCACAATAGTGACCAAGTGCTTTGGCAAAAACTGTATTTTTTGTTTTTTGATTAATCAGTTAATTGACGAGTTGCTTAATTATTATCAACTAGCCGAAACCGGGGAACATCCACGGAAGGGAGGATGTGGTGTATGGATAGAGTGTACCATTATGGATGGCATAGGGGATTTGCTTGTCCGAGTAAGAGTTAGGAAGAAAGATGAGAATGAAGAGTGCGTAAATGAACAACGACAGGGTAAAGCCTGTAAAGCCTACTTTGATAATCATGAACGGTGGCAGATGCAGGAGTTGGTGAAACGAAAGGGGGAGGGGGGGGGGGGCTGATCATGACCTACCCTACGCCACATGGTCTACGCCATTTGTTGAGATCATGGCCACAACGGAAACACAACAACTGGATAGGTAGGGCCTAGGCCTAGGCCTACGCTTCGTCACTCGGCGAAGTACACTTTTTAAAAAAGCTTTCAGAAGCTGAAGCCTTGTTATTTATTGCTTTATATGATACTGATGGGCTGCTGATCGGTTTCACTTCGTTGTTATCACAGTATATGGAAGAAATTATGGTAAACCCACCTGATGAGGTTAGCGTACACCGCGATCGACGACACCGGCACAAATGCATGCTCAGGATTGTCCACTCAGCGGACGGCTTGCTTCGCCTTCACCCAGCAGACGCCAATAAGATGGCGTCGTATCGGCAGTTAATCGGATGCTTTTGGGCCCCAACGTCGGCTAATTCAGATTTTTCGAGTATGGCTGTACGTGATAAACAAAGAGCGCGGTTCGCAGATCGTAAATCCATTAGTGCCGTGGGCATCGGGTCACTGGGTGCGGCGTAAAAGGGATAACAAAGTCGAGTCCTTACGCTATTATTATATAGATTAATTAAGTATTTATATATTTCTTTTCTCTTCTGGGCAGCATTATCTCAGGCATCTTTTGAGCTAGGAAGCTGATATTTGGACACAACAGCGACCAAGTGATTTAGTGACCAAGAGATGTGTGAGCTCTTACACGAGCCTCGATCTTGTATACAAAAAAAAAGTCTTCCCCAATCCAAAACCTTGATCTTTTCTACCCCCATTAATTCACCCCAGATCCACTTTTTTGAAATTCCGACTTCTTTCCTGGAAGTCCTAGCAATGTCCATGTATTTTATACCTCTCCCCCCACCCCCCTTCCCCCCACTTCCCGTGCCTCCTCCCCCCAAGCCCTCTTCCTCCCACAGATCTCCCGATGTTCCTGTTCTATACAGTTATACCTTTGTGCTTGTGTGCTTCCCTCTCTCTCCCCATCTTCTCTCCCACTCCCTTTATCTTATGTTTTATGTGTAAGTTTGTTTTTGTGTGTGATTAATGTTAGTTCTTGCACGAGCCTCGATCTTGTATACAAAAAAAAAAAAAACCTGTAAAGGCTATTTTTTATTTATTGATTAATCAATTAATCGATTCATTATTTAATTATTCGATTAATGCTTTAACTCATGAATTTTTTTTTAAGTTACAGATTCGGATGAAATGGTGGTGGTTCATGTATTCCATTAGCTAATTGATTCATTATTTAATTATTTTTTATTATCATTTATTTATTTTCATTATTATTAATCCTTTATTTATTTTCTTTCTCATCTGGGCAATATCTCAGGCACATTTTGAGCTAGGAAGGTAATATTTGGACACGACAGTGAACAAGTGATGTGGCTATAAATGATATTTTTGATTTATTGATTAATCAATTAATCGATTAATTAATTATTTAATTTTTTTATTTATTACTTATTTATTTTATTTTCAAAAAGTTAAAGTTTCGGATGAAGCACTCGTGGTTTAGTTATGCTATTAGCCAATTGATTGAGAAAATATTTTATCATTATCATTTATTGATTTTAATTATGCAATTAACCAATCAATTATTGTACACCTCTCTCACCCAATGCGGCGGTATTTGACGGGCGCCGAAGGCGTTGTTTTTGTTTAGTGTTTGGAGGAGGTGCCCCGCCCGGCACTGCCGCGCTGGAGGATATTTATTTATTTGGCATTTGGGCGGTGTACTTTGAATGTATATGTACTTGTGACCCTGCGCTCACGAAGCGAAAAGCAGGGTTAAGCATTCAGTTGTATTCGTGTGCTGTCCGTGTCTGCATTTAAAAAATTCATTTTCTCGGCAACCGTTGGTCCGATTGACACGAAATTTTACCATTGGAGCGCCTCCTCCTGTAGAATATTTTTATTCATAATTATGACACCATAGATCACGTGGTATGGACGCCATCTTGGAAAAAAGTTACACCTCCACATCTCCAAAACCGCTCAATGGGAAAAATTGAAACATGGCTCATTGTCAAGTACTCACCATGGGGAATAAGGTATGTTGATAGTGATGTCATCGGTGCCTTAATTATGACGTCATAATTCGACAAGTACAACGCTTGATCTGATCAGCATAAATAAAACAAAAATTTCTCTGCAACTGTTAGAGCGATGGACACTAAATTTTCAGAATATGAGCGGCTCCTCCTGCAGAATTTTTTTAAATGATAATTATAACGTCATAGGTCACATGGTACAGACACCATCTTGGAAAAAAGAAAGAAAAAAGTTGTATCTCTAACTCCAAGAAAGCTCCATGGAAAATATTGAAACATGGCTCATTGTCAAGTACTCCTCTTGGGGAATAAGATATGTTAATGATGACATCAGTGCCTTCGTTATGACGTCATAATTCGACAAGTACAACATGTATCCGATCATTGCGATTTTTTTTTCTCAGCAACTGATGGTCTGATGGGCATGCAATTTTCACCATAGGAGCACCTCCTCATGTATAATATTTTAATGATAATCATGACATCATAGGTGATGTGGTACAGGCGCCATCTTGGAAAAAACGAAAAATGTTGCACCTCTATATCTCCAAAACCGCGGCATGGAAAAAATTGAAACGTGGCTCATTGTACATCACTCCATATGGGGAAAAGGTGTTGTTAACGATGACGTCATTGGTGCCATAATTATGACGTCATAATTCGACTGGTACAACGCTTAGTCTGATCAGTTTGAAATGTATTGAGCGTGATCGATGCAACAATTATATAACAGAATATAAATTTATGATGTCATCGCTCACGTGGTCTGGCAGCCATATTGGATCAAAGAAAAAAATGTTCAAAAACAGAAGAGTTGGCTCGCAATAAGTTGACTGCGCAGGGCAAGTATTATATGAATACCATCGAGTTTATTGATTAGTCAATTAATAAATTCTTTATTTTTTCGATTAATGACATTTAATTAATTTTCAAAAAGTTACAGCTTCAGATGAAACACTCGTAATTAATTGGCTATTAAACAATTGATTAAGAAAAAAAATTTACGATCATTAATTTATTGCTTTAAATTACGCAATTAATTAATCAATCACTTCTTGCACACGTCTCCCTGCCAATGCCGTCTCCATGTGCCACGATGGATGTTATATATTTATTTGGTATGGGGCAGTGTAGGCCTACTTTGAATGTATCTGTACGTACTTGATAAATTTTCATTCGGGACACACTGTACATACACTACGCCTCACCCGACACAACTCCCATCGTACGTCTTCCGCAATATAACTTCCACTCATTCGGCACCAATCCCTCCTCTTTGAAGTTTCACTCATTCGGCACCAATCCCTTCTCTTTGAAGTTTCACTCATTCGGCACGAATCCCTCTTTGAAGTTTCACTCATTCCGATATACCTGTACAGGAGAAATTCTTCGGCACGACTCGTTAATTCTGGTTTCCTTTCCCACCTCTTTTGGAAAAAAATAACTTAAAAATAAAGAAACTTTCTATAGACTCCTTCAGTAACTCATTCATTCTCCTTGCATGGATTGAATTTCATGAAGAAGAAGATTGCACATGACGTGAGCTCGAGGTTTGTGACGTGTGCAGGATGTTCCTTTATCAATATCGTTATCAGTTTATTTATATGCGTGAAGGAACTCACGTGTTCGATCCCAAATCTCCGCTGCGGTTCTTGTAATGTCCATCTGTACATGTGGTTGTGCTGTTCCATTACCAAACCACCCTGGAGTCCTTCCCACTAGAGTCCCTTTATAGAGAGAGTAGCGACAACTAACGATTTGACGCCATTTTGAGTCCATTCAGTGCGGAGCCGCCGTATGGCGCTAGTGCATTGAACCGTGTATTCCATTATGTTCTCTATGTTTGAGAGATGGGAATGGTCTTTTCCATGTTGATAATGAACAAATTATGTGAAGATGACAAAATAGAAGATTTATGACAACTAAGAGCCATATGATAAAGAAGAAAATCACAGAGCTGGTTGTGATTTAACAGTCACAGACATTTAGAACCATGACAAAGAAGGAATGAACTAGACAGGTACACGCGCTGCTTATTTCAGCCTCATTTTAATTTCAGGGAGGCGAGAGCGAGACTCGAACTCTCACCTCCCTGCTTATACATGTACATGTACAATACAATGTTAAGAGTTATCTTTGTATTTCTGCAGTTGTTTGACCTTGTTTATCGTGTGTGGGTATATATTTGTGTTTGTTTAATTTTCATATTTAAATTATTAACTTGGTCAAGAACTTGGTCAAAAACTTGGTCAAGAACGCCAGGTTGGAAGGGGATGTTTTCCACCCTTCTTTGCAGAGTCCTCTCAGATGGCAATGGGTATCGCTGCTGCAGGAGAAAGTTATAGCCTGTTGAACCACAAGCAAACCGGATCTGCAGGGCCTTCTTCACAGTTCTTGATGTCCAATGCACTCCATGCATGCTCTTTCTGCTCATGGATTCCAACCGATCCATCCCAAAGACATGTGCAACCCTTGCTTCCTGTTTCGCTTTTGCCTTCCTGATTGCCCTACACTGCTTCCTGGTTCTTCGAAGTTCAGCTTTCAACTTTTTGATCCTGCCTTGCATCTTCAATCGCGGTCTGCTCTCTGTATCAGAAGACACGACTGGAACAGCTTCCATTTCTGCAGCACTGTCTTCAGCTATAATGGTATAGAAAAGAATACATAGAGAAAAGAAAAGAAAATTTCAATTTCTATTTTAGCTCATTATTAAATACTGATTTTTTTATTGATTATTTGTGTGTGGGGGGGGGGGGGGGGGGTACCACTAAAAATAATCCTATTATGCAAATGGAGTCATGACTTAATTATTTGGCTAATAATGTGTCATGATGATGATGTTAATAATGAGATGTCAAAGGCCAACTTACAATAATTCGAAAATATATCAAGTTCTATCACATTCAAAGTGCCATATTAAACAAATGCGGAGTGAACTTACATGTATTTGAAGGTGATGTGCTTTCCTGATGAGGATCAGTAGAGTACGTGTGGTCAATCAGGGCAGGTGTCTTGGACGCCTTCGCCACCAGAGGTCGGTTGGCAGATCGACGCTTCCGAGGAGATTTCCTGGGTCGGGGCGGTTTGCGGTGGGTGAAGACCGTGGGTACGGCCAGACGTTTCAATTTCCGTTTGCCATCGGTTCTTCCACTCTCAAATTGGTTCTCCTCGAAATGAACCTGCGAATTACAAATAGGAACACGTTGGATAGTGAGTGGTGCAATGCGATATTTTTTTCATGCTAAACGAGATGCCGTGCATGCCAAAGGGGGAAAATACCAGGAGGCATGACTTCGAACCAACATTGTTGCTAGAGCTGTAGATCTGGATCTACTAACTTGAAAAAAAAAAAAAAAATCTACACACACACACGGTCACACAATTCTTCCAATTCCAGTGTTCTCATGAGGGACTTGCTTCAAAAAGGGGACCGAAAAACAACAACAACCACAGTTCCCGAAAAAGGCCAATCCCCGCTTGCGGGGAAAAATGGCCTCTAAAGGTGTTTGTTTGTTTGTTTGTTTTTTTTTTTTTTTTTTTTTTTTTCATGAAAGATTTCATGTTCCTACAACAGTTAGTCTAATCCTAGACACAGACCATCCAGGGCATGTGTTGTTCTTGGAAAAAAACCAGTTCAACTTCAACAAAATACTAAATAGGTTCCAACTTATATACGATGCGTTTTCACGGTATACCATGTGCGTAGTCCTGAAAAGGACTGTTGGGTTATTCTTTCGGAATAGCTCTGAAAAGAGCTGCTCAGAGAGCGAGTTGAGAAAAGAGTGAGAATATCGAGGGAGGATCTAACTCGGAAGAGGTTATATCACAGATTTAAAATCTATTGGTGTGGGTGTAGACTGCCAGATCTCAGGATACTAAACAGGTCGACCACCCCATAGAAGCGTAGAAGGCAGCCTATCTAAATTCTGACTGTAGAATGGTCGGGACTGGCTTTTACCTTCTGGAGGTGGGGGAAAGGAGAGGAGAGGGGGATGGGGAGGAGGAGGAGGGGGCAGAATGGGAGGAAGGGGCAATGGGGAGAGGGGGAAAGGGGAGGAGGGGGGAATGGGGGGGTTGGAAGGGGCCATGGCAAGGAGAGGGGGTAGGGGGATGGGGGGGAGGAGGTAGGGGGATGGGGGGGAGAGGGGGAAGGGAGAGGAGGGGGGATGGGGGAGAGGAGGAAAGGGGGGGAAGGAGGGGAAGAGGTAAAAGGGAGGGCAGGGGTTAAAGGGGGGGGGGAAAGGGAGGAGCGAAGGGGGGATAGGGGGAGGAGGAAAGGGCGGCAGGGGGAGGAGGAAAGGGCGGCAGGGGGAGGAGGAAAGGGCGGCAGGGGGAGGGAGAGGAAGAGGAGGAGGGTGGAAGGAGGAGGAGGAGCTCGATGGAGCAGCGAGCGAGCACTTTGTGTGTGTGTGTGTGTGTGTGCGTGTGTGCGTGTGTACGCATATGGGACCATTACCACCATCACACTGACCTGGCAGAGAACTGACGAAGAAGTTACTTTCCATCCAACACGACTGACCCTGTTCTCCCAGATTTTCCGTCTTTTAGCATCTGATGGAAATCTATACATCTTGAATCCCTTCTCCGTTCTATTTGTGCACCCACAGGCGCTACAACCTGTCATGTTGTCGTAAAATCGATGTAAAACACGAATGAGAACGCTGCGTACAGCGGGAACGTTAAAACGCTGACCGATATGCGTCCGGACCTGATCCTGTCCGCGATGGACTCAAAATGGCTCCACGCAATCACGTGACTAGATTTTTCCGGACCCTCGATGTCGCAACTCTGTATATAAAGGGACTCTACTTCCCACGATACAAGGAGTGACGAACGAACGAACGAATAACTAACGCGACGGAGAGCCTGAGACAACGTTCCGGTCGAACTTGGCGCCATGAAACTCTTGGAGTTTGTACACTTCATTGGACGAAGAAGAAGAACCTCCATCTCTCCAGCACGAAACAAACATGAACGAGAAATGAAAGAATGAGAACGAATAACCCCAAAGTGACCAACCCGAGATGTTTCGTGCGCTTCTTTTTCTTTCTTTCCTCTCAAATTGAAGACTTGTCGGATGAATACGGTGGTTTGCATGAAATGGGCGCCGATATATAGTTCGCGGTCCGGGTGTTCGCCCATATTACCACAGGAGGTTATTAAAGTTTTAAAGTGTATGACACAGCCCTCTCCTCCCTACTTTCCACTTGCGATGACACGTTGTGCGTGTATTGGGGGAACAAATATGGCCGGCAGTACACAATACAATACACATCCAGTGGTGTCAAAATAGATACGCGTTCAGCGTTAAACCTCCAATCCACTTCGTAGTAATGAGCTGCAGCCAATCACGGACGGCGTGGAGCGATAAGGGGGAGGAGTTAGAGGTGGGCGGGTGAAAGTAATCGACGAGCTGCAGCCAATCACGGACGGCGTGGAGCGATAAGGGGGAGGTGTTAGAGGTGGGCGGGTGAAAGTAATCGACGAGCTGCAGCCAATCACGGACGGCGTGGAGCGATAAGGGGGAGGTGTTAGAGGTGGGCGGGTGAAAGTAATCGACGAGCTGCAGCCAATCACGGACGGCGTGGAGCGAGAAGGGGGAGGAGTTAAAGGATACAACAATGGCGGCTGTTCTCTCAGTTGTCGTCTTCACAGGACGTGTGGTGCGTTCTCAGGTACATCGGGCGATCGGGAAGGGGTTTATAAAAAATAAATTGGATATTTGGTGAAGTGGAGGATAAACATGAGACGGGTGAAAAGAATGCCATCAAGTGTTGTGAGCATGACTGGTTTGCGTGACGTGTGTGAAGGTCGCTTTAAGGCATAACCTTCAATTGAGGGAAGGAAATGGGATTGCTGGAGAGATGGGAAATGTGTATCGGGAGGGACAGGTACACAGGACAGTCTCGACGTTTGTAAGCTAGACGTTAAAGATCCCATGGTACCCGTCTACCGGTATTAGACGTTAAAGATCCCACGGTATCCCGTCGGTATTAGACGTTAAAGATCCCGTGGTACCGGTCTACCGGTATTAGATGTTAAAGATCACGTGGTACCAGTCTACCGGTATTAGACGTTAAAGATCCCATGGTACCCGTCTACCGGTATTAGACGTTAAAGATCCCACGGTATCCCGTCGGTATTAGACGTTAAACATCCCATGGTACCCGTCTACCGGTATTAGACGTTAAAGATCCCGTGGTACCGGTCTACCGGTATTAGACGTTAAAGATCCCGTGGTACCAGTCTACCGGTATTAGACGGTAAAGATCCCATGGTACCCGTCTACCGGGTATTACACGTTAAAGATCCCATGGTATTCCGTCTACCGGTATTAGACGTTAAAGATCCCACGGTATGCCGTCTACCGGTATTACACGTTAAATATCCCATGGTATCCTGTCTACCGGTATTAGACGTTAAAGATCCCGTGGTACCAGTCTACCGGTATTAGACGGCAAAGATCCCATGGTACCCGTCTACCGGTATTAGACGTTAAAGATCCCATGGTACCCGTCTACCGGTATTACACGTTAAAGATCCCATGGTATTCCGTCTACCGGTATTAGACGTTAAAGATCCCACGGTATCCCGTCTATCGGTATTAGACGTTAAAGATCCCACGGTATGCCGTCTACCGGTATTAGACGTTAAAGATCCCACGGTATGCCGTCTACCGGTATTAGACGTTAAAGATCCCACGGTATCCCGTGTACCGGTATTAGACGATAAAGATCCCATGGTATCTTGTCTACCGGTATTAGACGTTAAAGATCCCACAGTATGCCGTCTACCAGTATTACACGTTAAAGATTCCATGGTATCCTGTCTACCGGTATTAGACGTTAAAGATCCCACGGTATCCCGTCTACCGGTATTGGACGTTAAAGATCCCACGGTATGCCGTCTACCGGTATTAGACGTTAAAGATCCCACGGTATGCCGTCTACCGGTATTAGACGTTAAAGATCCCACGGTATGCCGTCTACCGGTATTAGACGTTAAAGATCCCACGGTATGCCATCTACCGGTATTAGACGTTAAAGATCCCATGGTATCCTGTCTACCGGTATTAGACGTTAAAGATCCCACGGTATCCCGTCTACCGGTATTAGACGTTAAAGATCCCACGGTATCCCGTGTACCGGTATTAGACGTTAAAGATCCCATGGTATCCCGTCTACCGGTATTAGACGTTAAAGATCCCATGGTATCCCGTCTACCGGTATTACACGTTAAAGATCCCATGGTATCCCGTGTACTGGTATTAGACGTTAAAGATCCCACGGTATGCCGTCTACCGGTATTAGACGTTAAAGATCCCACGGTATCCCGTGTACTGGTATTAGACGTTAAAGATCCCATGGTATCCCGTCTACCGGTATTAGACGTTAAAGATCCCATGGTATCCCGTCTACCGGTATTAGACGTTAAAGATCCCACGGTATGCCGTCTACCGGTATTAGACGTTAAAGATCCCACGGTATGCCATCTACCGGTATTAGACGTTAAAGATCCCATGGTATCCTGTCTACCGGTATTAGACGTTAAAGATCCCACGGTATCCCGTCTACCGGTATTAGACGTTAAAGATCCCACGGTATCCCGTGTACCGGTATTAGACGTTAAAGATCCCATGGTATCCCGTCTACCGGTATTAGACGTTAAAGATCCCATGGTATCCCGTCTACCGGTATTACACGTTAAAGATCCCATGGTATCCCGTGTACTGGTATTAGACGTTAAAGATCCCACGGTATGCCGTCTACCGGTATTAGACGTTAAAGATCCCACGGTATCCCGTGTACTGGTATTAGACGTTAAAGATCCCATGGTATCCCGTCTACCGGTATTAGACGTTAAAGATCCCATGGTATCCCGTCTACCGGTATTACACGTTAAAGATCCCATGGTATCGTCCAGTGTGTGTACGTTTTTGTTGTTTGTTGTACAGTGTGAATACAAATCGTGCATTGTTTTCATTTCGTGTTTGTTGTACAGTGTGAATGCAAAAATCGTGTTGATTTCGTTTCTTGTTTGTTGTACAGTGTGTGTACAAATCATGCGTTGTTTTCGTTTAGTTTGTTGTACAGTGTGTACAAATCGTGCGTTTTAGTTTAGTGTTTGTTGTACAGTGTGAATGTACAAATCATGCGTTTTCATTTCGCGTTTGTTGTACAGTGTGTACAAACCGTGCGTTTTCGTTTCGTGTTTGTTGTACAGTGTGACTGTACAAAACGTGCGTAGTTTTCGTTTAGTGTTTGTTGTACAGTGTGTACAAATTGTGCGTTGTTTTCGTTTATTGTTTGTTGTACAGTGTGTGTACAAATTGTGCGTTGTTTTTGTTTAGTGTTTGTTGTACAGTGTGACTGCACAGATTGTGTGTAGTTTTCGTGTAGTTTGTTGTACAGTGTGAATGTACAAATCATCATGCGTTGTTTTTGTTGAGTGTTTACTGTGCAGTGTGAATGCACAAATCATGCGTTGTTTTTGTTGTACAGTGTGACTGTACAAATCGTGTGTAGTTTTCGTTTAGTGTTTGTTGTACAGTGTGTGTACAAATTGTGCGTTGTTTTTGTTTAGTGTTTGTTGTACAGTGTGACTGCACAGATTGTGTGTAGTTTTCGTGTAGTTTGTTGTACAGTGTGAATGTACAAATCATCATGCGTTGTTTTTGTTGAGTGTTTACTGTGCAGTGTGAATGCACAAATCATGCGTTGTTTTTGTTGTACAGTGTGACTGTACAAATCGTGTGTAGTTTTCGTTTAGTTTGTTGTGCAGTGTGAGTGTACAAATCGTACGTTTTCTTTTCGTGTTTGTTGTACAGTGTGAATGCACAAATCATGCGTTGTTTTTGTTGTTTGTTGTACAGTGTGTGTACAAATCGTACGTTTTCTTTTCGTGTTTGTTGTACAGTGTGACTGTACAAATCGTGTGTAGTTTTCGTTTAGTTTGTTGTGCAGTGTGAATGTACAAATCGTGCGTTGTTTTGTTGTTTGTTGAACAGTGTGAATGTACAAATCGTGCGGAGTTTTCATTTAGTGTTTGTTCTACAGTGTGAATGTACAAATCATCATGCGTTGTTATTGTTGAGTGTTTGCTGTGCAGTGTGAATGTACAAATTGTGCGTTGTTTTCGTTTTGTGTTTGTTGTACAGTGTGTGTACAAATCGTGCGTGTTCTTTTCGTGTTTGTTGTACAGTGTGACTGTGCAAATCATGTGTAGTTTTCGTTTAGTTTGTTGTACAGTGTGAATGTACAAATCGTGCGTTGTTTTTGTTTAGTGTTTGTTGTACAGTGTGAATGTACAAATCGTGCGTTGTTTTTGTTTAGTGTTTGTTGTCCAGTGTGGCTGCACAGATTGTGTGTAGTTTTCCTGTAGTTTGTTGTACAGTGCACTGGACAACAAACACTAAACAAAAACAACGCACGATTTGTACATTCAAACTGTACAACAAACACTAAACAAAAACAATGCACGATTTGTACATTCACACTGCACAGCAAACACTCAACAAAAACAACGCATGATGATTTGTACATTCACACTGTACAACAAACACTAAATGAAAACTACGCACGATTTGTACATTCACACTGTAGAACAAACTAAACGAAAACTACACACGATTTGTACACTCACACGGTACAACAAACACAACAAAAACACCACATGATTTGTGCATTCACACTGCACAGTAAACACTCAACAAAAACAACGCGTGATGATTTGTGCATTCACTTTCACACTGTACAACAAACACTAAATGAAAACTACGCACGATTTGTACATTCAGCTGCACAGATTGTGTGTAGTTTTCCTGTAGTTTGTTGTACAGTGTGAATGTACAAATCATCATGCGTTGTTTTTGTTGAGTGTTTACTGTGCAGTGTGAATGCACAAGTCATGCGTTGTTTTTGTTGTGTTTGTTGTACCGTGTGAGTGTACAAATCGTGTGTAGTTTTCGTTTAGTTTGTTCTACAGTGTGAATGTACAAATCGTGCGTAGTTTTCATTTAGTGTTTGTTGTACAGTGTGAATGTACAAATCATCATGCGTTGTTTTTGTTGAGTGTTTGCTGTGCAGTGTGAATGTACAAATCGTGCATTGTTTTTGTTTAGTGTTTGTTGTACAGTTTGAATGTACAAATCGTGCGTTGTTTTTGTTTAGTGTTTGTTGTACAGTGTGAATGTACAAATCGTGCGTTGTTTTTGTTTAGTGTTTGTTGTCCAGTGTGGCTGCACAGATTGTGTGTAGTTTTCCTGTAGTTTGTTGTACAGTGTGAATGTACAAATCATCATGCGTTGTTTTTGTTGAGTGTTTGTTGTGCAGTGTGACTGTACAAATCGTGTGTAGTTTTCGTTTAGTTTGTTGTGTAGTGTGAGTGTACAAATCGTGCGTTTTCTTTTCGTGTTTGTTGTACAGTGTGACTACAAATCGTGTGTCGTTTTCGTTTAGTTTGTTGGACAGTGTGAATGTACAAATTGTGCGTTGTTTTGTTGTTTGTTGTACAGTGTGTACAAATTGTGCGTTGTTTTCGTTTTAGGGTTTGTTGTACAGTGTGAATACAAATCGTGCGTTGTTTTCGTTGTTTATTATACAGTGTGAATGTACAAATCGTGCGTTTTCGTTTAGTGTTTGTTGTACAGTGTGTGTATAAATCGTGTGTTTTCGTTTAGTGTTTGTTGTACAGTGTGAATGTACAAATCATGCGTGGTTTTCGTTTAGTGTTTGTTGTACCGTGTGTACAAATGATGCGTTGTTTTCGTTTAGTGTTTGTTGTACAGTGTGTGTACAAATCGTACATTGTTTTCGTTTAGTGTTTGTTGTACAGTGTGAATGTACAAATCATGCGTTGTTTTCGTTTAGTGTTTGTTGTTTTGTGTTTGTTGTACAGTGTGTGTGCAAATCGTGCGTTGTTTTCGTTTAGTGTTTGTTGTACAGTGTGAATGCACAAATCATGCGTTGTTTTCATTTAGTGTTTGTTGTACAGTGTGAATGTACAAATCATGCGTTGTTTTCGTTTAGTGTTTGTTGTACAGTGTGAGTACAAATTGTGCGTTGTTTTTGTTGAGTACTTGTTGTACAGTGTGACTGTACAAAACGTGGGTTTTCTTTTCGTGTTTGTACAGTGTGAATGTACAAATCGTGTGTAGTTTTCGTTTAGTGTTTGTTGTACAGTGTGTACAAATTGTGCGTTGTTTTCGTTTTGTGTTTGTTGTGCAGTGTGAATGCACAAATCATGCGTTGTTTTCGTTTAGTGTTTGTTGTTTTGTGTTTGTTGTACAGTGTGTGTGCAAATCGTGCGTTGTTTTCATTTAGTGTTTGTTGTACAGTGTGAATGCACAAATCATGCGTTGTTTTCATTTAGTGTTTGTTGTACAGTGTGAATGTACAAATCATGCGTTGTTTTCGTTTAGTGTTTGTTGTACAGTGTGAGTACAAATTGTGCGTTGTTTTCATTTAGTGTTTGTTGTACAGTGTGAATGCACAAATCATGCGTTGTTTTCATTTAGTGTTTGTTGTACAGTGTGAATGTACAAATCATGCGTTGTTTTCGTTTAGTGTTTGTTGTACAGTGTGAGTACAAATTGTGCGTTGTTTTTGTTGAGTACTTGTTGTACAGTGTGACTGTACAAAACGTGGGTTTTCTTTTCGTGTTTGTACAGTGTGAATGTACAAATCGTGTGTAGTTTTCGTTTAGTGTTTGTTGTACAGTGTGTAGAAATCATGCGTTGTTTTCGTTTGGTGTTTGTTGTACAGTGTGAATGTAGAAATCATGCGTTGTTTTCGTTTGGTGTTTGTTGTACAGTGTGAATGTAGAAATCATGCGTTGTTTTCGTTTGGTGTTTGTTGTACAGTGTGAATGTAGAAATCATGCGTTGTTTTCGTTTGGTGTTTGTTGTACAGTGTGAATGTAGAAATCATGCGTTGTTTTCGTTTGGTGTTTGTTGTGCAGTGCACTGTACAACAAACACCAAACGAAAACAACGCATGATTTCTACATTCACACTGTACAACAAACACCAAACGAAAACAACGCATGATTTCTACATTCACACTGTACAACAAACACCAAACGAAAACAACGCATGATTTCTACATTTGAATGTACAAATCATGCGTTGTTTTCGTTTAGTTTGTTGTACAGTGTGTGTACAAATCGTGCGTTGTTTTCGTTTCGTGTTTATTGTACAGTGTGAATGTACAAATCATGCGTTGTTTTCGTTTAGTTTGTTGTACAGTGTGAATACAAATCGTGCATTGTTTTCGTTTCGTGTTTGTTGTACAGTGTGAATGTACAAATCATGCATTGTTTTCGTTTAGTGTTTGTTGTACAGTGTGAATGTACAAATCATGCATTGTTTTGGTTTCGTGTTTGTTGTACAGTGTGTGTGTACAAATCGTGCGTTGTTTTGGTTTTGTGTTTGTTGTACAGTGTGTGTGTACAAATCGTGCGTTGTTTTGGTTTCGTGTTTGTTGTACAGTGTGAATGTACAAATCGTGCGGTGTTTTGGTTTCATGTTTGTTGTACAGTGTGAATGTACAAATAATGCGTTTTCATTTAGTGTTTGTTGTACAGTGTGAATGTACAAATTGTGCGTTGTTTTCGTTTAGTGTTTCTTGTACAGTGTGAATGTACAAATCGTGCGTTGTTTTCGTGTAGTGTTTCTTGTACAGTGTGTGTGTACAAATCGTGCGTGTTTGCTTCGTGTTTGTTGTACAGTGTGAATGTACAAATCGTGCGTGTTTGCTTCGTGTTTCTTGTACAGTGTGTGTGTACAAATCGTGCGTTGTTTTCGTTTAGTGTTTCTTGTACAGTGTGTGTGTACAAACCGTGCGTTGTTTTCGTTTAGTGTTTGTTGTACAGTGTGAATGTACAAATCGTGCGTTGTTTTCGTTTAGTGTTTGTTGTACAGTGTGAATGTACAAATCATGCGTTGTTTTCGTTTGGTGTTTGTTGTACAGTGTGAATGTACAAATCGTGCGTTGTTTTCGTTTAGTGTTTCTTGTACAGTGTGAATGTACAAATCGTGCGTTGTTTTCGTTTAGTGTTTCTTGTACAGTGTGAATGTACAAATCGTGCGTGTTTGCTTCGTGTTTGTTGTACAGTGTGAATGTACAAATCGTGCGTTGTTTTCGTTTAGTGTTTCTTGTACAGTGCGTGTGTACAAATCGTGCGTGTTTGCTTCGTGTTTGTTGTACAGTGTGTGTACAAATCGTGCGTTGTTTTCGTTTAGTGTTTGTTGTACAGTGTGAGTGTACAAATCGTGCGTTGTTTTCGTTTAGTGTTTCTTGTACAGTGCGTGTGTACAAATCGTGCGTGTTTGCTTCGTGTTTGTTGTACAGTGTGTGTACAAATCGTGCGTTGTTTTCGTTTAGTGTTTCTTGTACAGTGCGTGTGTACAAATCGTGCGTGTTTGCTTCGTGTTTGTTGTACAGTGTGTGTACAAATCATGCGTTGTTTTCGTTTAGTGTTTGTTGTACAGTGTGAATGTACAAATCATGTGTTGTTTTCGTTTAGTGTTTGTTGTACAGTGTGAATGTACAAATCATGTGTTGTTTTCGTTTAGTGTTTGTTGTACAGTGTGAATGTACAAATCATGCATTGTTTTGGTTTCGTGTTTGTTGTACAGTGTGTGTGTACAAATCGTGCGTTGTTTTCGTTTTGTGTTTGTTGTACAGTGTGTGTACAAATCGTGCGTGTTCTTTTCGTGTTTGTTGTACAGTGTGACTGTGCAAATCATGTGTAGTTTTCGTTTAGTTTGTTGTACAGTGTGAATGTACAAATCGTGCGTTGTTTTTGTTTAGTGTTTGTTGTACAGTGTGAATGTACAAATCGTGCGTTGTTTTTGTTTAGTGTTTGTTGTCCAGTGTGGCTGCACAGATTGTGTGTAGTTTTCCTGTAGTTTGTTGTACAGTGCACTGGACAACAAACACTAAACAAAAACAACGCACGATTTGTACATTCAAACTGTACAACAAACACTAAACAAAAACAATGCACGATTTGTACATTCACACTGCACAGCAAACACTCAACAAAAACAACGCATGATGATTTGTACATTCACACTGTACAACAAACACTAAATGAAAACTACGCACGATTTGTACATTCACACTGTAGAACAAACTAAACGAAAACTACACACGATTTGTACACTCACACGGTACAACAAACACAACAAAAACACCACATGATTTGTGCATTCACACTGCACAGTAAACACTCAACAAAAACAACGCGTGATGATTTGTGCATTCACTTTCACACTGTACAACAAACACTAAATGAAAACTACGCACGATTTGTACATTCAGCTGCACAGATTGTGTGTAGTTTTCCTGTAGTTTGTTGTACAGTGTGAATGTACAAATCATCATGCGTTGTTTTTGTTGAGTGTTTACTGTGCAGTGTGAATGCACAAGTCATGCGTTGTTTTTGTTGTGTTTGTTGTACCGTGTGAGTGTACAAATCGTGTGTAGTTTTCGTTTAGTTTGTTCTACAGTGTGAATGTACAAATCGTGCGTAGTTTTCATTTAGTGTTTGTTGTACAGTGTGAATGTACAAATCATCATGCGTTGTTTTTGTTGAGTGTTTGCTGTGCAGTGTGAATGTACAAATCGTGCGTTGTTTTTGTTTAGTGTTTGTTGTACAGTTTGAATGTACAAATCGTGCGTTGTTTTTGTTTAGTGTTTGTTGTACAGTGTGAATGTACAAATCGTGCGTTGTTTTTGTTTAGTGTTTGTTGTCCAGTGTGGCTGCACAGATTGTGTGTAGTTTTCCTGTAGTTTGTTGTACAGTGTGAATGTACAAATCATCATGCGTTGTTTTTGTTGAGTGTTTACTGTGCAGTGTGAATGCACAAGTCATGCGTTGTTTTTGTTGAGTGTTTGTTGTGCAGTGTGACTGTACAAATCGTGTGTAGTTTTCGTTTAGTTTGTTGTGTAGTGTGAGTGTACAAATCGTGCGTTTTCTTTTCGTGTTTGTTGTACAGTGTGACTACAAATCGTGTGTCGTTTTCGTTTAGTTTGTTGGACAGTGTGAATGTACAAATTGTGCGTTGTTTTGTTGTTTGTTGTACAGTGTGTACAAATTGTGCGTTGTTTTCGTTTTAGGGTTTGTTGTACAGTGTGAATACAAATCGTGCGTTGTTTTCGTTGTTTATTATACAGTGTGAATGTACAAATCGTGCGTTTTCGTTTAGTGTTTGTTGTACAGTGTGTGTATAAATCGTGTGTTTTCGTTTAGTGTTTGTTGTACAGTGTGAATGTACAAATCATGCGTGGTTTTCGTTTAGTGTTTGTTGTACCGTGTGTACAAATGATGCGTTGTTTTCGTTTAGTGTTTGTTGTACAGTGTGTGTACAAATCGTACATTGTTTTCGTTTAGTGTTTGTTGTACAGTGTGAATGTACAAATCATGCGTTGTTTTCGTTTAGTGTTTGTTGTTTTGTGTTTGTTGTACAGTGTGTGTGCAAATCGTGCGTTGTTTTCGTTTAGTGTTTGTTGTACAGTGTGAATGCACAAATCATGCGTTGTTTTCATTTAGTGTTTGTTGTACAGTGTGAATGTACAAATCATGCGTTGTTTTCGTTTAGTGTTTGTTGTACAGTGTGAGTACAAATTGTGCGTTGTTTTTGTTGAGTACTTGTTGTACAGTGTGACTGTACAAAACGTGGGTTTTCTTTTCGTGTTTGTACAGTGTGAATGTACAAATCGTGTGTAGTTTTCGTTTAGTGTTTGTTGTACAGTGTGTACAAATTGTGCGTTGTTTTCGTTTTGTGTTTGTTGTGCAGTGTGAATGCACAAATCATGCGTTGTTTTCGTTTAGTGTTTGTTGTTTTGTGTTTGTTGTACAGTGTGTGTGCAAATCGTGCGTTGTTTTCATTTAGTGTTTGTTGTACAGTGTGAATGTACAAATCATGCGTTGTTTTCGTTTGGTGTTTGTTGTACAGTGTGAATGTACAAATCGTGCGTTGTTTTCGTTTAGTGTTTCTTGTACAGTGTGAATGTACAAATCGTGCGTTGTTTTCGTTTAGTGTTTCTTGTACAGTGCGTGTGTACAAATCGTGCGTGTTTGCTTCGTGTTTGTTGTACAGTGTGTGTACAAATCGTGCGTTGTTTTCGTTTAGTGTTTGTTGTACAGTGTGAGTGTACAAATCGTGCGTTGTTTTCGTTTAGTGTTTCTTGTACAGTGCGTGTGTACAAATCGTGCGTGTTTGCTTCGTGTTTGTTGTACAGTGTGTGTACAAATCGTGCGTTGTTTTCGTTTAGTGTTTCTTGTACAGTGCGTGTGTACAAATCGTGCGTGTTTGCTTCGTGTTTGTTGTACAGTGTGTGTACAAATCATGCGTTGTTTTCGTTTAGTGTTTGTTGTACAGTGTGAATGTACAAATCATGTGTTGTTTTCGTTTAGTGTTTGTTGTACAGTGTGAATGTACAAATCATGTGTTGTTTTCGTTTAGTGTTTGTTGTACAGTGTGAATGTACAAATCATGCATTGTTTTGGTTTCGTGTTTGTTGTACAGTGTGTGTGTACAAATCGTGCGTTGTTTTGGTTTTGTGTTTGTTGTACAGTGTGTGTGTACAAATCATGCATTGTTTTGGTTTCGTGTTTGTTGTACAGTGTGTGTGTACAAATCGTGCGTTGTTTTGGTTTTGTGTTTGTTGTACAGTGTGTGTGTACAAATCATGCATTGTTTTGGTTTCGTGTTTGTTGTACAGTGTGTGTGTACAAATCGTGCGTTGTTTTGGTTTTGTGTTTGTTGTACAGTGTGTGTGTACAAATCGTGCGTTGTTTTCGTTTAGTGTTTCTTGTACAGTGTGTGTGTACAAATCGTGCGTGTTTGTTGTACAGTGTGAATGTACGCATCATGTGGTGTTTCCGTAGACGTTACCCCTGGTTCGTGCCACCAGCACCGCCGCGCAGCAGATTCAGCGTTTGAAGACTTTCTCCATTTACCGATGGGATCCGGATAAAGAAGGAGACAAGCCCCGCATGGAGACCTTCAAGGTTGATCTCAACACGTGAGCATGGACCTTGTGATGTGTTTTGTTTGTTTGTTTTAATCAGTGTTTCTAGTTTTGGAAAATCCAGACATGATTCATGTTGTTCTTGGGTTTTTTAAAAGCTGCTTTTAACCCTTTTTCCGTCTTTGTTTTGCCCGGAAACATCAACGGAGTGAAATGGCATCCTGAGTTGCCTTTTTAAACATTGATCGTTGCGGTATCGGAGACCCGTGAACACGAATCGGTTGTATGTTGCAGCAATTTTCTCGATATTCACGAGGTTCTGCAGTTGCTGATTGTTGGACTCGTTGGTTACCAGGTGTGGCCCGATGGTTCTCGATGCTTTGATCAAAATCAAGAATGAGGTTGACCCGACGCTGACCTTCCGCCGGTCCTGCCGTGAGGGTAAAGCACGTCCCTTTCCTCCT
Source organism: Myxine glutinosa (assembly GCF_964187855.1). Lineage (NCBI taxonomy): Eukaryota > Metazoa > Chordata > Myxini > Myxiniformes > Myxinidae > Myxine > Myxine glutinosa. The sequence continues at coordinate 3,224,486 of NC_136265.1, read as the reverse complement.
TCCTCCGAAACATGTTGTCGTGCGATTATTTACCTTTGTTGGACATGGGACAGCCAGCTTAAAATCCCCCCTCAATTTCTACCAGGTCCGTATGCTTTCTTTTTCCCCACATTCTTCGCTATTTTCACCGAGTGTATGTTTCTTCCTCTGAACGTCAGGCATCTGTGGTTCTTGTGCCATGAATATTCACGGTGGAAACACCTTGGCTTGCATTTGCCGTATTGATCACAACTTGGGGAAAGTAACAAAGATATACCCCCTGCCGCACATGTATGTGGTGAAAGACCTGGTGCCGGTAAGTGTGGGCTGTTTCCATCGCACGCGGTATTTGGGCTGTGTTTGTATCACGTGTGGTATTTGGGCTGTGTTTGTATCACACGTGGTATTTGGACTGTGTTTGTATCACACGTGGTATTTGGGCTGTGTTTGTATCACACGTGGTATTTGGGCTGTGTTTGTATCACACGTGGTATTTGGGCTGTGTTTGTATCACGTGTGGTATTTGGGCTGTGTTTGTATCACACGTGGTATTTGGACTGTGTTTGTATCACACGTGGTATTTGGGCTGTGTTTGTATCACACGTGGTATTTGGGCTGTGTTTGTATCACACGTGGTATTTGGGCTGTGTTTGTATCACACGCGGTATTTGGGCTGTGTTTGTATCACACGTGGTATTTGGGCTGTGTTTGTATCACACGTGGTATTTGGGCTGTGTTTGTATCACACGTGGTATTTGGGCTGTGTTTGTATCACACGTGGTATTTGGGCTGTGTTTGTATCACACGCGGTATTTGGGCTGTTTGTATCACACGTGATATTTGGGCTGTGTTTGCTTAGCACGCGGTATTTGGGCTGTGTTTGTATCACACGTGGTATTTGGGCTGTGTTTGTATCACACGTGGTATTTGGGCTGTGTTTGTATCACACGTGGTATTTGGACTGTGTTTGTATCACACGCGGTATTTGGGCTGTTTGTATCACACGTGATATTTGGGCTGTGTTTGCTTAGCACGCGGTATTTGGGCTGTGTTTGTATCACACGTGGTATTTGGGCTGTTTGTATCACACGTGATATTTGGACTGTGTTTGTATCACACGCGGTATTTGGGCTGTTTGTATCACACGTGATATTTGGGCTGTGTTTGCTTAGCACGCGGTATTTGGGCTGTGTTTGCTTAGCACGCGGTATTTGGGCTGTGTTTGTATCACACGCGGTATTTGGGCTGTTTGTATCACACGTGATATTTGGGCTGTGTTTGCTTAGCACGCGGTATTTGGGCTGTGTTTGCTTAGCACGCGGTATTTGGGCTGTGTTTGTATCACACGTGGTATTTGGACTGTGTTTGTATCACACGTGGTATTTGGGCTGTGTTTGTATCACACGTGGTATTTGGACTGTGTTTGTATCACACGCGGTATTTGGGCTGTTTGTATCACACGTGATATTTGGGCTGTGTTTGCTTAGCACGCGGTATTTGGGCTGTGTTTGCTTAGCACGCGGTATTTGGGCTGTGTTTGCTTAGCACGCGGTATTTGGGCTGTGTTTGCTTAGCACGCGGTATTTGGGCTGTGTTTGCTTAGCATGCGGTATTTGGGCTGTGTTTGTATCGCACGTGGTATTTGGGCTGTTTGTATCACACGCGGTATTTGGGCTGTTTGTATCACACGTGATATTTGGGCTGTGTTTGCTTAGCACGCGGTATTTGGGCTGTGTTTGCTTAGCACGCGGTATTTGGGCTGTGTTTGTATCACACGTGGTATTTGGACTGTGTTTGTATCACACGCGGTATTTGGGCTGTTTGTATCACACGTGATATTTGGGCTGTGTTTGCTTAGCATGCGGTATTTGGGCTGTGTTTGTATCGCACGTGGTATTTGGGCTGTGTTTGTATCGCACGTGGTATTTGGGCTGTGTTTGCATCGCACGTGGTATTTGGGCTGTGTTTCCATCGCACGCGGTATTTGGGCTGTGTTTGTATCACGTGTGGTATTTGGGCTGTGTTTGCATCGCACGCGGTATTTGGGCTGTGTTTCCATCGCACGTGGTATTTGGGCTGTGTTTGTATCACGTGTGGTATTTGGGCTGTGTTTGCATCGCACGTGGTATTTGGGCTGTGTTTGCTTCACATGTGGTATTTGGGCTGTGTTTGCTTCACATGTGGTATTTGGGCTGTGTTTGCTTAGCACGTGGTATTTGGGCTGTTTTTGTATCGCACGTGGTATTTGGGCTGTGCTTGCATCGCACGTGGTATTTGGGCTGTGTTTGCTTCACATGTGGTATGTGGGCTGTGTTTCTACCGCACGTGGTATTTGGACTGTTTCCACCGCACGTGGTATTTGGACTGTTTCCACCGCACGTGGTATTTGGGCTGTGTTTGCATCGCACGTGGTATTTGGGCTGTGTTTGCATCGCCCGTGGTATTTGGGCTGTGTTTGCTTCACATGTAGTATTTGGGCTGTGTTTGCATCGCACGTGGTATTTTGGCTGTTTGTATCGCACGTGGTATTTGGGCTGTGTTTGTATCACACGTGGTATTTGGGCTGTTTGCTTAGCACGCGGTATTTGGGCTGTGTTTGTATCACACGTGGTATTTGGGCTGTGTTTGCTTAGCACACGGTATTTGGGCTGTGTTTGTATCACACGTGGTATTTGGGCTGTGTTTGCTTAGCACGCGGTATTTGGGCTGTGTTTGTATCACACGTGGTATTTGGGCTGTGTTTGCTTAGCACGCGGTATTTGGGCTGTGTTTGTATCACACGTGGTATTTGGGCTGTGTTTGTATCACACGTGGTATTTGGGCTTTGTTTGCTTAGCACACGGTATTTGGGCTGTTTGTATCCCACATGGTATTTGGGCTGTGTTTGTATCACACGTTGTATTTGGGCTGTGTTTGTATCACACATGGTATTTGGGCTGTGTTTGCTTAGCACGCGGTATTTGGGCTGTGTTTGTATCACACGTGGTATTTGGACTGTGTTTGTATCGCACGTGGTATTTGGGCTGTGTTTGTATCACACGCGGTATTTGGGCTGTTTGTATCACACGTGATATTTGGGCTGTGTTTGCTTAGCACGCGGTATTTGGGCTGTGTTTGCTTAGCACGCGGTATTTGGGCTGTGTTTGTATCACACGTGGTATTTGGACTGTGTTTGTATCACACGCGGTATTTGGGCTGTTTGTATCACACGTGATATTTGGGCTGTGTTTGCTTAGCATGCGGTATTTGGGCTATCTTTGTATCGCACGTGGTATTTGGGCTGTGTTTGTATCGCACGTGGTATTTGGGCTGTGTTTGCATCGCACGTGGTATTTGGGCTGTGTTTCCATCGCACGCGGTATTTGGGCTGTGTTTGTATCACGTGTGGTATTTGGGCTGTGTTTGCATCGCACGCGGTATTTGGGCTGTGTTTCCATCGCACGTGGTATTTGGGCTGTGTTTGTATCACGTGTGGTATTTGGGCTGTGTTTGCATCGCACGTGGTATTTGGGCTGTGTTTGCTTCACATGTGGTATTTGGGCTGTGTTTGCTTCACATGTGGTATTTGGGCTGTGTTTGCTTAGCACGTGGTATTTGGGCTGTTTTTGCTTCACATGTGGTATTTGGGCTGTGTTTGCTTAGCACGTGGTATTTGGGCTGTTTTTGTATCGCACGTGGTATTTGGGCTGTGCTTGCATCGCACGTGGTATTTGGGCTGTGTTTGCTTCACATGTGGTATGTGGGCTGTGTTTCTACCGCACGTGGTATTTGGACTGTTTCCACCGCACGTGGTATTTGGGCTGTGTTTGTATCCCACGTGGTATTTGGGCTGTGTTTCCATCGCATGTGGTATTTGGGCTGTTTGCATCGCACGTGGTATTTGGGCTGTGTTTGCATCGCCCGTGGTATTTGGGCTGTGTTTGCTTCACATGTAGTATTTGGGCTGTGTTTGCATCGCACGTGGTATTTTGGCTGTTTGTATCGCACATGGTATTTGGGCTGTGTTTGTATCACACGTGGTATTTGGGCTGTGTTTGCTTAGCACGCGGTATTTGGGCTGTGTTTGTATCACACGTGGTATTTGGGCTGTGTTTGCTTAGCACGCGGTATTTGGGCTGTGTTTGTATCACACGTGGTATTTGGGCTGTGTTTGCTTAGCACGCGGTATTTGGGCTGTGTTTGTATCACACGTGGTATTTGGGCTGTGTTTGCTTAGCACGCGGTATTTGGGCTGTGTTTGCATCGCACGTGGTATTTTGGCTGTTTGCTTCGCATGTGGTATTTGGGCTGTGTTTGTATCACACGTGGTATTTGGGCTTTGTTTGCTTAGCACACGGTATTTGGGCTGTTTGTATCCCACATGGTATTTGGGCTGTGTTTGTATCACACGTTGTATTTGGGCTGTGTTTGTATCACACGTGGTATTTGGGCTGTGTTTGCTTAGCACGCGGTATTTGGGCTGTGTTTGTATCACACGTGGTATTTGGACTGTGTTTGTATCACACGCGGTATTTGGGCTGTTTGTATCACACGTGATATTTGGGCTGTGTTTGCTTAGCACGCGGTATTTGGGCTGTGTTTGCTTAGCATGCGGTATTTGGGCTGTGTTTGTATCGCACGTGGTATTTGGGCTGTGTTTGTATCACACGCGGTATTTGGGCTGTTTGTATCACACGTGATATTTGGGCTGTGTTTGCTTAGCACGCGGTATTTGGGCTGTGTTTGCTTAGCACGCGGTATTTGGGCTGTGTTTGCTTAGCACGCGGTATTTGGGCTGTGTTTGTATCACACGTGGTATTTGGACTGTGTTTGTATCACACGCGGTATTTGGGCTGTTTGTATCACACGTGATATTTGGGCTGTGTTTGCTTAGCACGCGGTATTTGGGCTGTGTTTGCTTAGCATGCGGTATTTGGGCTGTGTTTGTATCGCACGTGGTATTTGGGCTGTGTTTGTATCGCACGTGGTATTTGGGCTGTGTTTGTATCGCACGTGGTATTTGGGCTGTGTTTGCTTCACATGTGGTATTTGGGCTGTGTTTGTATCGCACATGGTATTTGGGCTGTGTTTGCTTCACATGTGGTATTTGGGCTGTGTTTGTATCGCACGTGGTATTTGGGCTGTGTTTGTATCGCACGTGGTATTTGGGCTGTGTTTGCTTCACATGTGGTATTTGGGCTGTGTTTGTATCGCACGTGGTATTTGGGCTGTGTTTGCTTCACATGTAGTATTTGGGCTGAGTTTGCATCGCACGTGGTATTTGGGCTGTTTGCTTCACATGTGGTATTTGGGCTGTGTTTGCATCGCACGTGGTATTTGGGCTGAGTTTGCATCGCACATGGTATTTGGGCTGTGTTTGCTTCACATGTGGTATTTGGGCTGTGTTTGTATCGCACGTGGTATTTGGGCTGTGTTTGCTTCACATGTGGTATTTGGGCTGTGTTTGTATCGCACGTGGTATTTGGGCTGTGTTTGCTTCACATGTAGTATTTGGGCTGAGTTTGCATCGCACGTGGTATTTTGGCTGTTTGCTTCACATGTGGTATTTGGGCTGTGTTTGTATCGCACGTGGTATTTGGGCTGTGTTTGCTTCACATGTAGTATTTGGGCTGAGTTTGCATCGCACGTGGTATTTTGGCTGTTTGCTTCACATGTGGTATTTGGGCTGTGTTTGTATCGCACGTGGTATTTGGGCTGTGTTTGCTTCACATGTAGTATTTGGGCTGAGTTTGCATCGCACGTGGTATTTTGGCTGTTTGCTTCACATGTGGTATTTGGGCTGTGTTTGTATCGCACGTGGTATTTGGGCTGTGTTTGCTTCACATGTAGTATTTGGGCTGAGTTTGCATCGCACGTGGTATTTTGGCTGTTTGCTTCACATGTGGTATTTGGGCTGTGTTTGTATCGCACGTGGTATTTTGGCTGTTTGCTTCACATGTAGTATTTGGGCTGTGTTTGTATCGCACGTGGTATTTGGGCTGTGTTTGCTTAGCACGTGGTATTTCGGCTGTTTGTATCGCACCTGGTATAACCGTGCCTCGTCTAGTGCAGATCTCATGAGATGTTGAGTCGAATAAAGGAGGTTATGACGTTTATACAACGTAGTGTGAATACACAACTCGGATCAACAAACCAACACTTGACGTGTCGGCCCTCTGTCGGCCTACGCATAACAGGGTCCCAAGGTGTGCCCTTAGTTTGGCGTGATGTTTTAGAAGAACAGGAAGGAATGGCTGTTTAGCACAGTCTCGAGTTTGAGGAATATCGGAGAAGGCTGTTATGTTGATAATTACAAATACAGGATGAGGACAAAACTTTTTTTGCTTAGAAAGACTAACTTTCAACTCTATCACATTCTCAAACTTCCACCTAGTTATTTAATTACACACCTGACTTTTTTTCTTTTTTTTTTTTGTATACTAAATCGAGGCTCGTGAAAGAGCTAACATTTATTTCACAAACAAATCAACCAGACAAACAAAATATACAAAAAGAGGGAGCGGAAGACAAGATGGGGAGAGAAGGGGAAGCACACAACCACAACATTTGAGAGCAGGGAGAAGTGTGGGAGGGAGAGGGCTTGGGGGGAGGAGGCGTGGGAAGGGGGGGGGGGGGGGGGGAGAGGTATAAAACAAAAGGGGACCGAAAATAGCGGGGGTAGAAAAGATCAAGGTTTTGGATGGGGGAGGATAAGAGATGGTAGTGAACAGCTGTTTTAAAGACCTGGAGGGTGGAGTGGGATTGAAGAGAGTGAGAGAGTTTGTTCCAGAGGTGGGAGAAAAGAGGAGTGAAGGTGAGCAGAAAGTCTTGATTTTGGCAGTTTAACCATAAGAGGGTTGCAGGCAGATCTTGTGCGACCTGTAGGAATATTTGTGGGACAGAGCCCAGAGAGACCTGGGGGGGGCAAGGCCAGAGAGGAGTCGGTAGAAGACGGAAAGACCACCAACCTGCCTGCGGTGAGTGAGTGAGAGGCCCTTGGAGTTAGCTTCATCGCGGGAGATTCCAATGATTCTGAATGCTTTGGTTTCAACAGCGTGAAGACGAGCTAGGTGTGAGGCAGGAGCACCAGACCAGAGGGGAAAGCAGTATTCCATAGAGCTGCGGATGAAAGCCTTGTATGTGGTGAGGAGCTCAGGTGTGCCAAGGAAGGACTTCGCACGACGGAGGATGCCCAGTCGGCGACTGGCTTTGGAGGCCAGATTTGAAATGTGGTTTTCCCAGGAAAGATCATGGCAGATAGTGAGACCCAAAAGCTTGAGTGACAGAACTTCTTGGAGAGGATTATTTAGAAAGTGGATGGGAGGGTTGTCCAGTCGGTCTTTTCGGAGAGACATCGTAAGAGTGTGAGATTTATCAGGATTGAAAGACATGTTCCATTTGTTTGCCCAGTCTGTGATTTTGTCCAGGTCTGCAGAGAGTGAGGAGGCTGCAGACTGCCGATCTGTGGGATGAGGAATGGAGCGACAGAGAGTAGAGTCGTCAGCAAAGAGATAGAGAGGATTTTCAAGAGTCAGAGAGATCATTGATGAAGACCAGAAAAAGCACAGGGCCCAGAACACTACCTTGGGGAACTCCAGCCTGAACAGGAAGAGGAGATGAGAGAAACCCATTCAGGGCCACACGTTGACTATGACCAGAGAGGAAGTCCGCCAGCCATGCGTGGAGATTTCCATGGATACCAAAGGAGGAGAGTTTGGTTTGGTTCGACTTTTCTATCATGAATGAATGAATGAATGAATATGAATGATCGTTTTAAGGCCATTTCCCCGCTAAAGCGGGGGGTTAGTCTTGCGGGCCCCATAACAATCATAGTTCCCTGTTTGAGGCAATGTTTTTATGGCCGGATGCCCTTCCTGACGCCAACCCTTGGTCACGCTCTTACGATGCGCAGGGATACGGTGTACCTATTCTAAATCGGGGTACACACCGGGATCATTCATCCCAGCAAGCTGGTACTCAATTTGCCGACCTCGGAAGGATGACAGGCTGAGTCAACCCCCCTGGTGTTAATTCAGTGATCGACTGGGATTCGAACCCAGGATCCTAGGATCCCAAGCCGGCACCCTAACCGCTAAGCCAACACCAGGCTATCGGACACCAGGACATCATCTCGGACAATATTCATTCTCTATCTCAAAATAGACATGGACGTCCTTTTCGAACGGACTCTTTTACTACAAAGAGTAATGCTCCAATTTGTGTGGAATCATCTTTTTTATTTTGAAAAATGTAGTGATGGAAATGCACGGATGCGACACTTCTTTTTTTTATTGTGCCACAGGACATGAGCCACTTCTACATGCAATACAAATCAATTGAGCCATACCTGAAGAAGAGCGATGACACCCAGCTGGGCAAGGAGCAGTATATACAATCTGTGGAGGACCGTGGCAAATTGGTTTGTGGAATGACAAGGGGGGGAATATGGGGGCATGGGGGGTTATAGCCACATTAATAAATGAGAAACGGGTGGGGGCTTTTGGTCTTGTGTGGAGATCACATGGTCTCCTAACTACGTCCTTTAACCAGTACTAAGGCCTGGTTGCATAAAGCATTCTTGAGGAAAGATTTGAGGATTCACTTTACTATGTCCTTAACTTTCCACTTAATGACATCCTTAAGTTGAGGATGGTTGCATGTACGAATATTAAGTTTTTCCTTGAAACCTTAAACTTAAGGCTCCCACCCTTCCCCTCCTCCCTGTCCTCAACATGAACCTTTGAGTTTCCAAAAGGTGCTATTCATCGAAGTTGGTCACCAAGAGGACGATTATTGCAGCGCAACACCAGAGGCTTGTACAACAATGGCCCAGTTGCAAAAAAATTATCTTATCCTGAAAACATAAAGTGCTGGATTTACTGGTTCGTCGGCCAGAAATGCTTTTTTGTCGTCGGCTTTTGTCCACCAATTAGAAGGAACCTTTCATAAGTTACCGAGTATGATACATTGCAAGAAAGGTCATGATTGGTTGTTTGGATTGACCACAGTTTAAACTCATTTGCATACACATGTCAACCACGCCCGTGGCCCGATGCGCTTTATAGATTAAGGAAAGATTTACCTTAAGGTAGATTTTCTTAAGGGCTGTTGCATAAACAACCCTTAGGAAATTATCGGCTGATGCGGGTGGGTTGTGCAGGATGGTCTAGTATGGGCCCTGATGTAGGTGGGTTGTGCCCGCTTCCTTGTGTGCAGGATGGTCTAGTATGGGCCCTGATACGGGTGGGTTGTGCAGGATGGTCTAGTATGGGCCCTGATAGGGGTGGGTTGTGCAGGATGGTCTAGTATGGGCCCTGGTACGGGTGGGTTGTGCGGGATGGTGTAGTATGGGCCCTGATAGGGGTGGTTGTGCAGGATGGTCTAGTTTGGGCCCTGACACCGGTGGGTTGTGAAGGATGGTCTAGTATGGGCCCTGATGTGGTTGGGTCATGCCCGTTTCCATGTGTGCAGGATGGTCTAGTATGGGCCCTGGTATGGGTGGGTTGTGCAGGATGGTCTAGTATGGGCCCTGATAGGGGTGGGTTGTGCAGGATGGTTTACTATGGGCCCTGGTACGGGTGGGTTGTGCAGGATGGTCTAGTATGGGCCCTGATGTGGTTGGGTCATGCCCGTTTCCTTGTGTGCAGGGTGGTCTAGTGTGGGCCCTGATGTGGGTGGGTTGTGCCCTTTTCCTTGTGTGCAGGATGGGCTGTACGAGTGCATTCTGTGCGCTTGTTGCAGCACCAGCTGCCCCAGTTACTGGTGGAATGCAGATAAATACCTGGGACCAGCTGTGCTCATGCAGGTGTGTGCATCATTCACTATTTTTGTTTAAAGTCCAGGCTCATGCAAGTGAGAGGCAAATAGATTGTCGATTCCTTTTGCTACAAATTAGCCTTCGATGGACTTGTCCAACCATTAAATTTAGAATTTCTTTGTTGGAGTCGAGTTTCTAGAGAAATGTGCGCCCCTCCAACGGATGTACAGTGGAGCGGTTGTGCGGTTTCCCAAGCGAGTGCGTGTGTTCGCAGGCCTATCGCTGGATGATTGACAGCCGTGACGACTTCACAGCAGAGCGATTGTCCAAACTGGAGGACCCATTTTCTCTTTACCGCTGTCACACAATCATGAACTGCACAAATTCCTGTCCCAAGGTAGGTCTGCCATTACGAAGGCGAACTTGGTCTATATCCGTCCTTCATGGTCGAGCGTACAAGTTAACAGCTTTGTCGGATCACATGTTGTGGTGCAAGTACAAGGGACAAGTATCTGTAAATATTTACACCAATAGGAAACTCCAGGCGACGCCGCGACAAAGGCTTGATGTTTTTAGCTCACCTGGAACGGAAGTCCAGGGAGCTTATGCGATGGCGCTTGGTCTGTCTGTCGGTCCGTAAACACTAGCAACCTCTTTGAAACTGCTGATGTGATTGTGACCAAACTTGGCTGAAATTACATTTGGTATGTTGCAACTCAAGTTTGTTTATGGCAACAACCAAAAAAAATCGGGGTCAAAGGGAGATCTGCTGGGGGTCAAAGTGGGTCCAGGTGATAGGTTTTCCATGATAGGTTTTCGTTGCCGCCATAACTTGAGAACGGCTAAAGGGATCTTAGTCAAACCTGGTGCACGTGGTGCAGGTGTGTATTATGTGGTAAAGATGAACTGATTAGATTTTGGGGTCACGAAGCCAAATGCCAAAGGTCAGGCGTCATGCGAGTCAAAAATCCTGTTACCGCGGTAACTTGTAAACCAGTGATGGGATTTTGACCAAATTTGGTTCAATTATGTAGAATGATGTAAAGATGAACTGAATCGATTTTGAGGTCAAAGGTCAGTCTGTAATAGGTCTAACTTGAGAATGGCTGAAATGATCCAATTCAAACTTGATACAGGTATGTATAATGATGTAAATATTAACTGATTAGATTTTGGGGTCAAGAGGTCAAAGTCTGGAATACGTCTAAAACATGAGAATGGCCAAAGGGATCCAATTCAAACTTGGTACAGATATGTGTAATGATGTAAAGATTAAATCATTAGATTTTAGGGTCCCAAGGTCAAAGGTCATGTCAGGTGTAAATGTGATAACTTGTGAAGAGCTGAAGGGATTTAAATTACAACTTGGCACACGTATGTATAATATTGTAAACATGAACTGATTACATTTGAGTCAAGAGGTCAAAGGTCAGAGGTCATGTCAGGTAAAAAATATAATTTGAGAACAGCTGAATGGATTTGAATGAAAACTTGGTACAAATATTATAATGATTTAATAATGTGCGCGGAGGCATATCGGTCAACGTCGTGACGCCGAAGAGTGTCGTTCTAGTTTATACATTTGTTGAAGGACTCTGTGAATGAATTGTCACTTCCAAAGAAAATATTGCCATGGCCAAATAAATAAATAATCAGAGATTAAATATATGCAAAGATGAACATGTCACCAATTGATAATAAATGTTTAAATGCGTTATTAATCAAATACCCGGTCAGTAATCAACATGTTTTAGTGAAATGTTATATTGATCAAATACCCGGTCAGTAATCGACATGTTTTAGTGAAATGTTATATTAATCAAATACCCGGTCAGTAATCAACATGTTTTAGTGAAATGTAATCTTAATCAAATACCCGGTTAGTAATCAACATGTTTTAGTGAAAAGTTATATTAATCAATACCCGGTCAGTAATCAACATTTTAGTGAAATGTTATATTAATCAATACCCGGTCAGTAATCAACATGTTTTAGTGAAATGTTATATTAATCAAATACCCGGTCAGTAATCAACATGTTTTAGTGAAATGTTATATTAATCAAATACCCGGTCAGTAATCAACATGTTTTAGTGAAATGTTATATGGATCAAATACCCGGTCAGTAATCAACATGTTTTAGTGAAATGTAATATAAATCAAATACCCAGTCAGTAATCAACATGTTTTAGTGAAATGTTATATTCAAATACCCGGTCAGTAATCAACATGTTTTAGTGAAATGTTATATTAATCAAACACCCGGTCAGTAATCAACATGTTTTAGTGAAATGTTATATTAATCAAATACCCGGTCAGTAATCAACATGTTTTAGTGAAATGTTATATTAATCAAATACCCGGTCAGTAATCAACATGTTTTAGTGAAATGTTATATTAATCAAATACCCGGTCAGTAATCAACATGTTTTAGTGAAATGTAATATTAATCAAATACCCGGTCAGTAATCAACATGTTTTAGTGAAATGTTATATTCAAATACCCGGTCAGTAATCAACATGTTTTAGTGAAATGTTATATTAATCAAATACCCGGTCAGTAATCAACATGTTTTAGTGAAATGTTATATTCAAATACCCGGTCAGTAATCGACATGTTTTAGTGAAATGTTATATTAATCAAATACCCGGTCAGTAATCAACATGTTTTAGTGAAATGTTATACTAATCAAATACCCAGTCAGTAATCAACATGTTTTAGTGAAATGTTATATTGATCAAATACCCGGTCAGTAATCAACATGTTTTAGTGAAATGTTATATGAATCAAATACCCAGTCAGTAATCAACATGTTTTAGTGAAATGTTATATTAATCAAATACCCGGTCAGTAATCAACATGTTTTAGTGAAATGTAATATTAATCAAATACCCAGTCAGTAATCAACATGTTTTAGTGAAATGTTATATTAATCAAATACCCGGTCAGTAATCAACATGTTTTAGTGAAATGTTATATTCAAATACCCGGTCAGTAATTAACATGTTTTAGTGAAATGTTATATTAATCAAATACCCGGTCAGTAATCAACATGTTTTAGTGAAATGTAATATTAATCAAATACCCGGTCAGTAATCAACATGTTTTAGTGAAATGTAATATTAATCAAATACCCGGTCAGTAATCAACATGTTTTAGTGAAATGTTATATGAATCAAATACCCGGTCAGTAATCAACATGTTTTAGTGAAATGTAATATTAATCAAATACCCGGTCAGTAATCAACATGTTTTAGTGAAATGTTATATTAATCAAATACCCGGTCAGTAATTAACATGTTTTAGTGAAATGTAATATTCATCAAATACCCGGTCAGTAATCAACATGTTTTAGTGAAATGTAATATTAATCAAATACCCGGTCAGTAATCAACATGTTTTAGTGAAATGTTATATTAATCAAAATACCCGGTCAGTAATCAACATGTTTTAGTGAAATGTAATATTAATCAAATACCCAGTCAGTAATCAACATGTTTTAGTGAAATGTTATATTAATCAAATACCCGGTCAGTAATCAACATGTTTTAGTGAAATGTTATATTCAAATACCCGGTCAGTAATTAACATGTTTTAGTGAAATGTTATATTAATCAAATACCCGGTCAGTAATCAACATGTTTTAGTGAAATGTAATATTAATCAAATACCCGGTCAGTAATCAACATGTTTTAGTGAAATGTAATATTAATCAAATACCCGGTCAGTAATCAACATGTTTTAGTGAAATGTTATATGAATCAAATACCCGGTCAGTAATCAACATGTTTTAGTGAAATGTAATATTAATCAAATACCCAGTCAGTAATCAACATGTTTTAGTGAAATGTTATATTAATCAAATACCCAGTCAGTAATCAACATGTTTTAGTGAAATGTTTTATATTAATCAAATACCCAGTCAGTAATCAACATGTTTTAGTGAAATGTAATATTAATCAAATACCCAGTCAGTAATCAACATTTTAGTGAAATGTTATATTAATCAAATACCCGGTCAGTAATCAACATGTTTTAGTGAAATGTAATATTAATCAAATACCCGGTCAGTAATCAACATGTTTTAGTGAAATGTAATATTAATCAAATACCCGGTCAGTAATCAACATGTTTTAGTGAAATGTTATATTAATCAAATACCCGGTCAGTAATCAACATGTTTTAGTGAAATGTTATATTAATCAAATACCCAGTCAGTAATCAACATGTTTTAGTGAAATGTAATATTAATCAAATACCCGGTCAGTAATCAACATGTTTTAGTGAAATGTTATATTCATCAAATACCCGGTCAGTAATCAACATGTTTTAGTGAAATGTTATATTAATCAAATACCCAGTCAGTAATCGACATGTTTTAGTGAAATGTAATATTAATCAAATACCCGGTCAGTAATCAACATGTTTTAGTGAAATGTTATATTAATCAAATACCTTGTCAGTAATCAACATGGTTTAGTGAAATGTTATATTAATCAAATACCCAGTCAGTAATCGTCATGTTTTAGTGAAATGTAATATTAATCAAATACCCGGTCAGTAATCAACATGTTTTAGTGAAATGTTATATTAATCAAATACCCGGTCAGTAATCAACATGTTTTAGTGAAATGTTATATTAATCAAATACCCAGTCAGTAATCGACATGTTTTAGTGAAATGTAATATTAATCAAATACCCAGTCAGTAATCAACATGTTTTAGTGAAATGTTATATTAATCAAATACCCGGTCAGTAATCAACATTTTAGTGAAATGTTATATTAATCAAATACCCAGTCAGTAATCAACATGTTTTAGTGAAATGTTATATGAATCAAATACCCGGTCAGTAGTCAACATGTTTTAGTGAAATGTAATATTAATCAAATACCCAGTCAGTAATCAACATGTTTTAGTGAAATGTTATATTAATCAAATACCCGGTCAGTAATCAACATGTTTTAGTGAAATGTTATATGAATCAAATACCCGGTCAGTAATCAACATGTTTTAGTGAAATGTTATATTAATCAAATACCCGGTCAGTAATCAACATGTTTTAGTGAAATGTTATATTAATCAAATACCCAGTCAGTAATCAACATGTTTTAGTGAAATGTAATATTAATCAAATACCCGGTCAGTAATCAACATTTTAGTGAAATGTTATATTAATCAAATACCCGGTCAGTAATCAACATGTTTTAGTGAAATGTTATATTGATCAAATACCCGGTCAGTAATCAACATGTTTTAGTGAAATGTTATATTAATCAAATACCCGATCAGTAATCAACATGTTTTAGTGAAATGTTATATTGATCAAAATACCCGGTCAATAATCAACATTTTAGTGAAATGTAATATTAATCAAATACCCGGTCAGTAATCAACATGTTTTAGTGAAATGTTATATTCATCAAATACCCGGTCAGTAATCAACATGTTTTAGTGAAATGTTATATTAATCAAATACCCAGTCAGTAATCGACATGTTTTAGTGAAATGTAATATTAATCAAATACCCGGTCAGTAATCAACATGTTTTAGTGAAATGTTATATTAATCAAATACCTTGTCAGTAATCAACATGGTTTAGTGAAATGTTATATTAATCAAATACCCAGTCAGTAATCGACATGTTTTAGTGAAATGTAATATTAATCAAATACCCGGTCAGTAATCAACATGTTTTAGTGAAATGTTATATTAATCAAATACCCGGTCAGTAATCAACATGTTTTAGTGAAATGTTATATTAATCAAATACCCAGTCAGTAATCGACATGTTTTAGTGAAATGTAATATTAATCAAATACCCAGTCAGTAATCAACATGTTTTAGTGAAATGTTATATGAATCAAATACCCGGTCAGTAATCAACATGTTTTAGTGAAATGTAATATTAATCAAATACCCAGTCAGTAATCAACATGTTTTAGTGAAATGTTATATTAATCAAATACCCGGTCAGTAATCAACATTTTAGTGAAATGTTATATTAATCAAATACCCAGTCAGTTATCAACATGTTTTAGTGAAATGTTATATGAATCAAATACCCGGTCAGTAATCAACATGTTTTAGTGAAATGTAATATTAATCAAATACCCAGTCAGTAATCAACATGTTTTAGTGAAATGTTATATTAATCAAATACCCGGTCAGTAATCAACATGTTTTAGTGAAATGTTATATGAATCAAATACCCGGTCAGTAATCAACATGTTTTAGTGAAATGTTATATTAATCAAATACCCGGTCAGTAATCAACATGTTTTAGTGAAATGTTATATTAATCAAATACCCAGTCAGTAATCAACATGTTTTAGTGAAATGTAATATTAATCAAATACCCGGTCAGTAATCAACATTTTAGTGAAATGTTATATTAATCAAATACCCGGTCAGTAATCAACATGTTTTAGTGAAAGTTATATTGATCAAATACCCGGTCAGTAATCAACATGTTTTAGTGAAATGTTATATTAATCAAATACCCGATCAGTAATCAACATGTTTTAGTGAAATGTTATATTGATCAAAATACCCGGTCAATAATCAACATTTTAGTGAAATGTTATATTAATCAAATACCCAGTCAGTAATCAACATGTTTTAGTGAAATGTTATATTCAAATACCCGGTCAGTAATCAACATGTTTTAGTGAAATGTTATATTAATCAAATACCCAGTCAGTAATCAACATGTTTTAGTGAAATGTTATATTGATCAAAATACCCGGTCAGTAATCAACATTTTAGTGAAATGTTATATTCATCAAATACCCGGTCAGTAATCAACATGTTTTAGTGAAATGTTATATAAATCAAATACCCGGTCAGTAATCAACATGTTTTAGTGGAATGCAATATTAATCAAATACCCGGTCAGTAATCAACATGTTTTAGTGAAATGTTAAATATATATCAAATACCCGGTCAGTAATCAACATGTTTTAGTGAAATGTAATATTGATCAAATACCCGGTCAGTAATCAACATGTTTTCGTGAAATGTAATATTAATCAAATACCCAGTTAGTAATCAACATGTTTTAGTGGAATGCAATATTAATCAAATACCCGGTCAGTAATCAACATGTTTTAGTGAAATGTTATATTAATCAAATACCCGGTCAGTAATCAACATGTTTTAGTGAAATGTTATATTAATCAAACACCCGGTCAGTAATCCACATGTTTTAGTGAAATGTAATATTAATCAAATACCCGGTCAGTAATCAACATGTTTTAGTGAAATGTTATATTAATCAAATACCCGGTCAGTAATCAACATGTTTTAGTGAAATGTTATATTAATCAAATACCCAGTCTAATCGACATGTTTTAGTGAAATGTAATATTAATCAAATACCCAGTCAGTAATCAACATGTTTTAGTGAAATGTTATATGAATCAAATACCCGGTCAGTAATCAACATGTTTTAGTGAAATGTTATATTAATCAAATACCCGGTCAGTAATCAACATTTTAGTGAAATGTTATATTAATCAAATACCCAGTCAGTAATCAACATGTTTTAGTGAAATGTTATATGAATCAAATACCCGGTCAGTAATCAACATGTTTTAGTGAAATGTAATATTAATCAAATACCCAGTCAGTAATCAACATGTTTTAGTGAAATGTTATATTAATCAAATACCCGGTCAGTAATCAACATGTTTTAGTGAAATGTTATATGAATCAAATACCCGGTCAGTAATCAACATGTTTTAGTGAAATGTTATATTAATCAAATACCCGGTCAGTAATCAACATGTTTTAGTGAAATGTTATATTAATCAAATACCCAGTCAGTAATCAACATGTTTTAGTGAAATGTAATATTAATCAAATACCCGGTCAGTAATCAACATTTTAGTGAAATGTTATATTAATCAAATACCCGGTCAGTAATCAACATGTTTTAGTGAAATGTTATATTGATCAAATACCCGGTCAGTAATCAACATGTTTTAGTGAAATGTTATATTAATCAAATACCCGATCAGTAATCAACATGTTTTAGTGAAATGTTATATTGATCAAAATACCCGGTCAATAATCAACATTTTAGTGAAATGTTATATTAATCAAATACCCAGTCAGTAATCAACATGTTTTAGTGAAATGTTATATTAATCAAATACCCGGTCAGTAATCGACATGTTTTAGTGAAATGTTATATTAATCAAATACCCGGTCAGTAATCGACATGTTTTAGTGAAATGTAATATTAATCAAATACCCGGTCAGTAATCGACATGTTTTAGTGAAATGTTATATTAATCAAATACCTGGTCAGTAATGGACATGTTTTAGTGAAATGTAATATTAATCAAATACCCGGTCAGTAATGGACATGTTTTAGTGAAATGTAATATTAATCAAATACCCGGTCAGTAATCGACATGTTTTAGTGAAATGTTATATTAATCAAATACCCGGTCAGTAATCGACATGTTTTAGTGAAATGTTATATTAATCAAATACCCGGTCAGTAATCAACATGTTTTAGTGAAATGTTATATTCAAATACCCGGTCAGTAATCAACATGTTTTAGTGAAATGTTATATTAATCAAATACCCGGTCAGTAATCAACATGTTTTAGTGAAATGTTATACTAATCAAATACCCAGTCAGTCATCAACATGTTTTTGTGAAATGTTATATTGATCAAATACCCGGTCAGTAATCAACATGTTTTAGTGAAATGTTATATGAATCAAATACCCGGTCAGTAATCAACATGTTTTAGTGAAATGTAATATTAATCAAATACCCAGTCAGTAATCAACATGTTTTAGTGAAATGTTATATTAATCAAATACCCGGTCAGTAATCAACATTTTAGTGAAATGTTATATTAATCAAATACCCAGTCAGTAATCAACATGTTTTAGTGAAATGTTATATGAATCAAATACCCGGTCAGTAATCAACATGTTTTAGTGAAATGTAATATTAATCAAATACCCAGTCAGTAATCAACATGTTTTAGTGAAATGTTATATTAATCAAATACCCGGTCAGTAATCAACATGTTTTAGTGAAATGTTATATTAATCAAATACCCGGTCAGTAATCAACATGTTTCAGTGAAATGTAATATTCATCAAACACCCGGTCAGTAATCCACATGTTTTAGTGAAATGTAATATTAATCAAATACCCGGTCAGTAATCAACATGTTTTAGTGAAATGTTATATTAATCAAATACCCGGTCAGTAATCGACATGTTTTAGTGAAATGTTATATTAATCAAATACCCGGTCAGTAATCGACATGTTTTAGTGAAATGTAATATTAATCAAATACCCGGTCAGTAATCGACATGTTTTAGTGAAATGTAATATTAATCAAATACCCGGTCAGTAATCGACATGTTTTAGTGAAATGTTATATTAATCAAATACCCGGTCAGTAATGGACATGTTTTAGTGAAATGTAATATTAATCAAATACCCGGTCAGTAATGGACATGTTTTAGTGAAATGTAATATTAATCAAATACCCGGTCAGTAATCGACATATTTTAGTGAAATGTTATATTAATCAAATACCCGGTCAGTAATCGACATGTTTTAGTGAAATGTTATATTAATCAAATACCCGGTCAGTAATCAACATGTTTTAGTGAAATGTTATATTCAAATACCCGGTCAGTAATCAACATGTTTTAGTGAAATGTTATATGAATCAAATACCCGGTCAGTAATCAACATGTTTTAGTGAAATGTTATATTCAAATACCCGGTCAGTAATCAACATGTTTTAGTGAAATGTAATATTAATCAAACACCCGGTCAGTAATCAACATGTTTTAGTGAAATGTAATATTAATCAAATACCCGGTCAGTAATCAACATGTTTTAGTGAAATGTAATATTAATCAAATACCCGGTCAGTAATCAACATGTTTTAGTGAAATGTAATATTAATCAAATACCCGGTCAGTAATCAACATGTTTTAGTGAAATGTTATATTCAAATACCCGGTCAGTAATCAACATGTTTTAGTGAAATGTTATATTAATCAAATACCCAGTCAGTAATCAACATGTTTTAGTGAAATGTAATATTAATCAAATACCCGGTCAGTAATCAACATGTTTTAGTGAAATGTTATATTAATCAAATACCCAGTCAGTAATCAACATGTTTTAGTGAAATGTAATATTAATCAAATACCCGGTCAGTAATCAACATGTTTTAGTGAAATGTAATATTAATCAAATACCCGGTCAGTAATCAACATGTTTTAGTGAAATGTAATATTAATCAAATACCCGGTCAGTAATCAACATGTTTTAGTGAAATGTTATATTAATCAAATACCCGGTCAGTAATCAACATGTTTTAGTGAAATGTTATATTCAAATACCCGGTCAGTAATCAACATGTTTTAGTGAAATGTTATATTCAAATACCCGGTCAGTAATCAACATGTTTTAGTGAAATGTAATATTATTCAAATACCCAGTCAGTAATCAACATGTTTTAGTGAAATGTTATATTAATCAAATACCCGGTCAGTAATCAACATGTTTTAGTGAAATGTTATATTAATCAAAATACCCGGTCAGTAATCAACATGTTTTAGTGAAATGTTATATTAATCAAAATACCTGGTCAGTAATCAACATGTTTTAGTGAAATGTAATATTAATCAAATACCCGGTCAGTAATCAACATGTTTTAGTGAAATGTTATATGAATCAAATACCCGGTCAGTAATCAACATGTTTTAGTGAAATGTTATATGAATCAAATACCCGGTCAGTAATCAACATGTTTTAGTGAAATGTAATATTAATCAAATACCCGGTCAGTAATCAACATGTTTTAGTGAAATGTTATATTAATCAAATACCCGGTCAGTAATCAATATTTTAGTGAAATGTTATATTAATCAAATACCCAGTCAGTAATCAACATGTTTTAGTGAAATGTTACATTAATCAAATACCCGGTCAGTAATCAACATGTTTTAGTGAAATGTAATATTAATCAAATACCCAGTCAGTAATCAACATGTTTTAGTGAAATGTTATATTAATCAAATACCCAGTCAGTAATCAACATTTTAGTGAAATGTTATATTAATCAAATACCCAGTCAGTAATCAACAAGTTTTAGTGAAATGTTATATTAATCAAATACCCGGTCAGTAATCAACATGTTTTAGTGAAATGTTATATTAATCAAATACCCGGTCAGTAATCAACATGTTTTAGTGAAATGTTATATTAATCAAATACCCAGTCAGTAATCAACATGTTTTAGTGAAATGTTTTATATTAATCAAATACCCAGTCAGTAATCAACATGTTTTAGTGAAATGCAATATTAATCAAATACCCAGTCAGTAATCAACATTTTAGTGAAATGTTATATTAATCAAATACCCGGTCAGTAATCAACATGTTTTAGTGAAATGTTATATTAATCAAATACCCGGTCAGTAATTAACATGTTTTAGTGAAATGTAATATTCATCAAATACCCGGTCAGTAATCAACATGTTTTAGTGAAATGTAATATTAATCAAATACCCGGTCAGTAATCAACATGTTTTAGTGAAATGTAATATTAATCAAATACCCGGTCAGTAATCAACATGTTTTAGTGAAATGTTATATTAATCAAAATACCCGGTCAGTAATCAACATGTTTTAGTGAAATGTAATATTAATCAAATACCCGGTCAGTAATCAACATGTTTTAGTGAAATGTAATATTAATCAAATACCCGGTCAGTAATCAACATGTTTTAGTGAAATGTTATATTAATCAAATACCCGGTCAGTAATCAACATGTTTTAGTGAAATGTAATATTAATCAAATACCCAGTCAGTAATCAACATTTTAGTGAAATGTTATATTAATCAAATACCCAGTCAGTAATCAACAAGTTTTAGTGAAATGTTATATTAATCAAATACCTGGTCAGTAATCAACATGTTTTAGTGAAATGTAATATAAATCAAATACCCGGTCAGGAATCAACATGTTTTAGTGAAATGTTATATTAATCAAATACCCGGTCAGTAATCAACATGTTTTAGTGAAATGTTATATTAATCAAATACCCAGTCAGTAATCAACATGTTTTAGTGAAATGTTTTATATTAATCAAATACCCAGTCAGTAATCAACATGTTTTAGTGAAATGTAATATTAATCAAATACCCAGTCAGTAATCAACATTTTAGTGAAATGTTATATTAATCAAATACCCGGTCAGTAATCAACATGTTTTAGTGAAATGTTATATTAATCAAATACCCAGTCAGTAATCAACATGTTTTAGTGAAATGTAATATAAATCAAATACCCGGTCAGTAATCAACATGTTTTAGTGAAATGTAATATAAATCAAATACCCGGTCAGTAATCAACATGTATTAGTGAAATGTTATATTAATCAAATACCCAGTCAGTAATCAACATGTTTTAGTGAAATGTTATATTAATCAAATACCCAGTCAGTAATCAACATGTTTTTGTGAAATGTTATATTAATCAAATACCCAGTCAGTAATCAACATGTTTTAATGAAATGTAATATTAATCAAATACCCGGTCAGTAATCAACATGTTTTAGTGAAATGTTATATTCATCAAATACCCGGTCAGTAATCAACATGTTTTAGTGAAATGTTATATTAATCAAATACCCAGTCAGTAATCGACATGTTTTAGTGAAATGTAATATTAATCAAATACCCGGTCAGTAATCAACATGTTTTAGTGAAATGTAATATTGATCAAATACCCGGTCAGTAATCAACATGTTTTAGTGAAATGTTATATTAATCAAATACCCGGTCAGTAATCAACATGTTTTAGTGAAATGTTATATTAATCAAATACCCAGTCAGTAATCGACATGTTTTAGTGAAATGTAATATTAATCAAATACCCGGTCAGTAATCAACATGTTTTAGTGAAATGTTATATTAATCAAATACCCGGTCAGTAATCAACATGTTTTAGTGAAATGTTATATTAATCAAATACCCAGTCAGTAATCGACATGTTTTAGTGAAATGTAATATTAATCAAATACCCGGTCAGTAATCAACATGTTTTAGTGAAATGTAATATTAATCAAATACCCGGTCAGTAATCAACATGTTTTAGTGAAATGTTATATTAATCAAATACCCAGTCAGTAATCGACATGTTTTAGTGAAATGTAATATTAATCAAATACCCGGTCAGTAATCAACATGTTTTAGTGAAATGTTATATTAATCAAATACCCGGTCAGTAATCAACATGTTTTAGTGAAATGTAATATTAATCAAATACCCAGTCAGTAATCAACATGTTTTAGTGAAATGTTATATTAATCAAATACCCGGTCAGTAATCAACATGTTTTAGTGAAATGTTATATTAATCAAATACCCAGTCAGTAATCGACATGTTTTAGTGAAATGTTATATGAATCAAATACCCGGTCAGTAATCAACATGTTTTCGTGAAATGTAATAATCAAATACCCAGTCAGTAATCAACATGTTTTAGTGAAATGTTATATGAATCAAATACCTGGTCAGTAATCAACATGTTTTAGTGAAATGTAATATTAATCAAATACCCAGTCAGTAATCAACATGTTTTAGTGAAATGTTATATTAATCAAATACCCGGTCAGTAATCAACATTTTAGTGAAATGTTATACTAATCAAATACCCAGTCAGTAATCAACATGTTTTAGTGAAATGTTATATGAATCAAATACCTGGTCAGTAATCAACATGTTTTAGTGAAATGTAATATTAATCAAATACCCAGTCAGTAATCAACATGTTTTAGTGAAATGTTATATTAATCAAATACCCGGTCAGTAATCAACATTTTAGTGAAATGTTATATTAATCAAATACCCAGTCAGTAATCAACATGTTTTAGTGAAATGTTATATGAATCAAATACCCGGTCAGTAATCAACATGTTTTAGTGAAATGTAATATTAATCAAATACCCAGTCAGTAATCAACATGTTTTAGTGAAATGTTATATTAATCAAATACCCGGTCAGTAATCAACATGTTTTAGTGAAATGTTATATGAATCAAATACCCGGTCAGTAATCAACATGTTTTAGTGAAATGTTATATTAATCAAATACCCGGTCAGTAATCAACATGTTTTAGTGAAATGTTATATTAATCAAATACCCAGTCAGTAATCAACATGTTTTAGTGAAATGTAATATTAATCAAATACCCGGTCAGTAATCAACATTTTAGTGAAATGTTATATTAATCAAATACCCGGTCAGTAATCAACATGTTTTCATGAAATGTTATATTGATCAAATACCCGGTCAGTAATCAACATGTTTTAGTGAAATGTTATATTAATCAAATACCCGGTCAGTAATCAACATGTTTTCATGAAATGTTATATTAATCAAATACCCGGTCAGTAATCAACATGTTTTAGTGAAATGTTATATTCAAATACCCGGTCAGTAATCAACATGTTTTAGTGAAATGTTATATTAATCAAATACCCGGTCAGTAATCAACATGTTTTCGTGAAATGTTATATTGATCAAAATACCCGGTCAGTAATCAACATTTTAGTGAAATGTTATATTCATCAAATACCCGGTCAGTAATCAACATGTTTTAGTGAAATGTTATATAAATCAAATACCCGGTCAGTAATCAACATGTTTTCGTGAAATGTAATATTAATCAAATACCCGGTTAGTAATCAACATGTTTTAGTGGAATGCAATATTAATCAAATACCCGGTCAGTAATCAACATGTTTTAGTGAAATGTAATATTGATCAAATACCCAGTCAGTAATCATCATGTTTTCGTGAAATGTAATATTAATCAAATACCCAGTTAGTAATCAACATTTTAGTGGAATGCAATATTAATCAAATACCCGGTCAGTAATCAACATGTTTTAGTGAAATGTTATATTAATCAAATACCCGGTCAGTAATCAACATGTTTTAGTGAAATGTTATATTAATCAAATACCCAGTCAGTAATCAACATGTTTCAGTGAAATGTAATATTCATCAAACACCCGGTCAGTAATCCACATGTTTTAGTGAAATGTTATATTAATCAAATACCCGGTCAGTAATCAACATGTTTTAGTGAAATGTTATATTAATCAAATACCCAGTCAGTAATCGACATGTTTTAGTGAAATGTAATATTAATCAAATACCCGGTCAGTAATCGACATGTTTTAGTGAAATGTAATATTAATCAAATACCCGGTCAGTAATCGACATGTTTTAGTGAAATGTTATCTATCTATAATTCCAGTAATCTCTGTGTGTCTGTGTGTCTGTGTGTCTGTGTGTCTGTGTGTCTGTGACCGCTGTTTCTCGACAACCACGGGTCCGATATACTTGAAACTTGCCAGGTATATTGCTGGGGACCCGAGGATGTGCCTTTTCAAGGTTTTAAATTAATCGGACAAGTACTTACCGAGCTATGGCGATTTAGCCGTTCGCCGTTCGCTTTGGCGTTGCGAATGGACCAAACCATTCATGTAAATAGAGGGGGGGGGGGGTTCTGTGGTCGTTCGCTTTGGCTTTGCGAATGGACCAAACCATTCATGTAAATAGAGGGGGGGGGGGTTCTGTGGTCGTTCGCTTTGGCTTTGCGAATGGACCAAACCATTCATGTAAATAGAGGGGGGGGTTCTGTTGTCGTTGCGAATGGACCAAACCATTCACATCGAATCATCGAATCACATCGAATGGACCAAACCGTTCGCTTTGGACCAAACCATTGCATGTAAATAGAGGGGGGGGTTCTGTGGTCGTTGCGAATGGACCAAACCATTCATGTAAATAGAGGGGGGGGGGGTTCTGTGGTCGTTACTGCCACGTGGTTTCAAAGTTTTTTTTTGTTGTTGTTGTTTGCACGCATGTTTTTTTGCACCCACGTACGGGCACGCCCTAGGATGTTTACACACACACACCCCTACACAAATTTTTTTTTTTTTTTTTTTTTTGGCAAGGAACGGGCACCCACGTACGGGCACGTCCTAGCTTATATATAGTACGGGCATGCCCTAGTATTAATCAAATACCCGGTCAGTAATGGACATGTTTTAGTGAAATGTAATATTAATCAAATACCCGGTCAGTAATCGACATGTTTTAGTGAAATGTTATATTAATCAAATACCCGGTCAGTAATGGACATGTTTTAGGAGACAAGAGACAGGGCAGCATGTAGAATCATAACATAATCATATTTTAAACAAACTAAAACAAAAAAACCTATTTTGTTTGAGCCATGAACAAACGTTCGTACATCACAAGCGATGAAGGTTGTGGTGAAGTTTCATGAAAAGGGTGTTTGTAGTTTCTGAGAAGAAAGCAAATACCTCTTTTGGTATTTTGGGGGTGAAACCTGGTTCCACGTGGACCCCCTTCGACAGGTG
Source organism: Myxine glutinosa (assembly GCF_964187855.1). Classification (NCBI taxonomy): domain Eukaryota; kingdom Metazoa; phylum Chordata; class Myxini; order Myxiniformes; family Myxinidae; genus Myxine; species Myxine glutinosa. The sequence goes on along the minus strand of NC_136265.1, from coordinate 3,198,312 downwards.
TTTTTCATGCCGTGTTCGAACATTTCATCAGTTCCAACATACTAAGTATAATTTTCGCCAAGTTTGGTCACAATCGCATCTGCAGTTTCGGGGAAGTTGCATGTGTTGACGGACTGACGCCATCCTACACGCTCCCCGGAACTACGTCCAGGTGAGCTAAAAAGTAATTGATTTTGAATGCAAATGTAAATTCTCCGTGTGAATGAAGTTGTTTTGACCCCTTGCAGGGTTTGAATCCTGGGAAAGCCATTGCCGAGATTAAAAAGATGATGGCTACGTACAAGGAAACAAAGCACGCTGCAGTTGTCTGACCTGGAGATGTCGTGGGTGCAGACAAGCGTGTGTGCATAACTCGATCCGACGGATATGAAGCTGTGCGTCTCTGACCGTGCACGACCTCCCTTATTTCAAAACTTCCCAAAGAGCCGTGGACTTTTGAAGCAAGGTCCGGTCGCTCCGTCGGGACATGATTGGTTCCGTGACCAAACGATGCAGAGGGAAAAGTTTGGCGTTTTTGGTTTTGGGAGCTGATCGAATGATGGCGTGCACAAGTTGACGAACAGGCCGTGATCCTTGTTGCTTTCATCACCGATTGGCTGGTTTGAAGTCCCTGGTCGAGTCTCCACCACATGGTCTGTTTTCACCATGCTGAGTTTATTATATTCTGCGGTACATAATTTTAAACCTCAATTTTATTTCACACCGGCAAATGTTTGCTGGATTATGGGTCGTCAGAGGTCGGTCCCATATCAACAAAATAGGTCGTCGCGCTCTTGGGTTGTGCGTTTCTGTGTTAGGTTAGACTGGTCGGTTCACAAAGTCCGATTACGTTTCCAAAGTTTGCTCCTGATTTTGGAAATCGATCGACAAGGGAAATGTTGTTGCTTCAGTTATAATCTTAACGAGGTTGGAGGAACCCTGTTTGCATTTTGTTTTTGAAGAAACTCTTCTATTGGCTTATCCCTATTAAAAAAAGGCAACAGGGTATTATTAGTTTTGGTCTTGTTATCGTCCCTCGGTTTGACCCCAAACCCATCATATCTTAGCCTGTTTAGGGTACACTTGGGGGTCGTAAGTGGGTGGTTCCTCCTGAACACCTTCAAGTAAACATAGCTCACCTTTCTTTTCATGTAATCTACAAAATGTTTGGTGCGATAACAAATGTCAATAAGAATGCAAAATAATTAAAGGTTTAAAACTTGAAGAGCTGTCGTCGTGTTTGTCATATTTCTGTTTGCTCGAAATGAGTGAGTGTCGAGTAGTTTGTTGAGATGTACCGAATGTTTGCTCGACGAGGAAGAGATTATCTGTGCCGATTCCTTTCATACTCGTCTCCTTGAATCCACGACAGGAAAATAGCGCCTTCCTTTTCTGGTTACCTGGTCGTGGTTGCTTCCCTTCATCCTCCGAGAAATCTGCTTCCAAAAACTTGATTAATCGTTCCGGATTCGTCTGTGCTGTCGTGCATTTTGTGTTCTCTGTGTCGACTGCTCTTCCTATCTCGTACTCTTCCATGTATTTTTTTTTTGTGCTGTTCTACTTATTTTAATCCTCCGCTTCAGACACAGATAACTTTGGGCCTCCCTTTTTTCTGTTTTCTCCCCTCCCCCAACTGGTTCCCATACCGAAAATGGGTTCCAATTATCTCAGTCCTATTATCCATCACACTCACTTTAATTTTTCGTGTTCATATAAAGCGCCGTCTTCATGCTTTTAATCAACGTCATCCCAATCCTCATGGCTGGCTTCATCTCTCCGCTGATGCAATCCCTAAATCCAACCCTTTTTGTACTGTGTGAGGGACGACGATGACAAACTTCCTTACGTCGGTACCCGCCCCTCCCCCCACACATCTTTGCACCTGCATTTCCCTACAACCGCTCCAGGCTTCCCGCACCCCTGCTGATTATGTTCCATCCATCCCATTCTTCTTCCTTCCTTGCTTTCTTCATGCCCAACCCTATCCCTGCTTCCAATCCACCCCGCCTTCTCCCTGCTTCCGTTCCACCCCGCCTTCTCCCTGCTTCCGTTCCACCCCGCCTTCTCCCTGCTTCCGTTCCACCCCGCCTTCTCCCTGCTTCCGTTCCACCCCGCCTTCTCCCTGCTTCCGGCCCACCCCGCCTTCTCCCTGCTTCCGGTCCACCCCGCCTTCTCCCTGCTTCCGTTCCACCCCGCCGCCTCCCTGCTTCCGTTCCACCCCGCCTTCTCCCTGCTTCCGGTCCACCCCGCCTTCTCCCTGCTTCCGGTCCACCCCGCCTTCTCCCTGCTTCCGTTCCACCCCGCCTTCTCCCTGCTTCCGTTCCACCCCGCCTTCTCCCTGCTTCCGTTCCACCCCGCCTTCTCCCTGCTTCCGGTCCACCCCGCCTTCTCCCTGCTTCCGTTCCACCCCGCCTTCTCCCTGCTTCCGTTCCACCCCGCCTTCTCCCTGCTTCCGTTCCACCCCGCCTTCTCCCTACTTCCGGTCCACCCCGCCTTCTCCCTGCTTCCGGTCCACCCCGCCTTCTCCCTGCTTCCGTTCCACCCCGCCTTCTCCCTGCTTCCGTTCCACCCCGCCTTCTCCCTGCTTCCGGTCCACCCCGCCTTCTCCCTGCTTCCGGCCCACCCCGCCTTCTCCCTGCTTCCGGCCCACCCCGCCTTCTCCCTGCTTCCGGCCCACCCCGCCTTCTCCCTGCTTCCGGCCCACCCCGCCTTCTCCCTGCTTCCGGCCCACCCCGCCTTCTCCCTGCTTCCGGCCCACCCCGCCTTCTCCCTGCTTCCGGCCCACCCCGCCTTCTCCCTGCTTCCGGCCCACCCCGCCTTCTCCCTGCTTCCGTTCCACCCCGCCTTCTCCCTGCTTCCGTTCCACCCCGCCTTCTCCCTGCTTCCGTTCCACCCCGCCTTCTCCCTGCTTCCGTTCCACCCCGCCTTCTCCCTGCTTCCGTTCCACCCCGCCTTCTCCATGCTTCCGTTCCACCCCGCCTTCTCCATGCTTCCGTTCCACCCCGCCGCCTCCCTGCTTCCGTTCCACCCCGCCTTCTCCCTGCTTCCGTTCCACCCCGCCTTCTCCCTGCTTCCGTTCCACCCCGCCTTCTCCATGCTTCCGTTCCACCCCGCCGCCTCCCTGCTTCCGTTCCACCCCGCCTTCTCCCTGCTTCCGTTCCACCCCGCCTTCTCCATGCTTCCGTTCCACCCCGCCGCCTCCCTGCTTCCGTTCCACCCCGCCTTCTCCCTGCTTCCGGTCCACCCCGCCTTCTCCCTGCTTCCGGTCCACCCCGCCTTCTCCCTGCTTCCGTTCCACCCCGCCTTCTCCCTGCTTCCGGCCCACCCCGCCTTCTCCCTGCTTCCGGTCCACCCCGCCTTCTCCCTGCTTCCGTTCCACCCCGCCTTCTCCCTGCTTCCGTTCCACCCCGCCTTCTCCCTGCTTCCGTTCCACCCCGCCTTCTCCCTGCTTCCGGTCCACCCCGCCTTCTCCCTGCTTCCGGTCCACCCCGCCTTCTCCCTGTTTCCGTTCCACCCGCCTTCTCCCTGCTTCCGGTCCACCCCGCCTTCTCCCTGCTTCCGGTCCACCCCGCCTTCTCCCTGCTTCCGTTCCACCCCGCCTTCTCCCTGCTTCCGTTCCACCCCGCCTTCTCCCTGCTTCCGTTCCACCCCGCCATCTCCCTGCTTCCGGTCGACCCCGTCCCCTCCCTACTTCCGGTGTCCGGTTGACCCCCGCATCCTCCCCGCTTCCGGTTTCCGGTAGACCCAGCCTCCACCCTGCTTCCAGTCGACCCCGCCTCCTCCCGTGCCACCCCGTCCACAACAACACCACCATCTCCTGGCAGCTGCATTTCCCAAACCTTCCCCCATTACCATATCCTGTCATCATTTGAATCGTGTGACATAACTCGACAGTCAAACACATTAGTTGTAGTTTAATCAGAATACAATAAGTACACATCACTCATAATTTAATACATTTTTATTTGCACTTCGTGTTGTTTTTTTTTCACTTTACTTTACATTGCATAAGCTCATTCCACACGGTCTTCATTGTTCGACGACCCAAAAACACCACATCCAAATAACCACAATGTCGTCTCGACCACAGATGTTTTAACCATATTCCTCCTCCATCATCACATCATCGACCAACACGACAGACACCCACCACCAACTTAGCATGGGAAGATAAACGGGAGTAACAATGGTGGTGCTCGGCTAAGCTCTCCCTCTTTGGACCTCATTAAATACCAGACCAAGTCGGCACTAATTGGCCATTTTCATTGGCATAAGTAAATTGAGCCCCCAGGGTTCGCACCCACACATGTAGCATGGAACGTGTCAGGAAGCACTAGCCCATGTTAATTGGGGAGACCCGTTGTGTGGCAGGTTCAAGGAAAGAATAAGCTACAATCGTGATACGGGTCTCACGGGGGTGCTGCCAACCTTCGGTAGAGTGGATATGCACCAATGGGCATCGGCATGCATGTCCAGCACCTCTTTTGATCCGACTGGAAGCCCCACCCTCAGCAGGCCATTATAAATATGCTGTGAGCAGCATCTTGGTTCAGAGAGGGGTGCGGTCTTGGTTCAGAGAGGGGTGCGGTCTTGGTTCAGAGAGGGGTGCGGTCTTGGTTCAGAGAGGGGTGCGGTCTTGCTTCAGAGGGGTGCGGTCTTGCTTCAGAGAGGGGTGCGGGCTTGCTTCAGAGAGGGGTGCGGGCTTGCTTCAGAGAGGGGTGCGGGCTTGCTTCAGAGAGGGGTGCGGTCTTGCTTCAGAGAGGGGTGCGGGCTTGCTTCAGAGAGGGGTGCGGGCTTGCTTCAGAGAGGGGTGCGGGCTTGCTTCAGAGAGGGGTGCGGGCTTGCTTCAGAGAGGGGTGCGGGCTTGCTTCAGAGAGGGGTGCGGGCTTGCTTCAGAGAGGGGTGCGGGCTTGCTTCAGAGAGGGGTGCGGGCTTGCTTCAGAGAGGGGTGCGGGCTTGCTTCAGAGAGGGGTGCGGGCTTGCTTCAGAGAGGGGTGCGGGCTTGCTTCAGAGAGGGGTGCGGGCTTGCTTCAGAGGGGTGCGGGCTTGCTTCAGAGAGGGGTGCGGGCTTGCTTCAGAGAGGGGTGCGGGCTTGCTTCAGAGAGGGGTGTGGGCTTGCTTCAGAGGGGTGCGGTCTTGGTTCAGAGAGGGGTGCGGTCTTGGTCTTGGTTGTTGTCGTGGCTCGGCTGATTGGTGGTCTGGTGTTTGAGCTGATCGGTGCTTCGAGGGATGAGGGTGGACGGCCTAGGTTCGGTCGGTGGCGCTCACGTTAAGGCAGGTCAGAGTTGGGAGCCAGTGTTCAGCGAGTGGAGCAGATGCCATGCAAAGCATACGTTTAGGGCCAGGCCAAACCACATGCTACACCTTTAAGAACTTTCACACATTAAATAAGTTTATCTTGCGCATTATTTTCTTTGGCGTCTTTCACCTACTTTGGATGCACAACCATCAACAATTGTGGCACCTCATTGCACCTCACCACACCTCTACCCTACTACACACCTTAGACACCACCAGTATTCCTCCTCTTACCCCCGCCCTTAGCGTTTGGATAACAGAGGCACGACAGCCCTGACCTGTGATCGAAGAGGTTGAACACACCTCATTCTTTTCTTTTTCTGAAACTCTCTCCCCTCTGTGGATGATCTGACTAGGTACCCATGTGCTGTGTGTGCTTAGGTGACAGGTAAGGCATAGGGATAAGTGCTGCTCATCAGTTTCTGTACCTCTTTCACCCTCAATAGTTTGCAATTTTCCCCTTTTGTACATTTTTATTGCATTTCCCCATTTTTGATTCATTTTCATTGCTTCTGTATTAAAGTACTGAATAGCACCTCATGATCCCACATTACACATTTGATTTGCAAATATATTCCCCTCTTGACCTCTCTTTCCAATCTGCCTGTGTCTGTCCTTCCTTCCATTGGTTCAACACTGTCTGCACCTAAGTTAGTCTGAGACGTAATCATTCCCCAATCAATTGACTCTCATCCAAATGCAGTGTGCTCCAAGGGGTTGCTTGGCCACCCCACTTAAGATAAGATTAGTGCACAACAGAGGATGCGTCCCCCAGTTGGAAGACCATGTGAACTCCAGGTAAATGGTAATTAGACGGAGGACCCCAGATAGTTGATTAATCGGCATTCGCAGTTACCTTGTGACCCGTCCAGGTCGCAGTTATTCGTACCTGGGGACCTCAGGTCCGAATTAATCCCCACCCCTCCCTCCCTCCCTGTAGATCCGAAACTTGTGGCTGTAGCAATATGCAGTGCATTCACAAAGTATTCATACCCCTTGTCTTTTTTCACATTTTGTGTTACAGCCTGAATTTAAAATGGATTAAATTGAGTTTTTTTTTTCACTGATCTACACATAGCTGTCAGTGTAATTTAAATATTTTTAGAAATGTTTACAAAATTAGAGAAATATATAATTTACATAAGTATTCAGCCCCCTGAGTCATTACTTCGTAGAAACACCTGTGAGCGATTCCAGCTTCAAGTCTTCTTGTATACGTCTATCAGCTTTGCACATCTGAATTTGGGGAGTTTCTCCCATTCTTCCTTTCAGATTTGCTCAAGCTCTGTCAAGTTGAATGGGGAGTCTGCGATTCAAATCTGGGCTTTGGCTGAGCTAATCCAGGACTTTATTGTTCTTGTTCTGAAGCCATTCCAGTGTTGCTTTGACTATTGCTTGGGGTCGTTATCCTGTTGTAATGTACATCTTCGCCGCGGTGTGAGGTCTTTTGCACTCTGAAGCAGGTTCCCTTCAAGGATTTTCCTGTATTTGGCTCCATTCATTGGTCCCTCTATCCTGACGTCTCCCAAAACCTGCCACTGAAAAGCATCCCCATAGCATGATGCTGCCACCAGCATGCTTCACGGTCAGGATGCTGTTATAATCGGTGATTAGCTGTGCTCGGTTTCTGCCAGATGTAGTACTTTGTAGTCAGGCGAAAGAGTTCAATTTTCGTCTAATCAGACCACAGAATATTTTTTCTCATGCTCTGATTCTTTCACGTACCTTTTTGCAAACTCCGGGTGTGCCGTCGTGCCTTTTCCCCAGGAGTGGTTTGCTGATGTCCTGCATGTAGTAATACACGTAGAAGCTCGTGGTTGAGTCGCAGAACATGACGGGGAGATTGTGCTGGTGTTTATATCTGAACCATTAAGTATGGCATCAGGAAACCTGAATTGATGTACAATAATTTTTATTCTCACGATAGGTTTTTGTCATATTGGCCAAACGTCATCCAAGAGGAAGGATAGATGAAAGAAGAATAAAACCACCATGTGACGGTCTTCTCAAAGGTTCCGTCACCCTGCTCGAAAAGTTTAAAAGCAAAGGTCTCGGTGACGTCACGTGTACCATCATTTACTGCTAAGCCTGGAAAAAAGGAAATCTGTCAATCTTTTGTGGCAGTGATAGTTGGATTGAGGACCAAAGCAGAAAGTTGTAGTAAAGAGCACGTCCATCCTCCTCTTAAGTTCATGATGATGCAAAAGAGTCACGCACATGAAATGCACTGAGAACTACATTCGTACTTCTTCCTAACTCTTCCACACTTCAGAACGGTTCAGTGATTGGAGTTCTCGTTCATGGGTGGAAAACCTCTTGTGCATGATTCGGGCAATTTCCCCCTCATCAGTACTTGCTCGGAAGAACAACATGTGCGTAGATTATCGGTGGATTCCGTGTGCGTTTATCCATTATTACCGTCGCCGTTACCAACGCATTCATGGTTCAAGGTGAGCACATCACGTTTCAGAATCTTCCAGTTATGTTGAGACCAGCATGGTGAATGGTGCATCGCAATGTCATTGAGGAATCGTGGAAAAAGAAAGGTGACACCAACGTGGATGCCACACATCATCATGGAGAAGCAGACGTCTCTATTTGTGTTTTTCTCCATAATGTGAGTTTGTTTGGAAGACATTGTCGGAGGCAAAAGTTGGCACCACAACCGAATCAAAAATGAAGTCACATTCAACAGATCATAAAGGGCCAAAGACTCAGCTCCAACACCAACAAGAGCATCAAGGTTCTTCACGTCATTTTAATCGACTACTTTGGAATTTTATTAACCAGGCCCTACCACAGGCTACAACAGTGAATGGATACTTGTGGAACGTGGTTTTACATGGTTTTGTCCGATCACACGAGATGTGCAGTGCGCATGTTTACCTGCAGTTCTTTTGTAAGATGCCATCCTCCTCCATGACATGAAAAATGCAACGCACGCATGTGACGGAGCATGAAAAACGCAATATCCATGAGCTGTTTGAGTTGTGGTTGGAACTTTTAACTGACCCAGCGTATTCCTACCTTTTTATGGTGAAGGCTCTAGTCATGGATTATTTAGTCCTCAAGGCCAGGCCTTAAATAAAAGAGCTGCAGAGATAGGAAAGAGAGAATAGTTTAAGAGTAAAAAGTCTGCTTTTTGAAAAGGGAAAGGTCATGAGTGTTTGGAAATACATGAGAGGGTAAAGAGTTCCAGAGTTTGGCAGTGGAGGGGAAGAAACAAACATCATAACAGCCCATCAATTGAGTTGCCAATGGCCACACAATAATCATGAGATGTAGTGGCTTGTCGAGTATTCTGTGGTCTCGCTAATGGAGGAGGTACACAAGCAGCAAGTTCTTGGGAGCAAAAACCAAAGTAATATCTGTAAAAAGAAAAAGAGAACCAACTTTCGATGTAATTTGAGAGGGTTGAGTTTTGAGGTCGGATTGGGAGAGTTGACAAGTCGAATTATTTTGGATTCAATTCTGTCCAGGAAGTATGTGGAGCAAGAACCTCCCCAGATGTGAGAGTAGTTCTCCATACAAGGACGAAACAATCCTTTATATAGTTGAAGCAACTGTTGAGAGAAGAAGAATCTTCAACATCTGAACAGGACTCCTAGTTTCTTCGAGGCAGACTTAGCTATTTGTGCAATGTGTGGATTCCAGGATAAATTTGATGTTAGGGTAATACCTAGTAGGTTTATTGTATCACATGGAGTAATTGTGGAGCTTTCAAAGGAGATTGGAGAGTTGGGGAGTTCGAGAGAGAAAGATGGAAATAAATTGAGTTTTAGAAACATTAAACTTGACCTGATGAAATTTTGTACAAATCCAAATTTAAAGAGGTGGCTGTGATCAAACGAGATGTACAGAAGGAAGATGGGGCAGATGGGGGGGGAAAAAAAACCTGACCAACCATATTTCGACATGACAAATCATATTACAACATGACCCACCACATTCGCCGGATTTAACACTCATTCATGACACCATGCGTATTATGGTATATTGGTCGGACAACATAACGTGTGGGATGAGACTTGTATGCGGTGTATATTAAGCCACCAATCCGTGCTTGCGTCCCACAGTAACAAATGCATTCACACATTCATCAATGTCGGCATTAGAGTGAGCAGCAGATATTTGCACTCGAATGCGCGCAGCCCCTCGTGGAACCACCGGGAAGCTGAACCCGACAACGAACATACCTGGAAATGAAAGGATGAGAAAATGGAGCAATATGGTACACTGCCATCCACCAAAAACGTGCAAAGTTCACGATACATTTAAAAATATTCAGGCTTGACAGATATTATTCCAAGTTGTAACTAGAATGCCACTCAGTAGAGCGCATACTCCCGCCGTGGGTCAAGTTGGGATAATACGTTTTGTTAAACATCCCCTTTCCCCAAAACAATAAATGAAAAAATTAAGTAGGCCCTAACTGTCAGAGAATTTATTTTGATATATCTCGGAAATGGAGGAGAAAAACATCATTTAAGAATAAGAATAAAAGCTTTAATGCAGTAAAACAGAAAAAATCTTTCCCAAAAAAATTCCTGGATCCGGAATAATATCCTGAGCTTCACCAAAAACTAAGCAATTCTTCCTTATCCCAAGGGCAATCATCCCACCAACTTTCATCCAAATCCGTTCAGAACTTTTCCAGATATCTTGTTCACGAACATACGAACACACACACACACACACACACACGGACGGACAGACACGATCGAATGCATTACTCCCTGGCGGGAGTAATAAACCTGAAAATCGCAGGGCCAGAACCAGAATTATTTATTTGGTCTGGGGAGCCCATGCGAGGTTTCTTCTTCTTCAGCCTCTCACAACCCCGGGTGAATATGCGATCTTTTAAAAAAAAGTTGGAATTTTGCCAAATCTGTTTTATTCGTTTGTTAATATACCTCAGCCATTGACAAATCTGGAACTAAGTCTTTATAAGTTCATCAAATACTAACACCGCGAATGACATTCGCTGAGCTAAATGTTGATATCCCTTCTGAGGTAAAAAAAATAAAAACAGTTTTAAAGCATTATACGTATCAAACGATACATTTTATGAAACGGCAACCTAATACGGCAACCTAATTTGGTGGTTTTAAAATGACAGAATATGTCTTTATTAGAAAAAAAAAATGAACATTGAAGATGACACTGCTAAAAAAATACACCGCTCTAACGCATAACTACGAGTTTAAACTACATTTACAACAAATATGAAAACTATTTTCATATCAATGTTAAATGTAGAATATATAGAAGATAATGTTAAAAAAAATGAGCCCTATCTTCCAATGGTAAAAAAAAATCCTTGAAAAAATTCCTGGATCAGGAATAATATCCTGAGCTTCACCAAAAACTAATCAATTCTTCCTTATCCCAAGGGCAATCATCCTACCAACTTTCATCCAAATCCGTTCAGAACTTTTCCAGATATCTTGTTCACACACGCATGCACGCACGCACGCACGCACACACGGACGAAGGGGAAAACCATAGTCCCCCTTTCGCTCCGCGGTGCGACGGGGAACAAATATGCCATAAAGTCTCGCCAAGATGGAACCAATGTCAAATATTGGGTTAATATTTTTATTTTCCATTTTCACCCCTGTATCCCGAAGTCCCCACCCCCTGGGGCACGAACCAGGGACCAAACCCCACAAATTTACATATTTCATGCATCCCCCAATGTTGAATGCATATGCAAAGTTTCATTAAAAATGTGCCTGAAATTGCATTTTTTGGAATTCGAACCTTTGATACCGCCCCGTAGGACGAGGCCATAAGGATACTGTTCTTTAACATTCTTGCCATTTGGTGATCATAATTCCCAAGTTTGACGAATTTCTGCACAACTGTTTAGGAGGAGATAGCGTAATAGACAGACGGAGCTGAACATACCCACCAATAACCGAGCATCACCAATCATTATATCAACACTGAAACCAAACAAACTCACCAATAACACAGCATCGTGTCAGCCCATTTCTCTCTTATGCATTTCCCAAGTAAAAATCCTGAATAAAATCCCCTTTTGTTCCTCTAGCCCAATCACAGCATGGAATTCATCCATCACACCCAACAACCACGCATCTCCACATGAACACATTATTGATGGCTTCAACAAAAAACAACTACGACCGAGAACTGTCAATGGAGCAATACACTTGGTTAAAGCTTTTTACACTGAACCCACCATGTACTGATAAAAACAATATGAACACCAACATGTACTCATAAAAACAATCTGAACACCAACGTACTCGTAAAAACAATCTGAACACCAACATGTACTCATAAAAACAATCTGAACACCAACATGTACTGATAAAAACAATATGAACACCAACATGTACTCATAAAAACAATATGAACACCAACATGTACTCATAAAAACAATCTGAACACCAACGTACTCGTAAAAACAATCTGAACACCAACATGTACTCATAAAAACAATCTGAACACCAACATGTACTGATAAAAACAATATGAACACCAACATGTACTCATAAAAACAATATGAACACCAACATGTACTCATAAAAACAATCTGAACACCAACGTACTCGTAAAAACAATCTGAACACCAACATGTACTCATAAAAACAATATGAACACCAACATGTACTCATAAAAACAATCTGAACACCAACGTACTCGTAAAAACAATCTGAACACCAACATGTACACATAAAAACAATCTGAACACCAACGTACTCGTAAAAACAATCTGAACACCAACATGTACTCATTAAAACAATCTGAACACAAACATGTACTCATAAAAACAATCTGAACACCAACATGTACTCATAAAAACAATCTGAACACCAACGTACTCGTAAAAACAATCTGAACACCAACATGTACTCATTAAAACAATCTGAACACAAACATGTACTCATAAAAACAATCTGAACACAAACGTACTTGTAAAAACAATCTGAACACCAACATGTACTGATTAAAACAATCTCAACACAAACATGTACTCATAAAAACAATCTGAACACCAACATGTACTCATAAAAACAATCTGAGCACAAACGTACTCGTAAAAACAATCTCAACACCAACATGTACTCATAAAAACAATCTGAACACCAACGTACTCGTAAAAACAATCTGAACACCAACGTACTCGTAAAAACAATCTGAACACCAACATGTACTCATAAAAACAATCTGAACACCAACGTACTCGTAAAAACAATCTGAACACCAACATGTACTCATTAAAACAATCTGAACACAAACATGTACTCATAAAAACAATCAACTCCAACATGTACTCGTAAAAACAATCTGAACACCAACATGTACTCATTAAAACAATCTCAACACAAACATGTACTCATAAAAACAATCTGAACACCAACATGTACTCATAAAAACAATCTGAGCACAAACGTACTCGTAAAAACAATCTCAACACCAACATGCACTCATAAAAACAATCTGAACACCAACGTACTCGTAAAAACAATCTGAACACCAACATGTACTCATTAAAACAATCTGAACACAAACGTACTTGTAAAAACAATCTGAACACCAACGTACTCGTAAAAACAATCTGAACACCAACATGTACTCATAAAAACAATCTGAACACCAACGTACTCGTAAAAACAATCTGAACACCAACATGTACTCATAAAAACAATCTGAACACCAACATGTACTGATAAAAACAATATGAACACCAACATGTACTCATAAAAACAATCTGAACACCAACGTACTCGTAAAAACAATCTGAACACCAACATGTACTCATAAAAACAATCTGAACACCAACGTACTCGTAAAAACAATCTGAACACCAACATGTACTCATTAAAACAATCTGAACACAAACATGTACTCATAAAAACAATCTGAACACCAACATGTACTCATAAAAACAATCTGAACACCAACGTACTCGTAAAAACAATCTGAACACCAACATGTACTCATTAAAACAATCTGAACACAAACATGTACTCATAAAAACAATCTGAACACATACGTACTTGTAAAAACAATCTGAACACCAACATGTACTGATTAAAACAATCTCAACACAAACATGTACTCATAAAAACAATCTGAACACCAACATGTACTCATAAAAACAATCTGAGCACAAACGTACTCGTAAAAACAATCTCAACACCAACATGTACTCATAAAAACAATCTGAACACCAACGTACTCGTAAAAACAATCTGAACACCAACGTACTCGTAAAAACAATCTGAACACCAACATGTACTCATAAAAACAATCTGAACACCAACGTACTCGTAAAAACAATCTGAACACCAACATGTACTCATTAAAACAATCTGAACACAAACATGTACTCATAAAAACAATCAACTCCAACATGTACTCGTAAAAACAATCTGAACACCAACATGTACTCATTAAAACAATCTCAACACAAACATGTACTCATAAAAACAATCTGAACACCAACATGTACTCATAAAAACAATCTGAGCACAAACGTACTCGTAAAAACAATCTCAACACCAACATGCACTCATAAAAACAATCTGAACACCAACGTACTCGTAAAAACAATCTGAACACCAACATGTACTCATTAAAACAATCTGAACACAAACGTACTTGTAAAAACAATCTGAACACCAACGTACTCGTAAAAACAATCTGAACACCAACATGTACTCATAAAAACAATCTGAACACAAACGTACTTGTAAAAACAATCTGCACACCAACATGTACTGATTAAAACAATCTGAACACAAACATGTACTCATAAAAACAATCTGAACTCCAACATGTACTCGTAAAAACAATCTGAACACAAACATGTACTCATAAAAACAATCTGAACTCCAACATGTACTCGTAAAAACAATATGAACACCAACATGTACTCATGAAAACAATCTGAACTCCAACATGTACTCGTAAAAACAATCTGAACACAAACATGTACTCATAAAAACAATCTGAACTCCAACATGTACTCGTAAAAACAATATGAACACCAACATGTACTCATGAAAACAATCTGAACACAAACATGTACTCGTAAAAACAATCTGAACACAAACATGTACTCGTAAAAACAATCTGAACACAAACATGTACTCATAAAAACAATCTGAACACCAGCATGTACTCGTAAAAACAATCTGAACACAAACATGTACTCATAAAAACAATCTGAACACAAACATGTACTCATAAAAACAATCTGAACTCCAACATGTACTCGTAAAAACAATCTGAACACCAGCATGTACTCATGAAAACAATCTGAACACAAACATGTACTCGTAAAAACAATCTGAACACAAACATGTACTCGTAAAAACAATCTGAACACAAACATGTACCCATAAAAACAATCTGAACACAAACATGTACTCATAAAAACAATCTGAACACCACCATGTACTGATAAAAACAATCAACACCAACATGCACTCATAAAAACCATCTGAACACCAGCATGTACTCATGAAAACAATCTGAACACAAACATGTACTCATAAAAACAATCTGAACACCACCATGTACTGATAAAAACAATCTGAACACCAACATGCACTCATAAAAACCATCTGAACACCAGCATGTACTCATGAAAACAATCTGAACACAAACATGTACTCATGAAAACAATCTGAACACAAACATGTACTCATAAAAACAATCTGAACACCAACATGTACTCATAAAAACCATCTGAACACCAGCATGTACTCATGAAAACAATCTGAACACAAACATGTACTCGTAAAAACAATCTGAACACAAACATGTACTCATAAAAACAATCTGAACACAAACATGTACTCATAAAAACAATCTGAACTCCAACATGTACTCGTAAAAACAATCTGAACACCAACATGTACTCATAAAAACAATCTGAACACAAACATGTACTCATAAAAACAATCTGAACACAAACATGTACTCATAAAAACAATCTGAACTCCAACATGTACTCGTAAAAACAATCTGAACACCAACATGTACTCGTAAAAACAATCTGAACACCAACATGTGCTCATAAAAACAATCTGAACACCAACATGCATTCGTAAAAACAATCGGAACACCAACATATATTCGTAAAAACAATCTGAACACAAACATGTACTCATAAAAACAATCTGAACACAAACATGTACTCATAAAAACAATCTGAACACAAACATGTACTCATAAAAACAATCTGAACACCAACATGTACTCATAAAAACCATCTGAACACCAGCATGTACTCATGAAAACAATCTGAACACAAACATGTACTCGTAAAAACAATCTGAACACAAACATGTACTCATAAAAACAATCTGAACACAAACATGTACTCATAAAAACAATCTGAACACAAACATGTACTCGTAAAAACAATCTGAGCACAAACATGTACTCATAAAAACAATCTGAACACAAACATGTACTCATAAAAACAATCTGAACACCAACATGTACTCATAAAAACAATCTGAACACAAACATGTACTCATAAAAACAATCTGAACTCCAACATGTACTCGTAAAAACAATCTGAACACCAACATGTACTCATAAAAACAATCTGAACACAAACATGTACTCATAAAAACAATCTGAACACAAACATGTACTCATAAAAACAATCTGAACTCCAACATGTACTCGTAAAAACAATCTGAACACCAACATGTACTTGTAAAAACAATCTGAACACCAACATGTGCTCATAAAAACAATCTGAACACCAACATGCATTCGTAAAAACAATCGGAACACCAACATATATTCGTAAAAACAATCTGAACACAAACATGTACTCATAAAAACAATCTGAACACAAACATGTACTCGTAAAAACAATCTGAACACAAACATGTACTCGTAAAAACAATCTGAACACAAGCATGTACTCATAAAAACAATCTGAACACAAACATGTACTCATAAAAACAATCTGAACACAAACATGTACTCGTAAAAACAATCTGAACACAAACATGTACTCATAAAAACAATCTGAACACAAACATGTACTCATAAAAACAATCTGAACACCAACATGCATTCGTAAAAACAATCTGAACACCAACATGTACTCATAAAAACAATCTGAAGACAAACATGTACTCATAAAAACAATCTGAACACCAACATGTACTCATAAAAACAATCTGAACACAAACATGTACTCATAAAAACAATCTGAACACAAACATGTACTCATAAAAACAATCTGAACACCAACATGTACTCATAAAAACAATCTGAACACCAACATGCATTCGTAAAAACAATCTGAACACCAACATGTACTCGCACATCAACAATAAGAAATGCCCATAATCTTTTGTCCAATGAAGCTCAAATAACCAATCAACACTCCCTCTCTTCCTTCAGACCTCCACCTAATCGCATCCCACAGGACTCTTTACCTCACTCTACAATCTATTGCTCCATGACCTCCCGACCTCTCAAGCCGACTCAATACTTTTGTCATATGCGGATAATCTAACCATTGCCTCACATTCCAATTTTGTCCAGGCCACGAATCAACCTTTCAGCAATATCTCTGAAAATCTTGAAAAATGGCTCGCGCTGAATGACATAACTATCTCCACTGAAATATGTTGGTGCCCTTCTCACCCGAGACGGACATTAATCGAATGTGTGTCCAACAATTACTCTCTTCAATGAACAACTTCCTCTTGGTATATTTGTATAACACACAGAACAACACCTTGGATAACACTATATGATTTTTGTCCCAACACACATCTACTTACTGTCAAGGCTAACCGCAAGATCAACACACCAAAAGCACTCCGAGGCAAACCACAAACCACAAGGCTAACCGCAAGATCAACACACTAAAATCACTCGGAGGCAAACCACAAACCACAAGGCTAACCGCAAGATCAACACACTAAAATCACTCGGAGGCTAACCACAAACCACAAGGCTAACCGCAAGATCAACACACCAAAAGCACTCCGAGGCAAACCACAAACCACAAGGCTAACCGCAAGATCAACACACTAAAATCACTCGGAGGCTAACCACAAACCACAAGGCTAACCGCAAGATCAACACACCAAAAGCACTCCGAGGCAAACCACAAACCACAAGGCTAACCGCAAGATCAACACACTAAAATCACTCGGAGGCTAACCACAAACCACAAGGCTAACCACAAGATCAACACACTAAAAGTACTCAGAGGCTAACCACAAACCACAAGGCTAACCGCAAGATCAACACACCAAAAGCACTCAGAGGCTAACCACAAACCACAAGGCTAACCGCAAGATCAACACACTAAAAGCACTCGGAGGCAAATCACATATCACAAGGCTAACTGCAAGATCAACACACTAAAACCACTCTGAGGCTAACCACATACCGCAAGATCAACACACTAAAACCACTCTGAGGCTAACCACATACCGCAAGATCAACACACTAAAAGTACTCCGAGGCTAACCAAAAACCGCAAGATTAACACACTAAAAGTACTCCGAGGCTAACCAAAAACCGCAAGATTAACACACTAAAAGCACTCCGAGGCAAACCACAAACCACAAGGCTAACTGCAAGATTAACACACTAAAAGCACTCAGAGGCTAACCAGTAACCACATATCACAAGGCTAACCGCAAGATTAACACACTAAAGCACTCAGAGGCTAACCACAAACCACAAGGCTAACCGCAAGATTAACACACTAAAAGTACTCGGAGGCTAACCAGTAACCACATACCACAAGTCTAACCGCAAGATTAACACACTACAAGCACTCTGAGGCAAAACGCAAAGCTAACTGCAAATCACCAATGCAGAGTCGGCCATTGTACGTCAGTACCCATTGTACGTCAGTACCCATTGTCCGTCAGTGCCCATTGTCCGTCAGTGCCCATTGTCCGTCAGTGCCCATTGTCCGTCAGTGCCCATTGTCCGTCAGTGCCCATTGTACGTCAGTGCCCATTGTACATAAGGACCCAATGTGCGTCAGTACCCATTGCGCGTCATTACCCATTGCGCGTCATTACCCATTGCGCGTCATTACCCATTGCACGTCAGTACCCATTGTACGTCATTACCCATTGTACGTCAGTACCCATTGTACTTCAGTACCCATTGTACGTCAGTACCCATTGTACGTCAGTACCCATTGTCCGTCAGTACCCATTGTCCGTCAGTGCCCATTGTACGTCAGTGCCCATTGTACGTCAGTACCCATTGTACTTCAGTACCCATTGTACTTCAGTACCCATTGTACATCAGTACCCATTGTACATCAGTACCCATTGTACATCAGTACCCATTGTACATCAGTACCTGGCAAAGTCTGCTTGTACAATTATTTACATCACTCGCTCCAAGACGTTTGAGAGGTTGGATGTGCACCTGGTACAGGTATAACGGTTTTCTCCCAGCATTTCATTTCCACTAATAATGTGAGTTTAGTTTAAAAGAAGAAGATAACAAGACAAACGAATCATTGGAGGAGTTACCTTGGTCTAGCATTTCTTCTGCAATTGTGCTGGTGAGCTTGGCATCACCAATCATGACCGGGCAAATCGGGTGGTTTTTACCTCCCAAGGTGAACCCAGCATCACTCATTTGAGAGCGGAACCTGCGGGGTGGATAACAATTGGAATGGGAAGAGAAGGTAACCATTCCCATCAAGTCCGGTTATCTGCAGTGAACACCTCGTCAAACCTGGGCGGGTTCCGTCTGGACACCGAAGCACCTTGGTCAGGGACAAATACCACGGACAGATTCCTCAATGGGAGTCAGATATACCACGGACACATTCCTCAATGGGAGTCAGACATACCACAGACACATTCCTCAATGGGAGTCAGACATACCACGGACACATTCCTCAATGGGAGTCAGACATACCACGGACACATTCCTCAATGGGAGTCAGACATACCACGGACACATTCCTCAATGGGAGTCAGACATACCACGGACACATTCCTCAATGGGAGTCAGAGTACCACGGACACATTCCTCAATGGGAGTCAGACGTACCACGGACACATTCCTCAATGGGAGTCAGACGTACCACGGACACATTCCTCAATGGGAGTCAGACGTACCATGGACACATTCCTTAATGGGAGTCAGACATACCACGGTCACATTCCTCAATGGGAGTCAGACATATCACGGACACATTCCTCAATGGGAGTCAGACGTACCATGGACACATTCCTCAATGGGAGTCAGAGATATCACGGACACATTCCTCAATGGGAGTCAGACATACCACGGACACATTCCTCAATGGGAGTCAGACGTACCACGGACACATTCCTCAATGGGAGTCAGACGTACCATGGACACATTCCTCAATGGGAGTCAGACATATCACGGACACATTCCTCAATGGGAGTCAGACATACCACGGACACATTCCTCAATGGGAGTCAGACACACCACGGACACATTCCTCAATGGGAGTCAGACGTACCACGGACACATTCCTCAATGGGAGTCAGACGTACCACGGACACATTCCTCAATGGGAGTCAGACATACCACGGACACATTCCTCAATGGGAGTCAGACATACTACGGACACATTCCTCAATGGGAGACAGACATACCACGGACACATTCCTCAATGGGAGTCAGACGTACCATGGACACATTCCTCAATGGGAGTCAGACATACCACGGACACATTCCTCAATGGGAGTCAGACGTACCACGGACACATTCCTCAATGGGAGTCAGACACACCACGGACACATTCCTCAATGGGAGTCAGACGTACCACGGACACATTCCTCAATGGGAGTCAGACGTACCACGGACACATTCCTCAATGGGAGTCAGACGTACCACGGACACATTCCTCAATGGGAGTCAGACATACCACGGACACATTCCTCAAAGGGAGTCAGACATATCACGGACACATTCTTCAGTGGGAGTCAGACATGACGAAAATCAAAAGGTTAGACAAACCTTGGAACCTGCTCACAGTCAACCAAGGGTCCGGGCATCACCTGCGAGATCCCACGTACCTGTGTGCTTGACAATCACCTGTCGTTGTAATTCATGTAAATGTACGTCGATGTCTCGTGTCTTTGTCCTACGTGTGATACAACCCATTTGTACGAGCAACACCGGGACAGTTATTTGTTCGAAATAACGAGGTTCGATATGAAGAAATAAATAGGAACAATTCCCCTGCGCTCACCTGGTGGAACCAGGGAACCACAGCTAGGTGTGGATGACCCACAAAAGACAACCTCGCCGATGGTTTGAACAAACTTGTGAAACCACCAGGCCCAGGTGATTCCGACCAGGTTACATCGAAATCAGGTGAATACTTTTTCAGAAATCAAAAGTACCGATCCCACATTGGTCGTGACCGTTGATCTTTACATTCACCTTCTTAATATGGGATCTTTGATGGGATTTGGAAGAGATCAGGATGCCTTGGTTCTCAGACGTTTATGCAGCACAGGTGATGAAGGTTGTGGTGAAGTTTCATCAGAATCGTGCGTGTGGTTTCGGATAAGAAGATCCGAGTCTTTACCGACTCTGACGGACACCGAGCGATGCTCACACCTCACCTGAACTATGTTCCATGCTAAAAACAGGTAATTGCTGCTCACCTCACTGATAAAATAAATAACTCATTCATTGGCACATTCGAGTGGATGATTGGCACATTCGAGTGGATGATCTGCAGGATGATTGGCACATTCGAGTGGATGATCTGCACATTTGAGTGGATGATCTGCACATTTGAGTGGATGATCTGCACATTCGAGTGGATGATCTGCACATTTGAGTGGATGATCTGCAGGATGATTGGCACATTCGAGTGGATTATCTGCAGGATGATTGGCACATTCGAGTGGATTATCTGCAGGATGATCGGCACATTCGAGTGGATGATTTGCAGGATGATCAGCGCATTCGAGTGGATTATCTGCAGGATGATTGGCACATTCGAGTGGATTATCTGCAGGATGATTGGCACATTCGAGTGAATGATCTGCAGGATGATTGGCACATTCGAGTGGATTATCTGCAGGATGATCGGCACATTCGAGTGGATGATTTGCAGGATGATCAGCGCATTCGAGTGGATTATCTGCAGGATGATTGGCACATTCGAGTGGATTATCTGCAGGATGATTGGCACATTCGAGTGGATGATCTGCAGGATGATCAGCAGGATGATCAGCACATTCGAGTGGATGATCGGCACATTTGAGTGGATTATCTGCAGGATGATCTGCACATTTGAGTGGATGATCTGCAGGATGATCGGCACATTTGAGTGGATGATCTGCACATTTGAGTGCATTATCTGCAGGATGATCTGCACATTTGAGTGGATGATCTGCAGGATGATTGGCACATTTGAGTGGATGATCTGCAGGATGATCGGCACATTCGAGTGGATGATCGGCACATTTGAGTGGATTATCTGCAGGATGATCTGCACATTTGAGTGGATGATCTGCAGGATGATCGGCACATTCGAGTGGATGATCTGCACATTTGAGTGGATTATCTGCAGGATGATCTGCACATTTGAGTGGATGATCTGCAGGATGATTGGCACATTTGAGTGGATGATCTGCAGGATGATCAGCACATTCGAGTGGTGGATCTGCAGGATGATTGGCACATTCGAGTGGATGATCTGCAGGATGATCGGCACATTCAGGTGGATGATCTGCAGGATGATTGGCACATTTGAGTGGATGATCTGCAGGATGATCAGCACATTCGAGTGGATGATCGGCACATTTGAGTGGATTATCTGCAGGATGATCGGCACATTCAGGTGGATGATCTGCAGGATGATTGGCACATTTGAGTGGATGATCTGCAGGATGATCGGCACATTCGAGTGGTGGATCTGCAGGATGATTGGCACATTCGAGTGGATGATCTGCAGGATGATCGGCACATTCAGGTGGATGATCTGCAGGATGATCGGCACATTCGAGTGGATGATCTGCAGGATGATCACTGATCAGCAGGATGATCAGCACATTCGAGTGGATGATCGGCACATTTGAGTGGATTATCTGCAGGATGATTGGCACATTCGAGTGGATGATCTACAGGATGATCTGCAGGATGATTGGCACATTCGATTACATATTACCTGACCTTTTCATACCTGATTTAATTACATACCTGAGTTATTTAATTACATACCTGACCTATTCTATCATGAATGAATGAATTTAAATATGAATGATCGTTTTAAGGCCATTTTCCCCGCTAGAGCGGGGGTTAGCCTTGCGGGCCCCATGACAATCATGGTTCCCTGTTTGAGGCAATGTTTTTATGGCCGGATGCCCTTCCTGACGCCAACCCTTGGTAGCCTCTTACGATGCGCAGGGATACGGTGTACCTATTCTAAACCGGGGTATACACCGTGATCATTCATCCCAGCAAGCTGGTACTCAATTTGCCGACCTCGTAAGGATGACAAGCTGAGTCAACCCCCCTGGTGTTTTTTGTTTTGTTTTGTTTTTTGTATACTGAATCGAGGCTCGTGAAAGAGCTAACAATTTACTTCACAAAAAAAATCAACCAGACAAACAAAATATATCAAAAGAGGGAGCGGAAGACAAGATGGGGAGAGAAGGGGAAGCACACAAACACAACATTTGAGAGCAGGGAGATGTGTGGGAGGGAGAGGGCTTGGGGGGAGGAGGCGTGGGAAGGGGGGGGGGGTGGGAGAAGTATAAAACACAAGGACACCAAGGACTTCCAGGACAGAAGTTGGTATTTCAAAAAAGTGGATTTGGGGTGAAATTAGCGGGGGTAGAAAAGATCAAGGTTTTGGATGGGGGAAGATAAGAGATGGTGGTGAACAGCTGTTTTAAAGACGGAGGGTGGAGTGGGATTGAAGAGAGTGAGGGAGTTTGTTCCAGAGGCGGGAGAAAAGAGTAATGAAGGAGTGAAGGTGAGCAGAGAGCCTTGATTTTGGCAGTTTAACCATAAGAGGGTTGCAGGCAGATCTTGTGCGACCTGTCGGAATATTTGGGGGACAGAGCCCAGAGAGAGCTGGGGGGCAAGGCCAGAGAGGAGTCGGTAGAAGACGGAAAGACCACCAACCTGCCTGCGGTGAGTGAGTGAAAGGCCCTTGGAGTTAGCTTCATCGCGGGAGATTCCAATGATTCTGAACGCTTTGGTTTCAACAGCGTGAAGACGAGCTAGGTGTGAGGCAGGAGCACCAGCCCAGAGGGGAGAGCAGTATTCCATTGAGCTGTGGATGAAAGCCTTGTATGTGGTGAGGAGCTCAGGTGTGCCAAGGAAGGACTTCGCACGACGGAGGATGCCCAGTCGGCGACTGGCTTTGGAGGCCAGATTTGAAATGTGGTTTTCCCAGGAAAGATCATGGCAGATAGTGAGACCCAAAAGCTTGAGTGACAGAACTTCTTGGAGAGGATTATTCAGAAAGTGGATGGGAGGGTTGTCCAGTCGGTCTTTTCGGAGAGACATCATAAGAGTGTGAGATTTGTCAGGATTGAAAGACATGTTCCACTTGTTTGCCCAGTCTGTGATTTTGTCCAGGTCTGCAGAGAGTGAGCAGGCTGCAGACTGCCGATCTGAGGGATGAGGAATGGAGCGACAGAGAGTAGAGTCATCAGCAAAGAGATAGTGAGGATTTTCAAGAGAGTCAGAGAGATCATTGATGAAGACCAGAAAAAGCACAGGGCCCAGAACACTGCCTTGCGGAACTCCAGCCTGAACAGGAAGAGGAGATGAGAGAAACCCATTCAGGGTCACATGTTGACTACGACTAGAGAGGAAGTCCGCCAGCCATGCGTGGAGATTTCCATGGATACCAAAAGAGGAGAGTTTGGTGAGCAGAGCGGGGTGCCAGACCGTATCGAAGGCACGTGATATGTCAAGGGAGACAGCTCTAATTTCCTGTTTGGCATTGAGGACCTCCATCCATTGTTGAGAAAGCAGAAGCAGCACGTCCAGAGTAGAGTGACCAGGTCTGAAACCAAATTGATGATCAGAGATCAAGCCATTGGAGAAGAGGAAAGATTTCATATCTGAAGCAATGATGGATTCCATGACTTTGCTGATAATTGGGAGAAGGCTGATCGGTCTGTAGTTGCTAGGATCTGTTTTTGCACCTTTTTTGTGCAAAGCGGTGATGTTGGCTGATTTCCAAGCAGATGGCAGATGACCTTGAGCAAAAGAGAGGGTGAAGAGAACAGTGAGGGAGTGAAAGAGCGGAAGAACGGGATTTTAGGACCCGTGGGCTGATGCCGTCAGGTCCAGTTGCAGAATCAGAGTCGAGGGTTGACAGAAACTTTTCCACCTTGTCAGGAGGAAAGGACACAGAGTCCAGGAGCAGCTGGGTATGACTGGGTACGGTGGGTACAGAGAGGGATGGGTTTGGGACACAAGATTTAGAGGCAAACACAGAGTTGAGGCATTCAGCTTTTTCACGTGCGGAGTCAGCCGTGTAGCCATTTGAGGTGAGGGAGGGGATGGAGGGGGAACAAACACCCGAAACAGATTTGACCAGACGCCACCAGGATTTGGAAGAGGGAGACAGATAAGAGAGTTCGGTCCTGAGAACGGAGAGATATTGTTTCCTGGCTCTCCTGAGGGTGGACACACACTTGTTTCGGGCTTTGTTAAAGGAAATGAGATTTCCTACCGTTGGATTAGCTTTCCAGGAGACGAAAGCCAGTTGTTTCTGGGCAATAGCCTCACCACAAGATTCCGTGTACCATGGATGGGAGGAAGGGTATGACAACTGAAGACGAGATGGAATAAATCTGTGCATGAGAGAGAGCAATTTACTTTGGAAGAATTCCCAGGATGAGTTGATGTCAGAGGCGGTAGAGATGGGAGACCAGTCCAGATGATTGATGGCTGCTTGAAGACCGTGCAAGTTGGCCTGAGTGAAATGCCAGACTCGATGACGCTGAGGAGGCTCTCTGAGAATGGTCAGAGAGATGTCCACTTTAACAAGCACATGATCAGATGAGCTGATTGGAGCAGAAGAAGAGCAGCAGACATTTTCAGGGAAGTTAGTCATAACCAAGTCCAGAAGAGAAGATGCTCCGTTGACTGAGATCCAGGTCGGGAAATTGACAGATTGTGTCAGTCCCAGTGAGTCGCAGAAGTCCTTTGCTGAAGAGCCATGGCTGGTGAGAGAGGTACCCACACCCAGCCAACTGGGATGGTGACAATTTAAATCACCACATATGAGGAAGAGAGAGTTGGGATGGGCAGATAGAAGTTGGTCCATATTATCAGACAGCGAGATGTAGATGGAGTCATCACTGTTTGGTGGACGGTACAACACACATATGAACAAAAGGTGGGAGCGAAGGCGAAGCCGTAGCCAAAGGTATTCCTGGGGGTGAGGTGGAGAGAGGGCAGTGCAGGGCGAGTGAGGAAGAGTTTTTTAATAAAGATAGCAACCCCACCTCCAGGACGAGGCTCAGGTCCATCATACCGGAGGAGGGAGTAACGTGGGAGAGATACCAAGGAATCAGAGACATCATGAAGGAGGAAAGTTTATGTTTAGCAGATCACGTCTGGTTTGTCAGAAGCAACCTGTATGGAGAGATCAGTGAAGTTTGAGCGAAGGCCCCGGATGTTTGAGGTCCATACCGTTAATGAATAGGAAGGGGGAGCATCGGATACAGAACGGGGGGGGGGGGGGGTGGGGGGTAGGGTAAGATGTGGAAGAGGAGGAAGAGTTAGGGAGAGCTGTTGAAGGTGTGTCAGAGATTTCAGAATAACTTGGAGAAAGGGAAGAATGGGGCGGACAAAAGGTTTGATGGTGATTGGGTGAGGCACGGTGAGGTGTTATTTGAGGAGGGGGAAGAGTGAGGCAGAACGTTGGGGGAGATGACGGTGAAAGTTGGAAAGGGGAAGAAGCGGGGAGGACGCTTTGAGGAGGAGGGGTGAGAGGGGAGTCTAGGAGGGGAGGAGCGAGGAAGAGTCTCGGAGGGGAGGGGTGTGGGGGGAGTTTAGGAGGGAAGGGGCAAGGGGGGAGATTTGAAAGGGATGGGTGATGGGGAAGATTTGAAAGAGATGGGTGATGGGGATGATTTGGAGGGGAGGGGAAAGGGGGTAGATTTGGAGGGGAGGGGTGATGGGGAAGTTTTGGAGGGGAGGGGTGATGGGGAAGTTTTGGAGGGAAGGGGTGATGGGGAAGATTTGGAGGGGAGGGGCAAGGGGGAAGATTTGAAAGGGATGGGTGATGGGGAAGATTTGGAGGGGAGGGGCAAGGGGGAATATTTGAAAGAGATGGGTGATGGGGAAGATTTGGAGGGGAGGGGCAAGGGGGTAGATTTGGAGGGGAGGGGTGATGGGGAAGTTTTGGAGGGGAGGGGTGATGGGGAAGTTTTGGAGGGAAGGGGTGATGGGGAAGATTTGGAGGGGAGGGGTGAGATTGGATTTTGAAAAGTGTACGATTAATGGGAAACGAACATTTATTGCAAAATGCATTTCTTGAGACCTTCGAGTCAAAAATACGTTTGAGGACGCTGAAGGAGGGGTGGAGTGCTGGAGAGTTTCGGGAATGTAGAAAAGAGGAACTGTAAGAGATGGAATTTTTTTTTGGAATGAATAGATTTGGTGAGCAAGTCGAAAGCATCCTTTTATAGAAGAAGAAGAAAAAGGTGTTATAATATACGACAGAATACAGTTCTTCAGGGGAAAGTTTAAACATTTTTAACAACGTGATCACATGACCACGAACGTGATCAAAGAACGAACGAACAAATAAGAACAACGAATAAACGAATAAGAAGAGAGAAGGGAAAAAAAATTTTTTTTTTTTGAGTTGAGATTTTAAACAAGGAAGCATGGGGTGAAAAGACTGGGAAAAACAGAGAAACAGAGAACGAAAGTAATTGCAGCGCAATTGACGAACTGCTGAGAGAAAAACAAAGCCTCAAGCCAAGGTCGGACACGGTAGCCTCAGAATACGCGACACGAATTAACCGGCGATTTTGTATACAGGTATGAAAAATTAACACCGAGAATCTTACTAAAGACACACTAATAGGTACACACACCGAAAGATAGATACAGTTTCGACAAAAACACAATTGTGAAAAATTACTTAACTTCGAAAGCGTGAGCGCATGGATAGCTTCGAAGAGACGTGACCTCCAATCTTGCGCATGCGCACCATGCGCACAATGGAATTCAATTCAGGAATTTAATTCAGTGCTAATTCAGCGATCGACCGGGATTCGAACCCAGGATCCTAGCATCCCAAGCCGGCACCCTAACCGCTAAGCCAACACCAGGCTAAAATTCGAGAGTGATCTGCAGGATGATTGGCATATTCGAGTGGATGATCGGCACATTTGAGTGGATGATCTGCTGGATGGTCGGCACATTTGAGTGGATGATTGGCACATTCGAGTGGATGATTAGCACATTCTATATTTACTAAAAATTATCTTCTCAATTTAGAATGGAAAACTCGTTTTCATGACGGTCAATTTGACTTTATCACTTCCATGTTGCTCTGTGTCGGCAGAAAGAGTAATGGATTGAATCTCGTTGCTTCCCAAAGCGGTCAGCATACCTTGATGAAGGTTTATTTTTTACAAATTCCATACATTATCCTATCAATTTGTTGTTGTGTCACGCTGTCCCATGTCGTTGATGGTTATCTCCGCCGGTCGGACCACACCCCCAGGTTTTGGTTTGCACTGGCGGGATCGATGGTCTAAGGTGGCAGACAGACTGTTGGTTCTTTGCGGGTTATGCGGTTTTTACCGTGTGAGACATAATCCGTGTCTGGTGCTCACCATTAAAGCTAGGAGGTGCCTCGATTCACTTAATAGACGAGTTGGGTCCTCAATGGTGAGATTAGTTTTGCAGTCTGCCGACCTGATGAGGGGAAAATGAGCCCTCGTCGGGACGGCATGGTGCTGAAGTCATGGGGACTCACTCCTATGGAGGAGGGGTCCAATTGTATGACCGTGCATTGTGGCCCTTCGGGGTCAGGGTGCATGGGTTTTGATTGACCATGTGCTTCAGCCTTTGGGTTGAGGTGCATGTGTATGCCAATGGGACAGCCTTGATAGACGGTGTGCCTTGGCCGTGGGGTCAAAGTGCACGTCCAAGGCTGTTCAAATGTTTGATTTTTTACCTTTTTTTAATTATAAAATGGCACCTTCAAAAGAAGCAAATAAGCCCGAAATCTTGATTGGCGGCTCTGCTTGATGTTTAGCCAATGGGGACCAAATAATGAAATCTCTGTCTGTGTACAGAGTGGCCGGGGAGGTGACACTTTGGTCTCGGACTTCGGTCCACAGGAGATCGGGACAGCGCTCGTCCCGCTGTCATGTCGTTGATTAACACACACACACACACACACACACACACACACACACACACACACACACACACACACACACACACACACACACACACACACACACACACACGCACACACACACACACACACGGGTGCTGGCAGATAGTGCTCTTCCTATCGAGTACACTTCGCTCAACTTTTGACAAACTTCGACCACATGCGGACTGTCAGGAGACCCGCCATCGGTGCCGCTGCACTTTGCTCACCGCCGCGTTTTCTCTGCAATGCTCTGGGCCAGAGTTCCGTCGTCCACCAGGTTTAATGCCGCCAGGGCGCAGGCTGTGACCGGTGGTGGGAGGGCATTGGAAAACAGGTACGGACGAGCACGCTGGCGCAGCAGGTCCACTACAGGTTGTGGGCCCACGGTAAAACCACCTGCAGGAAGAAGAAAAAAACAACCATTTAAGAAGAAAGAAAAAACAATTAAAGAGACGCAAAAAAAGCAGGAACAACCATGTGGATTACCCTTCAGCATCGCACCTGCTGCCCCTCCAAGAGCCTTTCCAAGCGTAGAGTTGATTATCGTCACTTTTTCGGACACCCCCAGCAGTTCATCGACACCTCTGTACCCAAACAAATCCACGGGACATTTCATGCATTCTCTGCCTCAAACGGCCTTTCCACCTTATCATGGCAATGTGGGCATCGCTGAACATTTAACCTGTCTTACCGTCCAGTGGCGCCAATGAAGCCGGTGGCATGACATTCGTCGATGAAAACCAGAGCTTCGTAGGCTTCGGCAAGCTGACAAATCTCCCTCAACGGAGCCACGTCTCCGTCCATGGAAAAGACGCTGTCTGTCGCCACCAATTTCAGGCGAAAACCATGTGACTGCAAGCAAAACAACGAGGATGAACGGGGATAGGGAAACCAAACTCGGCTCCGTTCATGGTGGACATTTTGAGAAGGTAGTCGGGAATATCAAACTCCTGGCACAAACAAGGAGCGTGACCCTGTAATCGGCCGACACAGTGCTCCGGTCTCCTGATCCATGAATATCACATTCAACTAACTGCAAATCTTTTAAAATATAAACAAGTCAGTAGACGACGACGGTTCACGAGCGAGCGGTGTTCAATGACAAAAGGACGGACTGTAACCGAAACGGGCCCGGACAGGCCAGGCCCGGAAATGTCAAAACGAAGGTTACTGACCTTGAAATAAGATAGAAAATAATGTATAATCAGTTATGAGGTTAGTTAGCTACACAATACCGAAAATTCGGTGAAAAATGAAATGGAAATAAATAAATAAATAAATAAAAATAATGAAGAAAAAAAAATGAAAAATCGAGCTCCGTGGGGCTGGACACGTGACATTGGCCGAACCAAATACCCAAACCCCTGTCAGATTCCACCAAACCCCTCGGAGAAGATGTAGCTGGTCTCTGGTGTTGGCTGAGAGCTGAGAGCTCAGACAGACACACAGACACACACACACACACACACACACACACACACACACACACACACACACACACACACACACACACACACACACACACACACACACACACACACACACACACACACACACACACGACGAATATAGTGGTCACTTGATAACCCGTGAACCGAAAACAAAGTTCACGCAGAAGCAAAGCGACCAAATTTGGAAATCTTATTTGGGCCCACACCAGAGGGACAGAGACCAGTCAGCCTATACCAGAGGGACAGAGACCAGTCAGCCTATACCAGAGGAACAGAGACCAGTCAGCCTATACCAGAGGGACAGAGACCAGTCAGCCTATACCAGAGGGACAGAGACCAGTCAGCCTATACCAGAGGGACAGAGACCAGTCAGCCTATACCAGAGACGAGTCAGGGACAGAGACCAGTCAGGGACAGAGACCAGTCAGCCAAAACCAGAGACCAGTCAGCCTATACCAGAGGGACAGAGACCAGTCAGCCTATACCAGAGACGAGTCAGGGACAGAGACCAGTCAGGGACAGGGACCAGTCAGCCAAAACCAGAGACCAGTCAGCCTATACCAGAGACCAGTCAGCCTATACCAGAGACAAGTCAGCCTATACCAGAGACAAGTCAGCCAAAACCAGAGACCAGTCAGCCTATACCAGAGACAAGTCAGCCTATACCAGAGACCAGTCAGCCTATACCAGAGACCAGTCAGCCGACACCAGAGACCAGTCAGCTGACACCAGAGACCAGTCAGCCTATACCAGAGACAAGTCAGCCAAAACCAGAGACCAGTCAGCCTATACCAGAGACCAGTCAGCCTATACCAGAGACCAGTCAGCCTATACCAGAGACCAGTCAGCCTATACCAGAGACAAGTCAGCCAAAACCAGAGACCAGTCAGCCTATACCAGAGACCAGTCAGCCTATACCAGAGACAAGTCAGCCTACACCAGAGACAAGTCAGCCTACACCAGAGACCAGTCAGCCGACACCAGAGACCAGTCAGCCTATACCAGAGAGCAGTCAGCCTATACCAGAGACCAGTCAGCCTACACCAGAGACCAGTCAGCCTATACCAGAGACCAGTCAGGGACAGAGACCAGTCAGGGACAGAGACCAGTCAGGGACAGAGACCAGTCAGCCTATACCAGAGACCAGTCAGCCTATACCAGAGACCAGTCAGCCTATACCAGAGACCAGTCAGCCTATACCAGAGACCAGTCAGCCTATACCAGAGACCAGTCAGCCTATACCAGAGACCAGTCAGCCTATACCAGAGACCAGTCAGCCTACACCAGAGACCAGTCAGCCTACACCAGAGACCAGTCAGCCTACACCAGAGACCAGTCAGCCTACACCAGAGACCAGTCAGCCTACACCAGAGACCAGTCAGCCTACACCAGAGACCAGTCAGCCTACACCAGAGACCAGTCAGCCTACACCAGAGACCAGTCAGCCTACACCAGAGACCAGTCAGCGTATACCAGAGACCAGTCAGGGACAGAGACCAGTCAGCCTATACCAGAGACCAGTCAGCCTATACCAGAGACAAGTCAGCCTACACCAGAGACCAGACAGCCTATACCAGAGACCAGTCAGCCTATACCAGAGACCAGTCAGGGACAGAGACCAGTCTTATTTGGGCCTACACCATGTTGAGGAATTTAAACAGACTAAAATGTCCACACCAATAGCAATTTTGAAGATTTAATTATTTGGAGGAAATTCACTCAGAATAGAACAATTATTACAATAAAATACTTTGCCGGTGTATATGGACAGGACTCAACACGAACTTTCCAGGAATCTCCTGTCGATTCAGCTGACTTCACTCCCTTTATAGTGAATGAGGACAAAGGATGAGACATGGTCAGGTTGTCTTAAAAGTGGCAGGAAGTAGGGAGGAGGTGATCTGAGGATGGGGAGTTCTTGATAATACTCAGTCAGACATTATCTCACCAGTTGGACAACAAGGAACATAATTCAATCATAGAAGGTAGGAGCACCAGAAGATGTTTGTTTTGGAAGACAAAGTATTCACAGCTCCTATTCCCAAGTTGGTATTTACACATGACTGCAAAGAGAGCGATATGTAGATGTCTTTCCATCACAAAAGCAACTCCTTGATGCCGAACAAAGTCTGCAAGTTATACTTTTAAATCCCTGAACTCGGTTAAAATATATTTGTATTTAATACATACATACATATATATATATACAGTCACGTGAAAAAGTAAGTACACCCCATGTAAAGTTTTGACTTTTTCAACATATTTCAACAAACAGCTATTTGATCTTCATTTCAACAATATTGACAGATAAAGGCGATATAATATAACAAATATCATGAAACATTTACATTTTGTAGTCCATTGTATAATTTAAATAAACATAAATGCAAATTTCGCATGTGGAAGAAGTAAGTACACCCCTACATTTATCACTACTTCAAATACCTAAAATTAGAATCAGGTGCACCAGCTCAGGTACAAATGATGAGAACATCGTTAGAGAGGATCTTGGAGGAACCTGTCTTATTTAAACCTCAGACATTTAGTTTGGTTTGCTCTTTGTTGTTGAAGTGTGCGGCGTCACCATGACTAGATCAAAAGAGCTCTCTGAGGCCTTCAGAAAGAAGGTTATAGATGCCTACGAGTCTGGGAAGGGATTTAAAAAAGATCTCCAAACAATTTGAAATCAATCATTCGACTGTGCGGAAGATCATCTACAAGTGGAGAAGATTCCAAACAACTGCCAACTTGTTCAGACCAGGCCGCCCCAGCAAGTTCAGCCCGAGAGCAGACCGCAAGATGCTCAAAGAAGTCTATAAGGACCCCAGAATGTCATCACAGGACCTACAGGTAGCTCTTGCCACTGTTGATGTCAAAGTGCATGAGTCCACCACTAGAAAGAGGCTGCACAAATTTGATCTACATGGGAGGTGTGTCAGGAGGAAACCTTTGCTGTCCAGAAAGAACATCAGGGCAAGACTAAAGTTTGCCAATGAACACCTCGGCAAAGACCAGCACTTCTGGAACAATGTGCTCTGGACAGACGAGTCAAAGGTAGAGCTATTTGAACACAGCAACAGAAGACATGTTTGGCGAAAACCAAAGACAGCATTTGACCACAAGAACCGGATACCAACTGCAAAGCATGGTGGTGGAAATATTATGGTTTGGGGCAGCTTTGCTGCATCAGGGCCTGGGCAGCTCACCATCATAGAATCCACTATGAATTCTTCATTGTACCAGAGGGTGCTTGAGGATAATGTGAGGCCATCTGTCGGAAAGTTGAAGCTCAACCGAAGGTAGACCTTGCAACATGACAATGACCCTAAACATACCAGTAAATCCACCAAGGAATGGCTGAAAAGAAAGAAATGGAG
This sequence comes from Myxine glutinosa, assembly GCF_964187855.1. Taxonomy (NCBI): domain Eukaryota; kingdom Metazoa; phylum Chordata; class Myxini; order Myxiniformes; family Myxinidae; genus Myxine; species Myxine glutinosa. The sequence continues at coordinate 3,164,836 of NC_136265.1, read as the reverse complement.
GGTTCTGGAATGGCCAAGTCAGAGTCCGGATCTAAATCCCATCGAGATGTTGTGGGGGGATTTGAAACGAGCTGTGCATGCAAGAAACCCCTCAAACATCGCACAGCTGAAAGAATTCTGCATGGAGGAGTGGGCAAAAATTTCTCCCAGTCGATGTCAGAGACTGGTGGACAGTTATAAGAAACGCCTACTTGAGGTTGTTTCTGCCAAAGGGGGAAATACCACCTGTTGGAGCCAAGGGTGTACTTACTTTTTCCACATGCGAAATTTGCATTTATGTTTATTTAAATTATACAATGGACTACAAAATGTAAATGTTTCATGATATTTGTTATATTATATTACCTTTATCGATCAATATTGTTGAAATGAAGATCAAATAGCTGTATGTTGAAATATGTTGAAAAAGTCAAAACTTTACATGGGGTGTACTTACTTTTTCGTGTGTGTGTGTGTGTGTGCGTGTGCGTGTGCGTGTGTGTGTGTGTGTGTGTGTGTGTGTGTGTGTGTGTGTGTGTGTGTGTGTAAAAATATAATTAACCCGTCTTCTTCAAGATTCTTATAAACCGTAATACAGTATCATGTTTGAGTAATAATTCTTTGATGAATCTTTTCTGTCATCACATGTAATATTAGCGTTCTTCCCATAAGCAATATATTGGAGATTGATACCTTCATGAGGAGTTTGATAAGAGACCAGAAAGGAGATTTGTCACCATAATGTATTGTTATGAATTAGGGGTAGAGGAATATCTACATCCAGGTAGATCTGCATAGGTAGGTACTCGACTGTCATGATAGGGAATCTACCTGTAATAGGTTCTATGTTTAGCCGTATGTCGGAATAAGTTGTGTCTGTGTCCCGCCACGAGGGGGCGGGGAATGCTAATTAGTGCAGGGATTATGGGTAAAATTCCCTTGTGTGTCGTTCCCTCTGTGAGCAACCCAGTGTCCCTTATGGCAATACATCATATAGACACTTAGATAGATCCATTAGTGCACACATTAATTAATTCCCCTCCGCCACATAAAGACTTACAGGAAGAACAGGCAGGAAGCCAGTTCGGGGCACGGCCGATGGGACCGCAGCCAGCCACATCACCAGCTGGCATAGCAACAAACATCGTGCAAGGCAGGCTGTAGCTACACCCAGGAGAACGTGTGATTGGTTGGGTGAGAAGCTGGCCACTGATTGGTGAAAGGAAGGTGGAAGGAAGCGGCACACTGATTGGCCACCGACCGTGGACACCTTGGCCAATCAGTGCGGAAGGCGCGAACATTCGGCCAATCTGTGCGGAAGGTGCAAAACCACTACTTAGAAGCAGGTCGTTGATTTGAGGGAAAGGGCCGGTGACGTCAGAAGGCGGGAAAAGACCACAAAGAAGCGAGGGATTGATTGGTAACGCAAGAGAGCCGACGTCAGACCACGGAGGACAAAACGACTCGCTCGGGGAATTCTGGGTCTTCTTCCCTGTGTTCTTCCCTGCGTTCTTCCCTGGTGGTCGTTGTCGTCTTCCCTGTGTTCTTTGTGGTGCTCTTGGTGCGAGGCTTGGTGCTTGGAGCGAGGCTTGGTGCTTGGAGCGAAGCTTGGTGCTTGGAGCGAAGCTTGGTGCTTGGAGCGAAGCTTGGTGCTTGGAGCGAAGCTTGGTACTGTGAGCGAAGCTTGGTGATGTGAGCAAACGGGACCTCGCGTGCACCGATGAGCGGGCGAGCGAGGGCACATCGAGGCCTTTTCTTGGCGCCAACCAGAGTTGCGTCGGACGACACGCTCAAACATCGACCCGACTCCACTGCCAGACAGATAAGCTCGCACCCACCAACGCGCACACAATGGTTTCTTTATTTAATTCATTCCCCTGTGCTGTTATTGAAATGAGGTGTACGGGATCCCAATTTAGAATTAGTTCTTCCGTCGCGTTCTTTGTATCAAGTTCTGTAATAAATCTTTATTTTTGTAAATTGTAACCCGGATTCCCGTGTGAGTTAATTTCCTGCAGGATCGGAGCTGCCGGTGAGATCGCGCTAGGTGAGAGCTCGCCGCTTCTTCCTCTTCCTTCTTCCTCCCGTGCTTGCATAGTAAGAATCCGTAATTGATCATCGCCTCCATTAAAGTCGTTTCGCCATCCGCGAGCCCACGGTATCAACCAGAGGGATTCGCGCGACAGTATGTTATTTAACTATCTTGATAATTAAAAGGACGAGGGACAAATTTCAATTGAGGTGCCGGCAATAACTTGCCAACTCTTGAGGATAGACATCTCACCAACACTTAGAAGTTCAAAATAGACATCCACAACCAGAAGGACAAACATCTGAAGGGAAATTCGGAATAAAGAGCGAGGAACTCAAATGGAATCAAATAATGAGTCATGTCAAATTTACATTTTCATGTGTTCAACACATGAGGTCAGAATGACAGAATTCTTACGATAACAAAACAAGTTCTGACACACAATGAAAGTTCATCAACAAGTCTGAGCCATGGAACATTATCTGGTTCATTGGAACATGCCAAATGCTTCGTCCCCCGCCTCTGAACACCCATCCCCGAAGTATTCTTCATACCTGTGCTACCTTCAGTTTTTCCTCCAGATCAGCAAGATCAAGGTGTTTGTAACGGTACTTTGCAGCTTTGCAGAGTCGAATGCCATCAATGATGGACGCATGGTTCAACTCGTCCGAGAAAACAGCATCTTCAGATGACAACAAAGTCTGATGAAAGGGGAAATTAGAAAGGTCACATCGTGGATGCAACATCCGGTATTGACCGTGTCCATAGCACCAGAGCCATCGGCCTCACCTCAAAAAGAGCTGCATTTGCATCAAAGCAGCTGCTAAACAATATGGCTGCCTCCCGGCGATGGAAGGCCGCCAACTCCTCTTCCAATTGCGTGTGCAGCTCCTGGTTAGGAACAAAGAGCACTTTTTTATGGAGAAGGAAACTTGCTCGGTCCTGACGGGCACAGAAACCATCGTGTACACGTGGGGACAAACCAGACTCACTTGTGTGCCGCAGATGAACCGCACGGAGCTGAGACCTGCGCCGTAGCGCTCCAACGCTCGCTGCCCTGCAGCGACCACCTCTGGGTGGCTGGACAGACCCAAGTAGTTGTTTGCGCAGAAGTTGAGAAGTCCTAGAGACGATTAAAAAATGAAAGCAAATTCGACACCACCTCTCGAGCCGCAGCCACAAAAGCACGTGTGTGATTGTGGTTGCTGTAGATCAACGGAAGTGGTCACAAAACATCAAAAATAGAGTTATTCTCGTTCTGTGTACAGGAAGACAAGAGTAAATGCTGCAGTTAGTGTAAACAGGAACCCTCTTGAATGCCTCACCTGCATCGTGTCCACGTATGTCGATCTGTACAGCCTGAGCACTCCTCAGAACTCGCTCGGATTTCCACGTACCTGCGATATGGATCTCCTCCAGCTGCTGTTCTAAATGGCAAGCACAGACAAACCTCACCAAGACACACAGACAGCAGCAGCCACATGGTATACGAGCAGGGGTGTTGTCCTGCCAAAGGACACTGGAAACCATCCGAGGTGGAGTTTAGCTCCGTAACAGTTTTAAAAAACAAAACACACACATTCACCATCAGTTAAGTTATTGTGCTTCGTCCACTTTCATGTCTTTCAAACTCATCTCACTCCTCTGGCCAAATAAATGGGGTCAAACCTCATCCCAAAGCTTGTCCCATAGCTTGTCCCAAATCTCGTCCCAAAGCTCGTCCCAAAGCTCGTCCCAAAGCTTGGGTATGTCAATATGTTGGACGTCCACTGTCTAGGGAGCGATATTAGAACAATGCAGGTTATTACCCTCGCATGAGGAGAGGGTATTACATTTGGGTCTGTTTGCTTGTTTGTTTGCTTTTCTGCTTGTCTGTTTGCTTGTCTGTTTTGGGTCTTTGTCTGTTTGTCTGTTTGCTTGTTTGCTTGTCTGTTTGCATTACATTTGGGTCTGTTTGTCTGTTTGCTTGCATGTCTGTTTGCTTGTTTGCTCGTCTGTTTGCTTGCTTGCTCGTCTGTTTGCTTGCTTGCTCGTCTGTTTGCTTGCTTGCTCGTCTGTTTGCTTGCTTGCATGTCTGTTTGCTTGCTTGCTCGTCTGTTTGCTTGCTTGCTCATGTTTGCTTGCTTGCTCGTCTGTTTGTCTGTTTGCTTGCATGTCTGTTTGCTTGCTTGCATGTCTGTTTGCTTGCTTGCTCGTCTGTTTGCTTGCTTGCTCGTCTGTTTGCTTGCTTGCTCGTCTGTTTGCTTGCTTGCATGTCTGTTTGCTTGCATGTCTGTTTGCTTGCTTGTCTGTTTGTTTGTTTGCTTGCATGTCTGTTTGCTTGCTTGCTCGTCTGTTTGCTTGCTTGCTCGTCTGTTTGCTTGCTTGCTTGTCTGTTTGCTTGCTTGCTCATGTTTGCTTGCTTGCTCATGTTTGCTTGCTTGCTCGTCTGTTTGCTTGCTTGCTCGTCTGTTTGCTTGCTTGCATGTCTGTTTGCTTGCTTGCTCGTCTGTTTGCTTGCTTGCTCGTCTGTTTGCTTGCTTGCATGTCTGTTTGCTTGCTTGCTCATGTTTGCTTGCTTGCTCGTCTGTTTGTCTGTTTGCTTGCATGTCTGTTTGCTTGCTTGCTCATCTGTTTGCTTGCTTGCTCGTCTGTTTGCTTGCTTGCTCGTCTGTTTGCTTGCTTGCTCGTCTGTTTGCTTGCTTGCTCGTCTGTTTGCTTGCTTGCATGTCTGTTTGCTTGCTTGCTCGTCTGTTTGCTTGCTTGCTCGTCTGTTTGCTTGCTTGCTCGTCTGTTTGCTTGCTTGCATGTCTGTTTGCTTGCTTGCTCGTCTGTTTGCTCGTTTGTCCGTTTGTCTGTTTGCTTGTTTGCTTGTCTGTTTGCTTGCTTGCTCGTCTGTTTGCTTGCTTGCTCATGTTTGCTTGCTTGCTCGTCTGTTTGCTTGCTTGCTCGTCTGTTTGCTTGCATGTCTGTTTGCTTGCTTGCATGTCTGTTTGCTTGCTTGCTCGTCTGTTTGCTTGCTTGCTCGTCTGTTTGCTTGCTTGCTCGTCTGTTTGCTTGCTTGCTCGTCTGTTTGCTTGCTTGCTCGTCTGTTTGCTTGCTTGCATGTCTGTTTGCTTGTTTGCTCGTCTGTTTGCTTGTCTGTTTGCTTGCATGTCTGTTTGCTTGCTTGCTCGTCTGTTTGCTTGCTTGCTCGTCTGTTTGCTTGCTTGCTCGTCTGTTTGCTTGCTTGCTCGTCTGTTTGCTTGCTTGCTCGTCTGTTTGCTTGCTTGCATGTCTGTTTGCTTGCTTGCTCGTCTGTTTGCTTGTCTGTTTGCTTGTTTGCTTGTCTGTTTGCTTGCTTGCATGTCTGTTTGCTTGTTTGCTCGTCTGTTTGCTTGTCTGTTTGCTTGTCTGTTTGCTTGTCTGTTTGCTTGCTTGCATGTCTGTTTGCTTGTTTGCTCGTCTGTTTGCTTGTCTGTTTGCTTGCTTGCTCGTCTGTTTGCTTGTCTGTTTGCTTGCTTGCTCGTCTGTTTGCTTGTTTGCTTGTCTGTTTGCTTGTATGTTTGCTTGTCTGTTTGCTTGCATGTCTGTTTGCTTGTTTGCTCGTCTGTTTGCTTGTCTGTTTGCTTGTCTGTTTGCTTGTCTGTTTGCTTGTCTGTTTGCTTGCATGTCTGTTTGCTTGTTTGCTCGTCTGTTTGCTTGTTTGCTCGTCTGTTTGCTTGTTTGCTCGTCTGTTTGCTTGTTTGCTTGTCTGTTTACTTGCTTGTCTGTTTGCTTGCATGTCTGTTTGCTTGTTTGCTCGTCTGTTTGTTTGCTTGCTTGTCTGTTTCCTTGTTTGTTTGTTTGTTTGCTTGTCTGTTTGCTTGTTTGTTTGTCTGTTTGCTTGTTTGTTTGTCTGTTTGTTTGTCCGCACAGAATAAATATGATTTCCTCTGTAACCGTTGGTCCGATTGACAGGAAATTTCCACCATCGGTGCATCTCCACCTGTCTAATTTTTTATAATTATGATGTCATAGGTCACGTGGTATGGGCGCCATCTTGGAAAAACCGAAAAAAAATTGCACCTCTATATCTCCGAAAGCGCTGCATAGAAAAAATTGAGACATGGCTCATTGTAAAGAACTCTCCATGAGGAATAAAATATGTTAATGGTGATGTCATAGCTGCCTCCATTATGACGTCATAATTCGACAAGTACAAAACTTCATCCGATCAAGATGACATTTCTTGAGCATCATCTCGGGATAAATATGTGGAGAAAAAAATAATTATGACGTCATAGGTCACGTGGTTCGGCCGCCATATTTGTTTTTAACACAAAAGCCTTAAAAACCACTGAAAATACATCCTGGCGAACGTTTCCAATCTCCGATTGCTCTTTCTTGTTAATATATGCAAAAGGGACCCGAATGAATTGTCGAATACAGCATGGTGCAGAAGTGAGACAAACTTTCCAACCATTTTAAATCCAGATTTCATGAATTATCTCATATTTACAAAAAGTACCAGGGTTACACCCTGGAGGATGTTAAGGTATGGAAAACTTTGGGTTACTACAAGCAGTTGTTGGTGTTGTTGGCATTGTTGTGTAGCCCCGGACAGTTCTCATGAACAAGCCCGCGACACGGAGACAGCCAATCCTGGGAGTGACCCAGAGATCTCGCACATCCAGGATGGTGTCCCACACATTCACGAAGTCAGGGCCATGACAGGGTCAGAGAGCGAGAAGAGACAAGAGGGAATGGGCCGGTCCATGTGGACCGATCAGTGTACCCACACATTCACGAAGTCAGGGCCATGACAGGGTCAGAGAGAGAGAAGAGACAAGAGGGAATGGGCCGGTCCATGTGGACCGATCAATGTACCCACACATTCACGAAGTCAGGGCCATGACAGGGTCAGAGAGCGAGAAGAGACAAGAGGGAATGGGCCGGTCCATGTGGACCGATCAGTGTACCCACACATTCACGAAGTCAGGGCCATGACAGGGTCAGAGAGAGAGAAGAGACAAGAGGGAATGGGCCGGTCCATGTGGACCGATCAGTGTACCCACACATTCACGAAGTCAGGGCCATGACAGGGTCAGAGAGAGAGAAGAGACAGGAGGGAATGGGCCGGTCCATGTGGACCGATCAATGTACCCACACATTCACGAAGTCAGGGCCATGACAGGGTCAGAGAGAGAGAAGAGACAGGAGGGAATGGGCCGGTCCATGTGGACCGATCAGTGTACCCACACATTCACGAAGTCAGGGCCATGACAGGGTCAGAGAGAGAGAAGAGACAAGAGGGAATGGGCCGGTCCATGTGGACCAATCGGCACTCTGACCGTGGCCGCGCTGTCCTGACAAATCCGGGCAGTAGGGAATAATGGGGAAGATTTGTCACCCGACTTGCAATGGGGATACAACCACCGCGAAGAGGCGTCCCGGGTAGTTGTACTTCAACCAGTCGAAGTGTGGTTGGATCAGTGATGTGACTGTTCTTGTGAAGTACGGTGTGGATTATCACGTTGTACGAGCAAAGGTAACACCAATCTATCAATGACACAGATTTGTTTTTGGCAAATTTGGCACAACAGCAGTGTACATAAGATCCCATGATTGTGTCGGACAGACAGACATCCGGGACATTTGTACAGTCAGACAGACACACCCGAGACATTTGTACGGTCGCGCAGACACCTGGGACATTAGTACAGTCTGATAGACAGACAACCGGGACATTTGTACAGTCGGACAGATGGCACCCGGGACGTTAGTATAGTCGGACAGACAGACACCCGGGACGTTCGTACAGTCAGACAGACAGACACCCGGGACATTTCTCACATTTGTACAACACAGAGTACCAAGTCGTGTGTGCACGATGTGCTTTGTGAGTTTCTCCTGCACAATTCCAACACTTGTGTAACTCATATTATACAGGGACACAGGGACGATTGTGGACCAGCTCGGACATGCATCAGATGGAGATATCACCTGTCTATTTCCTGTAACATAATGATTACACGGACAACACAAACAGGTATGGTAAACATGGGATTTGAACCGAGGTTCCCCGCACATGTGAACCCGAAACAAGACAAGCGAACGTGCTGTTTGATATAAACACAAGACAGACATGCGACATGTCCCCATCAGGGCCTCACTTGGGCACAAACGTGCACACCACAATAGTGTTTCTTCGGCCCAGGTCGCTCACCAACAACTGTACGCAGAGCAGACACAGCAGATGGACAGCGAGACGAACACGAGGTCATCAAGCTCCGCACCCGAGCCCGAGCTCCATTCCTGAAAGTGGACCCACACCGGATCGTCACCTTCGACGTTAACATCCGCACAGCCTGAGCCATTGTTCGTATCGGATGTTACATGTCCTGGGGGGTGTGTTCGGAAACCTTCCAATCTCCGCTCAGGAGGTGTCACGCCTGCACCCTCAAACCACGCCCACACGCTCAAACCACGCCCACACGCTCAAACCACGCCTATACGCTCAAACAACGCCCACACGCTCATACCACGCCCGCACGCCCAGACCACGCCCGCACGCCCAGACCACGCCTACACGTTAAAACCACGCCTACACCCTCGTAACACGCCCACACGCTCATAACACGCAAACACGCTTACATGCTCAAACCACACCCACACGCTCAAACCACACCCATACGCTCAAACCACGCCCACACGCTCAAACCACGCCAAAACTCTCAAACCACGCTTACACGCTCATACCACGCCCGCACACCCAGACCACGCCTACACGTTAAAACCACGCCTACACCCTCGTAACACGCCCACACGCTCATAACACGCAAACACGCTTACATGCTCAAACCACACCCACACGCTCAAACCACGCCTACATCCTCATAACACGCAAACGCTCAAACCACGCCCACACTCATACCACGCCTAAACGCTCATACCACGCCCGCACACCCAGACCATGCCGACATGCTCTAACCATGCCTACACGCTAAAACCACGCCTACACCCTCATAACACGCCCACACGCTCATACCACGCTTGCACGCCCATACCACGCCTACACGCTCATACCACACTTACACGCTCATACCACGCCTACACGCTCTTACCACACCTACATGCTCAAACCACGCCCACATGCTCAGACCACGCCCACATGCTCAGACCACGCCGACATGCTCATACCACGCCTACACGCTCATACCATGCCGACACGCTAAAACCACGCCTACACACTTACCACGCCTACACGCTAAAATCACGCCTACACCCTCATAACATGCCCACACGCTCATACCACGCTTGCACGCCCATACCACGCTTACACGCTCATACCACGCCTACACGCTCAAACCACGCCCGCACGCTCAGACCACGCCCGCACGCTTACACGCTCATACCACGCCTACACGCTCATACCACGCCTACACGCTCAAACCACGCTTACACGCCACGCCTATATGCTCATACCACGCCGACATGCTCAAACCACGCCTACACGCTCATACCACGCTTACACGCTCATACCACGCCTACACGCTCATACCACGCCTACACGCTCAAACCACGCTTACACGCCACGCCTATATGCTCATACCACGCCGACACGCTCAAACCACGCCCGCACAAACCACGCCCGCACGCTCAAACCACGCCCGCACGCTCATACCACGCCCGCACGCTCATACCACGCCCACACCACGCCCCCACCCTCAAACCACGCCCACCCACACATACCACGCCCACACGCTCATACCACGCCCATACCAGGCCCACACGTTCATACCAGGCCTACACGCTCATACCAGGCCTACACCCTCATACCACGTCTACACCCTCATACCTCGCCTACACGCTCTTACCACGCCTACACGCTCATACCACGCCCACACGCTCAAACCACGCCCGCACACCCAGACCATGCCTACACGCTCATACTATGCTTGCACGCTCAAACTCCACCTACTCTGGAAGCAAACCACTCAACACTTCATGGCTGTGCTTTATCAACACCACGTGACCAGTTTATCAGGTTGGCGATCTCGTTTCACGAAGGGAGGAGCAATACTCACACATGACGTCATTAGGGTTTCTGTGGTGTTGGAGGAGGGTGTCTACAAAGTATCCAAGAGCCAAGAGCAGACACTTTGTAACCACCACACGTTGTGTCCATTACCAAGAGGTCGTATGCTTTGGGGGGCGGCTGGTTGTTTCCCAGAACGTCACAGACAGCGATTACGGATGGTTGCTACAATTACATGACGTCATCAAGCAAGAACGTCCAATAATGGAACTCCAGTTTACACTTTAAACGATCGCAGAGAATTCTGGGAGAATATTATTATGAACTGTACATTTATCCACGTGGCAAAGAGACAAGTCACACGTGGCAAAGGGACAAGTCACACGTGGCAAAGAGACAAGTAACACGTGGCAAAGAGACAAGTCACACGTGGCAAAGAGACAAGTCACACGTGGCAAAGAGACAAGTCACACGTGGCAAAGAGACAAGTCACACGTGGCAAAGGGACAAGTCACACGTGGCAAAGGGACAAGTCACACGTGGCAAAGGGACAAGTCACACGTGGCAAAGAGACAAGTCACACGTGGCAAAGGGAGAAGTCACACGTGGCAAAGGGAGAAGTCACACGTGGCAAAGGGACAAGTCACACGTGGCAAAGAGACAAGTCACACGTGGCAAAGAGACAAGTCACACGTGGCAAAGGGACAAGTCACACGTGGCAAAGGGACAAGTCACACGTGGCAAAGAGACAAGTCACACGTGGCAAAGAGACAAGTCACACGTGGCAAAGAGACAAGTCACACGTGGCAAAGAGACAAGTCACACGTGGCAAAGATAAAATGGTGTCCATGACAACAATTTCAGCTCCATTGTAATCAAATGGATATTTTTGGGATTTGTTTATGGCGAACCTCAGCAATTTTTCAAGGTATCAAATTGAAACTTACAAGGTATCAAATGCTTATTTGGTGTGTGTATGTGTAGCATATGTGTATAAAATCTGGTAACAATTAGTCAAAGGTCAAGGTCAATGCCATCCAAAACATGTAAAACACCAATTAGGTGGCAATTACAAAATGTATCAACAAACTTTGCTATGCACAACATCCCATCATGGAAAACACTTGATAGGTAAAATTCTCCAAATTACTGTTTCCATGACAACTATTGTTTATTTGGATTTTGCACATACTGTATCATGCTTGTTTGTCTGTGAACAGGATATCTGATAAAGGTTGTGGACGGATTTGGATGAAACTTCGTGGAGAGGTTGGGTGTGTGACAAGGAAGATTTCATTCACTTTTGATGAAGATCCGAATCCAGATACAAGAATTTTTAATTTAAGTAATTCTTCACCATTGAGAGATGGGGCCAAAAACGATATACAGTGCATTCAGAAAGTATTCAGACCCCTTCACTTTTTTCACATTTTATGTTGCAGCTTTATGCTGAAATCGTTTAAATTCATTTTTTCCCTCATCAATCTACACTCAATACCCCATAATGACAAAGAGAAAACAGGATTTTAGAAAGTTTTGCAAATTTATTAAAAATAAAAAACTGAAATATCACATTGACATAAGTATTAAAACCCTTTGCTATGACACTTGAAATTTAGCTTAGGTGCCTCCCATTTATTTTGATCATCTTTGAGATGTTTCTACACCTTGATTGGAGTCCACCTGTGGTAAATTCAATTGATTGGACATGATTTGGAAAAGCACACACCTGTCTATATAAGGTCTCACAGCTGACAATGCATATCAGAGCAAAAACCAAGCCATGAGGTCGAAGGAACTGCCTGCAGAGCTCAGAGACTGGATTGTGTCGAGGCACAGATCTGGGGAAGCCCACAAAAAAAATCTCTGCTGCATTGAAGGTTCCCAAGAGCACAGTGGCCTCCATAATTCTTAAATGGAAGAAGTTTGGAACAACCAGGACTCTTCCTAGAGCTGGCCGCCCGGCCAAACTGAGCAATCGGGGGAGAATGGCCTGCGTAATAGAGGTGACCAAGAACCCGCTGGTCACTCTGGCTGACCTCCAGAGATCCTGTGTGGAGATGGGAGAAACTTCCAGAAGGACAACCATCACTGCAACACTCCACCGATCTGGGCTTTATGGCAGAGTGGCCAGACGGAAGACTCTCCTCATTGAAACACACATGAAAGCCCACTTGGAGTTTGCAAAAAAGCACCAAAAGGACTCTCAGACTGTGAGAAACAAGATTCTGTGGTCTGATGAAACCAACATTGAACTGTTTGGCCTCAATTCTAAGCGTCATGTCTGGAGGAAACCAGGCACCGCTCGTCACCTTTTTTTTTTTCTTTTTTTTTTTGTTTTTTGTATACAAGATCGAGGCTCGTGAAAGAGCGAACATTAATCACACAAAAAGACAAACCGACACATAAAACATATAACATCGGGAGCGGTAGACAAGATGGGGAGAGAGGGGGAAGGACACAAACACAACATTTGAGAGCAGGGACCGAGAGACATGGAGACATCGAGAGATCTGAGAGAGGGCGAGGGCTTTGGGGGGGGGGCATGGGAAGGGGGCGGTGGGAGAGGTATAAAACATATGGACACTGCCAGGACTTCCAGGAAAGAAGTTGGAATTTCAAACAAGGTGGATCTGGGGTGAATTAGCGGGGGTAGAAAAGATCAAGGTTTTGGATGGGGGAAGATAAGAGATGGTGGTGAACAGCTGTTTTAAAGACCTGGAGGGAGGAGTGGGATTGAAGGGAGTGAGGGAGTTTGTTCCAGACGCGGGAGAAAAGAGGAATGAAAGAGTGAAGGTGAGCAGAGAGCCGAGATTTCGGCAGTTTAACCATCAGAGGGTTGCTGGCAGATCTTGTGCGACCTGTAGGAATATTTGCGGGACAGAGCACAGAGAGAGCTGGGGGTGCAAGGCCGGAGAGGAGTCGGTAGAAGACAGAAAGACCACCTACCTGCCTGCGGTGAGTGAGTGAAAGAAAGGCCCTCAGAGATAGCTTCATCGCGGGAGATTCCAATAATTCTGAAAGCTTTGGTTTCAACAGCGTGAAGCCGAGCTAGGTGTGAGGCAGGAGCACCGGCCCATAGGGGAGAACAGTATTCCATTGAGCTGCGGATGAAAGCCTTGTATGTGGTGAGGAGCTCAGGTGTGCCGAAGAAGGACTTCGCACGACGGAGGACGCCCAGTCGGCGACTGGCTTTGGAGGCCAGCTTGGAAATGTGGTTTTCCCAAGAAAGATCATGGCAGATAGTGAGACCCAAAAGCTTGAGCGACAGAACTTCTTGAAGAGGATTGTTGAGAAAGTAGATGGGAGGGTTGGTCCAGTCGATCTTTTCGGAGAGACATAGTAAGAGTGTGAGATTTGTCAGGATTGAAAGACATGTTCCACTTGTTTGACCAGTCTGTGATTTTGTGCAAGTCTTCAGAGAGTGAGGAGGCTGCAGACTGCCGATCTGAGGGAAGAGGAATGGAGCGGCAGAGAGTGGAGGCATCAGCAAAGAGATAGAGAGGATTTTCAACAGAGTCAGAGAGATCATTGATGAAGACCAGAAAAAGCACGGGGCCCAGAACACTGCCTTGGGGAACTCCAGCCTGAACAGGAAGAGGAGATGAGAGAAACCCATTCAGGGCCACACGTTGACGACGACTAGAGAGGAAGTCCGCCAGCCATGCGTGGAGATTTCCATGGATACCAAAGGAGGAGAGTTTGGTGAGCAGAGCGGGGTGCCAGACTGTGTCGAAGGCACGTGATATGTCGAGGGAGACAGCTCTAATTTCCTGTTTGGCATTGAGGACCTCCATCCATTGTTGAGACAGCAGAAGCAGCATGTCCAGAGAAGAGTGACCTGGTCTGAAACCAAATTGATGATCAGAGATCAAGCCATTGGAGAAGAGGAAAGATTTCATATCCGAAGCAATGATGGATTCCATGACTTTGCTGATAATTGGGAGAAGGCTGATTGGTCTGTAGTTGCTAGGATCTGTTTTTGCACCTTTTTTGTGCAAAGCGGTGATGTTGGCTGATTTCCAAGCAGATGGCAGTTGACCTTGAGCAAAAGAGAGAGTGAAGAGAACAGAGAGAGGGTGAGATAGAGCAGCAGAGCAGGATTTTAGGACCCGTGGGCTGATGCCGTCGGGTCCAGTTGCAGAATCAGAGTTGAGGGTTGACAGAAACTTTTCCACTTTGTCAGGAGGAAAGGACACGGAGTCCAGGAGCAGCAGGGTACGACTGGGTATGGTGGGTACAGAGAGGGATGGGTTTGGGACACAAGATTTAGAGGCAAACACAGAGTTGAGGCATTCAGCTTTTTCACGTGCGGAGTCAGCTGTGTAGCCGTTTGAGGTAAGGGAGGGGATGGAGGGGGAACAAACACCAGAAACGGATTTGACCAGACGCCACCAGGATTTGGAAGAGGGAGACAGATAAGAGAGTTCGGTCTTGAGAACGGAGAGATATTGTTTCCTGGCTCTCCTGAGGGTGGACACACACTTGTTTCGGGCTTTGTGAAAGGAAATGAGATTTCCTTCCGTTGGATTTGCTTTCCAGGAGACGAAGGCAAGTTGTTTCTGGGCAACAGCCTTACCACAAGATTCCGTGTACCATGGACGGGAGGAAGGGTATGACAACTGAAGACGAGATGGGATAAATCTGTGCATGAGAGAGAGCAATTTACTTTGGAAGAATTCCCAGGATGAGTTGATGTCAGAGGTGGTAGAGATGGGAGACCAGTCCAGATGATTGATGGCTGCTTGAAGACCGTGCCAGTTGGCCTGAGTGAAATGCCAGACTCGTCGACGCTGAGCAGGCTCCCTGAGGATCGTCAGAGAGATGTCCACTTTAACAAGGACATGATCAGATGATCCGATTGGAGCAGAAGAAGAGCAGCAGACATTTTCAGGGAAGTTAGTCATAACCAAGTCCAGAAGAGAAGATATTCCGTTGACTGAGATCCGGGTCGGGAAATTGACAGATTGTGTCAGTCCCAGTGAGTCGCAGAAGTCCTTTGCTGAGGAGCCATGGCTGGTGAGAGAGGTACCCACACCCAGCCAACTGGCATGATGACAGTTGAAATCACCACATATGAGGAAGAGAGAGTTGGGATGAGTAGATAGAAGTTGGTCCATATTATCAGACAGCGAGATGTAGATGGAGTCATCACTGTTTGGTGGACGGTACAACACACATATGAGCAAGAGGTGGGAGCGAAGGGGAAGCCGTAGCCAGAGGTATTCCTGGGGGTGAGGTGGAGAGAGTGCAGTGCAGGGTGAGTGAGGAAGAGAGTTTTTGATAAAGATAGCAACCCCGCCTCCAGGACGAGGCTCAGGTCTATCATACCGGAGGAGGGAGTAGCCCGGGAGAGATACTAAGGAATCAGAGACATCATAAAGGAGGAAAGTTTCTGTTAAGCAGATCACGTCTGGTTTGACAGAAGCAACCTGTATGGAGAGATCAGTTAAGTTTGAACGAAGGCCCCGGATGTTTGAGGTCCATACCGTTAATGAAGAGGAAGGGGGAGCATCAGATACAGAACAGGGGCGAGGAGGGGTAGGGTAAGATGTGGAAGAGGTGGAAGAGGTAGGGAGAGCTGTTGAAGGTGTGTCAGAGATTTCAGAATAGCTCGGAGAAAGGGAAGGATGGGGCGGACAAAAGGTTTGATGGTGATTGGGTGAGGCACAATGAGGTGTTATTTGAGGAGGGGGAAGAGCGAGGCAGAAGGTTGGGGGAGATGGAGGTGAGAGTTGGAAGGGGGAAGAAGCGGGGAGGACGCTTTGAGGAGGGGGAGTGAGAGGGGGGAAATTGAGAAGCAATGAGGGTGGGGAGATTTGAAGGGGAGGGGTGAGGGGGGAGTTTGGGAGGGAAGGGACAAGGGGAGGGATTTGAAAGGGATGGGATATGGGGGAGATTTTGAGGGGAGGGGTGAGGCAGGAGTCTAGGAGGGGAGGGGCGAGGGGGCGTCTTGGCGGGGAGGGGTGAGGGGGTAGTTTAGGAGGGAGGGGGCAAGGGGGGAGATTTGAAAGGGATGGGTGATGGGGAAGATTTGGAGGGGAGGGGTGATGGGGAAGATTTGGAGGGGAGGGGTGAGATTGGATTTTAGAAAGTGTACGATTTATGGGAAACGAACATTTATTGCAAAATGAGTTTCTTGTGACCTTCGAGTTAAAAATACGTTTAAGGACGCTGGATGGAGGATGGAGTGCAGGAGAGTTTAGGGAATGTAGAAAAAAGGCACTATAGGAGATGGATATTTTTTTTGGGATGAATTGATTTGGTGAGCAAGTCGAAAGCAGCCTTTTAAAGAAGAAGAAGAAAAAGGTGTTATAAAATATGACGGAATACATAACTTGAGGGGAAAGTGTAAACATTGAAGGTTAATAACAGTGAAAACTATCTGGGGAAATGGGGGAGAAACACGTGGTCGAAGAACGAACGAACGAATAAGAATGAATAAACGAATGAGAACAGAGAAGGAAATGTTTTTTTTTTTTTTTTTTTTGAGTTGAGATTTACACAAGGAAGTAGGCTATGGGTGAAAAGACTGGGAATACAGAGAACGAAAGTTATTGGATCACAAACGACGGACCGCTGAGAGAAAAACAAAGCCTCCAGGTTGTACAGTGTACACTAAACCTACCCAATACCATCCCAACGGTGAAGCATGGTGGTGGCAGAATCATGTTGTGGGGGTGTTTTTCAGCAGCAGGGACTGAGGGACTGGTCATGGTTGACGGAACAATGAACGGAGCAAAGTACAGAGATATCCTCAATGAAAACCTGAAACAGAGCGCTCGGGACCTCAGACTGGGCCGAAGGTTCACCTTCCAACAGGACAATGACCCATAGCACACAGCCAAGACAATGCAGGAGTGGCTTAGGGACAACTCTGTGAAGGTCCTTGAGTGGCCCAGCCAGAGCCCTGACTTGAACCCAATCGAACATCTTTGGAGAGACCTGAAAATGGCTGTCCACCGACAGTCCGCATCCAACCTGACAGAGCTTGAGAGGATCTGCAGAGAAGAATGGCAGAAAATCCCCAAATCCAGGTGTGCAAAGCTTGTCGCGTCATACCCAACAAGACTGGAGGCTGTAATCGCTGCCAAAGGTGCTTCAACTGAGTTAAGGGTCTGAATACTTACGTCAATGTGATATTTCAGGTTTTTCTTTTTAATAAATTTGCAAAACTTTCTAAAATCCTGTTTTCTCTTTGTCATTATGGGGTATTGAGTGTAGATTGATGAGGGAAAAAATGAATTTAAACGATTTCAGCATCAGGCTGCAACATAACAAAATGTGAAAAAAGTGAAGGGGTCTGAATACTTTCTGAATGCACTGTATAACATGATATCTCAAAAATGTGTGGCCGAGTTATGACAAAACTTGGTGGATGAGTTGGGTCGGTTACAAGAACAAGCCGATGAGGTTTTGATTCAGGTCAGAGCATAACGTAAACTGTTCAGTGTGGTGGAGGTGGAATGCACTCTACCGAGTGCTGTTGGACTTGTTAATGGTTCACACTGGTCTCAAAGGTATGGTAACTTAAATTGTCTGCTTTTTCAGGTTGTGGTGCACTCAGGGTTGGGGTACTGGTGGGAATTGGGTGCTGTTATGGGTGAGGTGATGGTGGGAATTGGGTGCTATTATAGATGGGGTACTGGTGGGAATTGGGTGCTATTATAGATGGGGTACTGGTGGGAATTGGGTGCTATTATAGATGGGGTACTGGTGGGAATTGGGTGCTATTATAGATGGGGTACTGGTGGGAATTGGGTGCTATTATAGATGGGGTACTGGTGGGAATTGGGTGCTATTATAGATGGGGTACTGGTGGGAATTGGGTGCTATTATAGATGGGGTACTGGTGGGAATTGGGTGCTATTATAGATGGGGTACTGGTGGGAATTGGGTGCTATTATAGATGGGGTACTGGTGGGAATTGGGTGCTATTATAGATGGGGTACTGGTGGGAATTGGGTGCTATTATAGATGGGGTACTGGTGGGAATTGGGTGCTATTATAGATGGGGTACTGGTGGGAATTGGGTGCTATTATAGATGGGGTACTGGTGGGAATTGGTTGCTGTTATGGATGGGGTACTGGTGGGAATTGGGTGCTATTATAGATGGGGTACTGGTGGGAATTGGGTGCTGTTATGGGTGAGGTGATGGTGGGAATTGGGTGCTATTATAGATGGGGTACTGGTGGGAATTGGGTGCTATTATAGATGGGGTACTGGTGGGAATTGGTTGCTGTTATGGATGGGGTACTGGTGGGAATTGGGTGCTATTATAGATGGGGTACTGGTGGGAATTGGTTGCTGTTATGGATGGGGTACTGGTGGGAATTGGGTGCTATTATAGATGGGGTACTGGTGGGAATTGGGTGCTATTATAGATGGGGTACTGGTGGGAATTGGGTGCTATTATAGATGGGGTACTGGTGGGAATTGGGTGCTATTATAGATGGGGTACTGGTGGGAATTGGGTGCTATTATAGATGGGGTACTGGTGGGAATTGGTTGCTGTTATGGATGGGGTACTGGTGGGAATTGGGTGCTGTTATGGATGGGGTACTGGTGGGAATTGGGTGCTGTTATGGATGGGGTACTGGTGGGAATTCGGTGCTATTATAGATGGGGTACTGGTGGGAATTGGTTGCTGTTATGGATGGGGTACTGGTGGGAATTGGGTGCTGTTATGGATGGGGTACTGGTGGGAATTCGGTGCTGTTATGGATGGGGTACTGGTGGGAATTGGGTGCTATTATAGATGGGGTACTGGTGGGAATTGGGTGCTGCTATAGATGGGGTACTGGTGGGAATTCGGTGCTATTATAGATGGGGTACTGCTGGGAATTGGGTGCTATTATAGATGGGGTACTGGTGGGAATTGGGTGCTATTATAGATGGGGTACTGGTGGGAATTGGGTGCTATTATAGATGGGGTACTGGTGGGAATTGGTTGCTGTTATGGATGGGGTACTGGTGGGAATTGGGTGCTTTTATAGATGGGGTACTGGTGGTTAGCGGGTTTTGTTGGTGACCAGGTGCTTATGGCGACCAGGTGCTATTTGCGGTGCTGTTTAAACTTCTTTTAATCAATTCCACACTTGTGGAGTTTTTGTGAATATCAGTGGAAGGTTTATATTGATATCTGACAATGAATGCAGTTAATGTGAAGTGACGATTGCCGAGCTCACTGTGAGTGAAGCTGATCTGTTCCAGTGTGCAGGTGTTGCGTTTGGCCGTGGCACGCATCCCACTCATTCAAATGTATGGTGTAAGCTACACAACTTCCCAATAGGCGAGTACCTTTCACACAGATGAGGCAGGTTGGGACATATGCGGAGGTGCTGGTACGACTTGGAAGAGATGTGATGACCTTTAACCGGAGTCATAGGTGCTGGTACGACTCGGAGGAGATGTGATGACCTTTAACCATAGTCATAGGTGCTGGTACGAATCGGAGGAGATGTGATGACCTTTAACCGGAGTCATAGGTGCTGGTACGACTCGGAAGAGATGTGATGACCTTTATCCGTAGTCATAGGTGCTGGTACGACTCGGAGGAGATGTGATGACCTTTAACCGTAGTCATAGGTGCTGGTATGACTCGGAAGAAATGTGATGACCTTTAACCGTAGTCAGAGGTGCTGGTATGACTCGGAAGAGATGTGATGACCTTTAGCCATAATCAGAGGTGCTGGTACGACTCGGAGGAGATGTGATGACCTTTAACCAGAGTCATAGGTGCTGGTATGACTCGGAAGAGATGTGATGACCTTTAGCCATAATCAGAGGTGCTGGTATGACCCGGAGGAGATGTGATGACCTTTAACCGTAGTCAGAGGTGCTGGTACGACAGGAAATGATGTGATGACCTTTAACCGTAGTCAGAGGTGCTGGTACGACAGGAAATGATGTGATGACCTTTAACTGTATTTGTTTTTTGTGACGTGTTTAATACCATGAAGGTTCTACAACGTTGCATTTGTGATGAAAAGATGAATTCCAGTTCAAATGCAGATAATCCTCACATTTTCTCATCAACAGGACAGTTTGTTCAGGAAACGGATTGGATCAGTGATTTAAAACCCCCGATAAAGGTTTCAAACAACTTGTGCAAACAAAAATACATAAAAACTGGACCAAATACACCGAGAGCATCGCACTCCACAAGTCGATCACAGGAAGCTGCGGATGAGTGGCGTCACAAGACGCACCCACAGTGGTACCCTCCACGTGCGGTGCAAGACCGAATCCAGGGTCACCTCTGTGGCAAACTTGTACAGCCGCCTCTCCTCCTAGACATACAAAATATGAAGAGTGTGTGATCAACAATAACGTGCACCACCGTCTTCTGCATAATCGCGGGCAACGCCAGAGCCACGTGATCAAACCCCACCAATGACCTTAAAAAAAGTAAACATCGATGAACCACAAACATTCAAGTGGCATCCCACAGTTGCATTAATTTTGGTCACCTGTCTGAGTCGTTCCCTCAGTCCCGGGTTGGATGTGATGAGCGCCATCTGCATCTCAAGGTCTCTATGCACCGATCGGAGGCCAAAGTTCGGTGAACCGATAAAGGTCAGGGAGGGAGTGATCTCTTTGGGAGGGTAGTACCAGAGCCCTAGCAAAGGAGAGAAAATTCCATTAAGCTGGAGCACCGTTTGATACCGTGAAACTCAAAGGGATTGGAATGGGACCCAAAGGGACGAGCTTGAGGTGTTAAAACAAGTCCAATCATTGGATATCTCTCTCATCACACTCCATCTCATTGCATATCTCTCTCATCACACTCCATCTCATTGGATATCTCTCTCATCACACTCCATCTCATTGCATATCTCTCTCATCACACTCCATCTCATTGGATATCTCTCTCATCACACTCCATCTCATTGGATATCTCTCTCATCACACTCCATCTAATTGGATAGCTCTCTCATCACACTCCATCTAATTGGATAGCTCTCTCATCACACTCCATCTCATTGCATATCTCTCTCATCGCACTCCATCTCATTGGATATCTCTCTCATCACACTCCATCTCATTGGATAGCTCTCTCATCACACTCCATCTAATTGGATAGCTCACTCATCACACTCCATCTAATTGGATATCTCTCTCATCACACTCCATCTAATTGGATAGCTCTCTCATCACACTCCATCTAATTGGATAGCTCTCTCATCACACTCCATCTAATTGGATAGCTCTCTCATCACACTCCATCTAATTGGATAGCTCTCTCATCACACTCCATCTAATTGGATATCTCTCTCATCACACTCCATCTCATTGCATATCTCTCTCATCACACTCCATCTCATTGGATATCTCTCTCATCACACTCCATCTCATTGGATATCTCTCTCATCACACTCCATCTAATTGGATAGCTCTCTCATCACACTCCATCTCATTGGATATCTCTCTCATCACACTCCATCTCATTGCATATCTCTCTCATCGCACTCCATCTCATTGGATATCTCTCTCATCACACTCCATCTCATTGGATAGCTCTCTCATCACACTCCATCTAATTGGATAGCTCACTCATCACACTCCATCTAATTGGATATCTCTCTCATCACACTCCATCTAATTGGATAGCTCTCTCATCACACTCCATCTAATTGGATAGCTCTCTCATCACACTCCATCTAATTGGATAGCTCTCTCATCACACTCCATCTAATTGGATAGCTCTCTCATCACACTCCATCTAATTGGAAAGCTCTCTCATCACACTCCATCCTATTGGATAGCTCTCTCATCACACTCCATCTCATTGGATAGCTCTCTCATCACACTCCATCTCATTGGATAGCTCTCTCATCACACTCCATCTCATTGGATAGCTCTCTCATCACACTCCATCTCATTGGATAGCTCTCTCTCATCACACTCCATCTCATTGGATATCTCTCTCATCGCACTCCATCTCATTGGATAGCTCTCTCATCACACTCCATCTCATTGGATATCTCTCTCATCACACTCCATCTAATTGGATAGCTCTCTCATCACACTCCATCTCATTGGATATCTCTCTCATCACACTCCATCTCATTGCATATCTCTCTCATCGCACTCCATCTCATTGGATATCTCTCTCATCACACTCCATCTCATTGGATAGCTCTCTCATCACACTCCATCTAATTGGATAGCTCACTCATCACACTCCATCTAATTGGATATCTCTCTCATCACACTCCATCTAATTGGATAGCTCTCTCATCACACTCCATCTAATTGGATAGCTCTCTCATCACACTCCATCTAATTGGATAGCTCTCTCATCACACTCCATCCTATTGGATAGCTCTCTCATCACACTCCATCTCATTGGATAGCTCTCTCATCACACTCCATCTCATTGGATAGCTCTCTCATCACACTCCATCTCATTGGATAGCTCTCTCATCACACTCCATCTCATTGGATAGCTCTCTCTCATCACACTCCATCTCATTGGATATCTCTCTCATCACACTCCATCTCATTGGATAGCTCTCTCATCACACTCCATCTCATTGGATAGCTCTCTCATCACACTCCATCTAATTGGATAGCTCTCTCATCGCACTCCATCTCATTGGATATCTCTCTCATCACACTCCATCTAATTGGATATCTCTCTCATCGCACTCCATCTAATTGGATATCTCTCTCATCACACTCCATCTCATTGTATATCTCTCTCATCACACTCCATCTCAATGGATATCTCTCTCATCACACTCCATCTAATTGGATATCTCTCTCATCGCACTCCATCTAATTGGATATCTCTCTCATCACACTCCATCTCATTGTATATCTCTCTCATCACACTCAATCTCAATGGATATCTCTCTCATCACACTCCATCTCATTGGATATCTCTCTCATCACACTCCATCTCATTGAATAGCTCTCTCTCATCACACTCCATCTCATTGGATATCTCTCTCATCACACTCCATCTAATTGGATATCTCTCTCCTCGCACTCCATCTCATTGGATATCTCTCTCATCACACTCCATCTCATTGGATATCTCTCTCATCACACTCCATCTCATTGGATATCTCTCTCATCGCACTCCATCTCATTGGATAGCTCTCTCTCATCACACTCCATCTCATTGGATATCTCTCTCTCATCACACTCCATCTCATTGGATATCTCTCTCATCGCACTCCATCTCATTGGATATCTCTCTCATCGCACTCCATCTCATTGGATATCTCTCTCATCGCACTCCATCTCATTGGATATCTCTCTCATCGCACTCCATCTCATTGGATATCTCTCTCATCGCACTCCATCTCATTGGATATCTCTCTCATCACACTCCATCTCATTGCATATCTATCTCATCACACTCCATCTCATTGGATATCTCTCTCATCACACTCCATCTCATTGCATATCTCTCTCATCACACTCCATCTCATTGGATATCTCTCTCATCACACTCCATCTCATTGGATATCTCTCTCATCACACTCCATCTCATTGGATAGCTCTCTCATCACACTCCATCTCATTGGATAGCTCTCTCTCATCACACTCCATCTCATTGGATAGCTCTCTCTCATCACACTCCATCTTATTGGATAGCTCTCTCATCACACTCCATCTCATTGTGTATCTCTCTCATCGCACTCCATCTCATTGGATATCTCTCTCATCACACTCCATCTCATTGGATAGCTCTCTCATCACACTCCATCTAATTGGATAGCTCACTCATCACACTCCATCTAATTGGATATCTCTCTCATCACACTCCATCTAATTGGATAGCTCTCTCATCACACTCCATCTAATTGGATAGCTCTCTCATCACACTCCATCTAATTGGATAGCTCTCTCATCACACTCCATCTAATTGGATAGCTCTCTCATCACACTCCATCTAATTGGAAAGCTCTCTCATCACACTCCATCCTATTGGATAGCTCTCTCATCACACTCCATCTCATTGGATAGCTCTCTCATCACACTCCATCTCATTGGATAGCTCTCTCATCACACTACATCTCATTGGATAGCTCTCTCATCACACTCCATCTCATTGCATATCTCTCACATCACACTCCATCTCATTGGATATCTCTCTCATCACACTCCATCTCATTGGATATCTCTCTCATCACACTCCATCTAATTGGATAGCTCTCACATCACACTCCATCTCATTGGATATCTCTCTCATCACACTCCATCTCATTGCATATCTCTCTCATCACACTCCATCTCATTGCATATCTCTCTCATCACACTCCATCTCATTGGACATCTCTCTCATCACACTCCATCTCATTGGATATCTCTCTCATCACACTCCATCTAATTGGATAGCTCTCTCATCACACTCCATCTAATTGGATAGCTCTCTCATCACACTCCATCTCATTGCATATCTCTCTCATTGCACTCCATCTCATTGGATATCTCTCTCATCACACTCCATCTCATTGGATAGCTCTCTCCTCACACTCCATCTAATTGGATAGCTCACTCATCACACTCCATCTAATTGGATATCTCTCTCATCACACTCCATCTTATTGGATAGCTCTCTCATCACACTCCATCTAATTGGATAGCTCTCTCATCACACTCCATCTAATTGGATAGCTCTCTCATCACACTCCATCTAATTGGATATCTCTCTCATCACACTCCATCTCATTGCATATCTCTCTCATCACACTCCATCTCATTGGATATCTCTCTCATCACACTCCATCTCATTGGATATCTCTCTCATCACACTCCATCTAATTGGATAGCTCTCTCATCACACTCCATCTCATTGGATATCTCTCTCATCACACTCCATCTCATTGCATATCTCTCTCATCGCACTCCATCTCATTGGATATCTCTCTCATCGCACTCCATCTCATTGGATAGCTCTCTCATCACACTCCATCTCATTGGATATCTCTCTCATCGCACTCCATCTCATTGGATATCTCTCTCATCACACTCCATCTCATTGGATAGCTCTCTCATCACACTCCATCTCATTGGATATCTCTCTCATCACACTCCATCTCATTGGATATCTCTCTCATCACACTCCATCTCATTGGATATCTCTCTCATCACACTCCATCTCATTGGATAGCTCTCTCATCACACTCCATCTCATTGGATATCTCTCTCATCACACTCCATCTCATTGGATATCTCTCTCATCGCACTCCATCTCATTGGATATCTCTCTCATCACACTCCATCTCATTGGATAGCTCTCTCATCACACTCCATCTAATTGGATAGCTCACTCATCACACTCCATCTAATTGGATATCTCACTCATCACACTCCATCTAATTGGATATCTCTCTCATCACACTCCATCTAATTGGATAGCTCTCTCATCACACTCCATCTAATTGGATAGCTCTCTCATCACACTCCATCTAATTGGATAGCTCTCTCATCACACCATCTAATTGGATAGCTCTCTCATCACACTCCATCTAATTGGAAAGCTCTCTCATCACACTCCATCCTATTGGATAGCTCTCTCATCACACTCCATCTCATTGGATAGCTCTCTCATCACACTCCATCTAATTGGATAGCTCTCTCATCACACTCCATCTAATTGGATAGCTCTCTCATCACACTCCATCTAATTGGATAGCTCTCTCATCACACTCCATCTAATTGGATATCTCTCTCATCACACTCCATCTCATTGCATATCTCTCTCATCACACTCCATCTCATTGGATATCTCTCTCATCACACTCCATCTCATTGGATATCTCTCTCATCACACTCCATCTAATTGGATAGCTCTCTCATCACACTCCATCTCATTGGATATCTCTCTCATCACACTCCATCTCATTGCATATCTCTCTCATCGCACTCCATCTCATTGGATATCTCTCTCATCACACTCCATCTCATTGGATATCTCTCTCATCACACTCCATCTCATTGGATATCTCTCTCATCACACTCCATCTCATTGGATATCTCTCTCATCGCACTCCATCTCATTGGATACTCTCTCATCACACTCCATCTCATTGAATAGCTCTCTCTCATCACACTCCATCTCATTGGATATCTCTCTCATCACACTCCATCTCATTGCATATCTCTCTCATCGCACTCCATCTCATTGGATATCTCTCTCATCACACTCCATCTCATTGGATATCTCTCTCATCACACTCCATCTCATTGGATAGCTCTCTCATCACACTCCATCTCATTGGATATCTCTCTCATCACACTCCATCTCATTGGATATCTCTCTCATCACACTCCATCTCATTGCATATCTCTCTCATCGCACTCCATCTCATTGGATATCTCTCTCATCACACTCCATCTCATTGCATATCTCTCTCATCGCACTCCATCTCATTGGATAGCTCTCTCATCACACTCCATCTAATTGGATATCTCTCTCATCACACTCCATCTCATTGGATACTCTCTCATCACACTCCATCTCATTGCATATCTCTCTCATCGCACTCCATCTCATTGGATATCTCTCTCATCACACTCCATCTCATTGGATAGCTCTCTCATCGCACTCCATCTCATTGGATAGCTCTCATCACACTCCATCTCGCCACCATCATCATTCACTGCTCATTCTCACCACATCCGTCCATTCCCTCATTCGTTCCTTTCCTTTCTGCCCTTCAGCACATTCTTTGCGAATCTAAGCTCTCTTACCTCCGTGCGAACCTTGGCATGTTCTTACCTTTCCCGTGGAATGACCAGCCCTTGTGTGAGTATTCCCAGAGTCTGGTGGTGCGGGTGGTACGCGCGGCCCCGTACCTTTTGTGCAGCCGCCTCGCAAACTCGGCCGTGATATAGGTGTAAGCGCCGGCGACTCCGGACGCGAGTCCTCCGGCCCCCCAAAACCCATTGGCGGGTGGGGAAGGCACGAGGATATCTCGCCGCCCGGAGCTCGCGGACCTCATCAGGTGCTTCGCGTATGCTTCAGGTGGGTTGAAGTAACCTGTTGCCATGGACACCCGAGCTCGGTGGTCAGCCCGGGAAAGCAATTGTGAAGTCGCCTGTGGATGTAAAAAGTCAATTTAAAACTTGTTAAACCATTCTAAGTATTTATGTGAATATATTTCTGACCCATCATGGAAATGCTCAAGTGTGTAAGGTCATTCCAGGTGTGTTCACTATGCATCTGGAGATCGTGCACACCTCCCCGATGTCGAACTGGGAATTGGGCGAAAACATTTACTTCAGTTTTTTTTAGAGGGGTGCTGGGGTGTAAGGTGGGGGTGTTGGGGTGTAAGGTGGGGGTGTTGGGGTGTAAGGTGGGGGTGTTGGGGTGTAAGGTGGGGGTGTTGGGGTGTAAGGTGGGGGTGTTGGGGTGTAAGGCGGGGTGTTGGGGTGTAAGGTGGGGGTGTTGGGGTGTAAGGTGGGGGTGTTGGGGTGTAAGGTGGGGGTGTTGGGGTGTAAGGTGGGGGTGTTGGGGTGTAAGGTGGGGGTGTTGGGGTGTAAGGTGGGGTGTTGGGGTGTAAGGTGGGGGTGTTGGGGTGTAAGGTGGGGGTGTTGGGGTGTAAGGTGGGGGTGTTGGGGTGTAAGGTGGGGGTGTTGGGGTGTAAGGTGGGGGTGTTGGGGTGTAAGGTGGGGGTGTTGGGGTGTAAGGTGGGGGTGTTGGGGTGTAAGGTGGGGGTGTTGGGGTGTAAGGTGGGGTGTAAGGTGGGGTGTTGGGGTGTAAGGTGGGGGTGTTGGGGTGTAAGGTGGGGGTGTTGGGGTGTAAGGTGGGGTGTTGGGGTGTAAGGTGGGGGTGTTGGGGTGTAAGGTGGGGGTGTTGGGGTGTAAGGCGGGGGTGTTGGGGTGTAAGGTGGGGGTGTTGGGGTGTAAGGTGGGGGTGTTGGGGTGTAAGGTGGGGGTGTTGGATTGTGGGGCGTCGGTAGGGGATGTTCATAGTATAATTAGCATCAGGATAAATTGTAATCGCAATGTTTAAACTAGATACATTTAAGTGCTATTTTGACTCACTCAGTAAGCGCAGATTGTTTTTGTTTCCGTTATTGGTGTTTAGCACCAAATTTGATTCGTAATAATTAATAAAACATCTCTTTTGGTAACAATATATGGTTAATATACCTACTTGCATCAATACGACGGAGCAAAATCCATTCAGGGTTAATTAAATTCACAACAAATCACAAAAATAATTCAATACAGGTAAAGGTAATTTGGCTCATCATGCCCGTTCCACATATTTGATGGAGGCAACAGTAAATTGGCTCATCATGCCCGTTCCACATATTAGATAGAGGCAACGGTAATATGGCTCATCATGCCCGTTCCACATATTAGATAGAGGCAACGGTAATATGGCTCATCATGCCCGTTCCACATATTAGATAGAGGCAACGGTAATATGGCTCATCATGCCCGTTCCACATATTAGATAGAGGCAACGGTAATATGGCTCATCATGCCCGTTCCACATATTAGATAGAGGCAACGGTAATATGGCTCATCATGCCCGTTCCACATATTAGATAGAGGCAAAGGTAATATGGCTCATCATGCCGGTTCCACATATTAGATAGAGGCAACGGTAATATGGCTCATCATGCCCGTTCCACATATTAGATAGAGGCAACGGTAATATGGCTCATCATGCCCGTTCCACATATTAGATAGAGGCAACGGTAATATGGCTCATCATGCCCGTTCCACATATTAGATAGAGGCAACGGTAATATGGTTCATCATGCCCGTTCCACATATTAGATAGAGGCAACGGTAATATGGCTCATCATGCCCGTTCCACATATTAGATAGAGGCAAAGGTAATATGGCTCATCATGCCCGTTCCACATATCAGATGGAGCTAAAGTAATTTGGCTCATCATGCCCGTTCCACATATCAGATGGAGCTGAAGGTAATTTGGCTCATCATGCCAGTTCCACATATCAGATGGAGCTGAAGGTAATTTGGCTCATCATGCCAGTTCCACATATTAGATAGAGGCAAAGGTAATTTGGCTCATCATGCCCATTCCACATATCAGATGGAGCTAAAGTAATTTGGCTCATCATGCCCGTTCCACATGTCAGATGGAGCTGAAGGTAATTTGGCTCATCATGCCAGTTCCACATGTCAGATGGAGCTGAAGGTAATTTGGCTCATCATGCCAGTTCCACATATCAGATGGAGCTAAAGTAATTTGGCTCATCATGCCCATTCCACATATTAAATAGAGGCAAAGGTAATTTGGCTCATCATGCCCGTTCCACATATTAGATGGAGCTAAAGTAATTTGGCTCATCATGCCCATTCCACATATCAGATGGAGCTAAAGTAATTTGGCTCATCATGCCAGTTCCACATATTAGATAGAGGCAAAGGTAATTTGGCTCATGTCCCGATGTCCCTGCTCTCAAATGTTGTGTTTATGTGCTTCCCCGTCTCTCCCCATCTTGTCTACCGCTCCCCTTTTTATATACTTTGTTTGTTTGTCTGTTTGATTTGTTTGTGTGATAAATGTTAGCTCTTTCACGAGCCTCGATTCTGTATACAAAAAAACAAAAAACAAAAAACAAAAAAAAATTATGCCCGTTCCACATATCAGATTGAGCCAAAGTTATTTGGCTCATCATGCCCGTTCCACATATCAGATGGAGCTGAAGGTAATTTGGCTCATCATGCCCATTCCACATATCAGATGGAGCTAAAGGTAATTTGGCTCATCATGCCCGTTCCACATATCAGATGGAGCTAAAGGTAATTTGGCTCATTATGCCCGTTCCACATGTTAGATGGAGGCAAAGGTAATTTGGCTCATCATGCCCATTCCACATATTAGATAGAGGCAAAGGTAATTTGGCTCATCATGCCCGTTCCACATATCAGATGGAGCTAAAGGTAATTTGGCTCATCATGCCCGTTCCACATGTTAGATGGAGGCAAAGGTAATTTGGCTCATCCTGCCCGTTCCACATGTTAGATCAAGGCAACGGTAATTTGGTTCATCATGCCCGTTCCACATATTAGATAGAGGCAAAGGTAATTTGGCTCATTATGCCCGTTCCACATATTAGATAGAGGCAAAGGTAATTTGGCTCATCATGCCCGTTCCACATATTAGATGGAGGTAAAGGTAATTTGGCTCATCATGCCCGTTCCACATATCAGATAGAGGCAAAGGTAATTTGGCTCATCATGCCCGTTCCACATATCAGATGGAGCTGAAGGTAATTTGGCTCATCATGCCCATTCCACATATCAGATGGAGGCAACAGTAAATTGGCTCATCATGCCCGTTCCACATATCAGATGGAGGCAACGGTAATATGGCTCATCATGCCCGTTCCACATATCAGATGGAGCTAAAGGTAATTTGGCTCATCATGCCCGTTCCACATGTTAGATAGAGGCAATGGTAATTTGGCTCATCATGCCCATTCCACATATCGGATGGAGCTAAAAGTAATTTGGCTCATCATGCCCATTCCACATGTTAGATAGAGGCAACGGTAAATTGGCTCATCATGCCCGTTCCACATATTAGATGGAGCTAAAGGTAAATTGGCTCATTATGCCATTTCCACGTCTCAGATAGAGGTAAAGGTAAATTGGCTCCCTCCATATTTTGGCGCTTATTTAGTCCTCGAGATCCCGTCCTCAAATCCGAACACAGATTTTGATTATATACTTTATTTCGTATGTGAGAGCAGATCGTGTTTCCAATACAAGGCACGTTTGAATAGGCCAAACAAAATGGTGGCTAAGACCCCTGCGAGGTGATGTTGAGCTGACCAAGGATAAAGCCTTTCATGAAAGTAAGCCGTTATTAGTCCCCTCCGGTGGTGTACACCGGAGGGGACTATAGGTTTGCACTCTGTCCCTCAGTCTGTCCGTCCGTCCGTCCGTCCGTCCGTCCGTCCGTCCGTCACGCAAAGAACAGTTTTCCGGACTTTGTTTCTAAACTCTTAATGCTAATGATTTCAAACTTGGTACATGGTTTCCTCATGACAAGTTACAGATCAAGTTCGAACTTCACGACGTTTCGATCATTTTTGACAAGGTTTTGGCACTTTGAACTTTGGTAATTTCCCCAACAGCTTTCCGGACGACAGACTGCCGGTAGGGGACATGTATTGCAGCGCAATACTCAGAATGCTTGTTTCTCTTCAAAAGGTGTGTTTATATTCATCCACAGAGGCAGTTTTCATTCATACATGCTTTTTGAGTTCCCTTCGTATAGCAAAGTTTCGGGCCACTGGGTTTCAGGGTTTTGGAGTTGTGGAGCAGACACACTGACACACATTGCCTTTTATTAGTCCCCTACCGGTGTACACCGGAGGGGACTATAGGTTTGCACGCCGTCTCTCTGTCCGTCAGTCAGTCAGTCCGTCACGCAAAGAACGGTTTTCTGGACTTTTTTCTAAACTCATAATATGCTAATGATTTAAAACTTGGCACATGGTTTCCTCATGATAAGTTACAGATTAAGTTCGAACTTCACGACGTTTCGATCATTTTTGACAAAGTTATGGCACTTTGAACTTTGGGAATTCTGATAATTCTGATGATCCTTAACTCACAAGTTTTAATTTCCTTTAAAAAAGATTTTCTCTGCAATAATTGGACCGATTGAGATCAAATTTTCACCGTAGGGGGGACTCGGTCTATAGAATATTTTAATGGTAATTATGACGTCACAGGTCACGTGGTTCGGCCGCCATATTGTTTTTCGTGAAAACACGAAAACCCCTTTTTCTCTGCAACGGCTGAACAGATCGAGGCCAAACTTTGCAGGCAGAATCGCATACCCATGACGTCATGCGTCACATGGTTTCAGAGTTATGATGTTTTTAAGCATGAACCTTTAAAACCGAGCTCCTCCCTCATTTTTGATCCAATCGAGGGGAAACCTCACAGATCTGTTCAGCATGTCAGTCTACTAAAATGTCCTTTTGGAATTTGCGATAGGGCACGTGGTTTGGCAGATATCGTTAATTAAACGAAAATATTTTAAAAATGGATATCTCTTGAATCGCTAGTACCTCAGACGGTGAGTTGGTAATTATATAATTCACAGTGCAATACGTGCAGGCTGCTCCACGGAGCGACCTTGCGGGCTTATCAACGAGGCGAGGCGTGACACACACGTATCTCAGCATACCTCAGATCAAGTTTGAAAACCAGCATCAACCGTGCATAAATTTGCATATTCGATCATTTTTGACAAAGTTATGGCACTTTGAACTTTGGTAGGGGACATGGATTGCAGCGCAATACTCAGAATGCTTGTTATTATAGATAAGTAAAGGAAATTTGGTTCATCATTCCTGCTCCATATCCAAACCTTTCTACCGACTGCAGGGAATGTGAATTACTCTGCGATACACCTACCCCGTCCCCCTTCCCACCCCACATTCCCAAAGAAATTTGTCCAGGGCAACAGCACGCCATGGTTTGCTCTTTGGAATGTTCGAAGCATTTACATATTAAATGCAAAATGGACATCCAGATTAACGTCTCCATCCGACACACGAGCTGTCCACAAAGTGCAGCTCAGTCAGAATCGCATCCATGATTGAACCAAGGCTAGATACGTCAATTACCAACATACTCCCATTGAACTTGTGACTCTTCAAACCGCGCATGTTTCTAATCTTACGAAGCAAGATGAAAGTAACAAAATTAAAGTTACAGAAACTTACAGAAACGTTTTTTCCCCCTTTGTTATGCACCATGTGCAGATGGTGATTTAAATTAAACGTAACTAAAAGTCACATACATTGTGGAACCTTCACACACAAAAATATCAAGAACATACATGTATGTGAGTTTAGGATAAAGATAAAGGACGTTATCCTCACCTCTTCATCGTATCGAATTCCAAACATCGGCATCTGAACAAGGGGATACACGACTGTGTCTGAGATGTCCGATGCTGCAGGTCAAAGGGTCAAGATAGATGGGAGAGCCTTCAGTTTTAGCAACAATACATGCATTTTGGGTTGACAAGAGGGCAATGAAAGCAGGAAGCATTTAAACCCTGAGTCTTAGCACTCCCGCTTTGTGAGCTCCGTCCTCACCTGCATGATCTTTGTGTTTGCTCAGAACAGACTCCACCAACTGCTGGGCTGCAGCACAGTAACTCCTTTTACTACCTGCCATGGAACACACCAACAAGCAAAATGCCAACCGCATGTCTGTGTCCGTGTGCGATGTACGATGGACTCACAGTCACTACAAAAAGACTCGTAGACGCCTCACACATTGATGCGCGGCAGCATCTGAGTGGGTGAGTGAGGAGTGAACGCGACTCTCTCTGTCCATGGAAATGAAATATGATCAACGAGTCAACATGTCAGAATCCCATATGTAGTTATGAGGCAGTTAGACCTGGTGTTCTCTTTAGTCACCGCAGACAATATTATAAAGCGTTTGCTATATCTGCATCAATCAGAGAGAGCTTCTGCAAGAGAGGCGACCATACATTCTGGTTAGTCCAATAATCCTATTCTTCACCAATTAAACTAGTCTATTTTTTTTCATCTTGGATTCCAGAACGTGGCCAGGTCGCTGATGCAGTGTCCCGTTTCCAGTAAACGGGTACTCATTTTGCAGACCTCTGAAGGACGACAGGCTGAATCGACCCACCTGGTGTTAATTACCGGGGGACACGGGCTCCAACTCAAGACCCTAAGCCATCTTAACCATTAAGCCAACACAGCACAAGACCATCAGTGTGACCACCATGCCCCTTTCTGGTCTTTTCTAAAATACAACTGCTGCACCAGGCCCATGAGGTCTCCTATCTGGTGAACATTCTTTGGAGGAAGACGAAATTTTCAGCAGGTTGTATGTTTCAGGTCACCTGCATCTGTTGAAGGTCAAACATTACCCTCATCCCCTGATCACCAGTTTCGTTTCTGCCAGGGTCACTCAATTCTGGGACCGCCGTTTCTTCGCACACAACGGATGCCCGGCCCGAATCAGAAACATGTCGACGCTCGCCGTCTCTCTCGACATGTCCGGTTCCAGTTTGTACCTGCTCTGCTCGTCAACTTCTACGACTGTGACATTGAAGGCCCGCCGCATGCCTAGCTGGCCGACTTCCTCCATGAGCAAAAACAGCAGGTAGTTCTGGATATTATTATGGTTCCGGATACGTGCACGTTGTCCCAGCATCGTAGAATACACTGTGACGTCATCACGTGATCGCGTGTACATTGGCTCAGCGTCACAGTACAGTACGGGAGAGCTTCGGTAAGTGCAAACCAAACCAATCGGTGATTTTTTTTGAAGGTCAAAGTTACGGATAGTTTGTTCTACATTTATTATATACTAGACGACACATAGCCTAAACGATGAGAATTTGCACTGTTGGCCATGGCGTGACAACTGAAAAAGTAGGCTACGAGTAACCTGAAGTCATTCAGTATATTCAACCAACAAAATCGGAACTTCCTCCATTTTGCTTGGTAGTAGCTTGGGGTCGGAATCGGGGACACAGGGACCGGGAATCATTTTGCAGCAAAGTTTTCATAAAAACGTGAATATGGCTAAATACAAATATTTAATGGCCTGGAATCTGGTTATTTCGTCCCTCAGAAGCCACAGAAATGCAGGATATGGATTTCTTTTAAGTTCAAATTTTCTGGGGGTGGGGGGCGGGGGGGGGGGACCCCCAGAGCACTTGACCATTATGCTATGGCGAATTTTTCCAGTTATGGCGAATGAGAAATCTGGCAACCCAAGATACCAGTTACCTTGCAGTGGATGCGATGTGAGAGGTGGTGGACCAAGTGAACCATCAGGGTGGAGCTGCAGACAGGCCCCACCTAGCGCTTGTAACATCTCACAAATAAAGTCTGCCAGCCGGTTGTGGGATAGAAGAAGGTAGCGATCCTGTCTGTCCACGAAGTACGACTCACTAAGGTTTGCTCTGTCCATGAGAAGGGCAGGGACGATTCGCATTGTAAATGATGCAAACATCAATACGAAATACAATAAATGGCACCAAGTATTAAAATATGAAGTTGATAAGTGTAATTGGGTGAAGCCAGTGTTGTTAGCCCTTGGTTATTTGGAAATCTTTGATGGCCTCTTCGTGTTCCCGCATGAGCAATTGCCTCACGACGTTGTTACCGCAGATTCACATCCCCAAATATTGTGTCGATTTTCTCAGTGTCGTCGTGCCCGTTGAAGGTGAAAAAATGAAATAAAAACATTTCTGTTCACTCATGGAAAACGTGACCTGCCGAGCTATGGTGTGGGCGATGGGGTGGTTGGGATGGTAGTCAGCATGCAGGATGTGCCGACGTCTTGTGAGCGGCACACACAGTAAGCTAGTCAATGGGAAGGACTTGAGGAACAAATGTACGAAGGGGAGCCCATGGCAAGTGGGGTAATTATAATTACTAGTAAAGGTACCCGCCCTATGGGCGGAGCTTCAATTGGGGCGGGGCCCAAATGAAAAGGCAAAATATCAGAAATTGAAGGGTTTTTTTTATTTTAAACGATTTATATAAACATCCGTTAAATCAGATCACACGCAAATCATCAAAATCTAAACAGTATTTGTAGAATTTCAATAAAAGTCACATCAGTGTTTGGAAAAACTGGAAAATTTGGAAATTGGAAAAATTTGAAAATTGAAAAACAATCTTGCCTATTTTACTCCAGGGGGTCCCAGGATTACCCCCCCAAAATATCGTTGCGATCGGTTCAGCCATTTTTGCGGTATCTGGGAACGGACGGACGGACATTTGGTGAATTATAGTAAGATGAACGGTAAGTGGCCATTTGGGTGTCTACTGTGATTATCGTGGATGACGATAAAAGATGCAGCGTATGGCTAACCCACTGATGAGGACTTCGTCGTCAGTGACGTAGACTTTCATATGCTGGAGGCTCACTGTTTCACGTAATCGGCCACGGACCAATCGGGCGGCTCCTCGCAGGTCCGGTGTCAGGAACAATGAGATCCGCACGTTCGGACAGCTCGTTCTATCTTCCGCGTCACAGCCACGTGTTTGTAACAACGGCAGCAGCATTGTCCGAGAGTTTTTCTCCCCTTTGAACAAAACGAAACAATGAACGTTCTTATCATTTAGCAACCTCTTGAACTCCCCCTTGCGCATAAGCCTGGCCCAGTCGAGTCCTCGCTGGTCAGGTGCGTCTACCGACCGACCTGAACTCACATGTGATGGCATTTTCCACCGGCTGGAGGTTGTAGGCAAGGAAAAGATGTAAAAATGAGTCGGAAATTTTCACCTCATTATGTCACTCATCAAATGGCAACGTGTGCTCCAACTGTTGCACTAATTCACGTCGAGTAAACAGAGGTCGAATTTATTTCAAAATAAGAACCCGTGGCTCAACCGTGCACGTGTTACGTGAATATGGACGAATAAGTGTGTCTGCAACAAACACAGACTTGGAGGCTGCTGTGATTGTCGTACAATCGTAAGCAGCACCGTGTCCAGGTAGTGGACAAAGCAAAATGGAAACACCAATGTAAGGTCACTTAATAGTGTGTTGGCCCACACGGTGCGGCCAGTACGACCTGTATGCGCTGTGGCAGAGTCCGCCAGCGCCTGGAATTCTGCAGGAGGGATGCGGCACCATTCTTCCACAAGAATGTCAATCAATTCACCTGTTTGGTGGAGGTGAAAAATGCTATCTCAGGCGTCGTTCCAGAATATCCTATAAATGCTTGATTTGTTTCAGATCTGGTGACTGAGAAGGCCATGACATATGGAAGGCATCAGCGTCATGCTCTTCAAACCATTGGATGACCACACATGCTCTGTGGTTGGAGGCAATGAGGGGTGGGGCAGGGTCTCCTCTTGCAGCTAGCCATAATTATAGGCCACCAGGCCTGTGCAATTTTATACATGACCCTTAGCATGCTGAGATGTTATTTGCTTAATGAGTACATGGGCCACACCTGTGTGCAAGTCGTTGCTTGGCGTCCCTCATTTACCAGGTGTTTCCATTTTTTTGTCCACTACCTGCAGGTGCTGGCAGGCCTGGATGTATGCAAAGCCACATTCAAATCTTCCTACAATGTGCAGGACACTCACCTCTCGATGCACGAACACAGTCTAGCAGGACGTGAACACTCGCGCCATTCCTCACTGCTTGTTCCATCGCCACTACCTGCATACATAGCAGCAAGAACAGGTGTTCAGTAAGCATCTCTACTTCAGACTGTTTTCTTCCCAAACTTGTCAACCTCATCAACACTCGGTTCATTTCCCCCGCCCACCTTCCCCCCTTTCTCCACGCCATAGCTACAGCACAGCTTTCCTCTGTGCCTTCAATAACACCTCGTTTCATCCCTCTCGTGACGTGCGTCTCTGTGTATCTGAATTGGGGATCATGAGAAGTACAATCCGCAGAGGTTGCCTGCACATATCCACAAACTCTCCTTCACATCCATCATCGGTGTCAAAACCATCCAAGTAGGTACCCCCACCCCTCCCCCCTAACCTGCTAATGCCTCCTGTTCTTTCACACTGCTCCAATTGGTTTGTCTTGTCATGTACATGAGAGTCGACATCTTCCTGGATACTGTCAGAGAGCTACCCCAGCACCTGCGAGTCTAGCAGTTCACTCAAGATGACTCACAGGGACTGCAAGTTGCCATCTCATGTCAACTCAGCCTGAGAATCGTTCCACAGAAACCTGCTCTCACTTATGCACAGATACATCTGATCTCATCTTCAATCGTCCAACCCTTCTTCCTGTCGAGGTGAGGTGAGGTGAGGCAGTTGGTGAGGCAGTTGCTCTGAAACAACTTGTCTTCTCTTCCTGAAAGGCAAATCCGTTCAAAGGCAATCTCAGTTCATTCCAGAAAGCCCACAACAAGTGTGTGTCCACTCTCAGGAGAGCCAGAAAATAGCTGTCCAACCTCAAGATTGAACTTACAAACTTGTCTTCCTCGTCTAAAAGGTGGTGGCGCCTTGTCAGGTCTGTCTCTGGAGTACAACATATGTCTTGATGTAGCTGCAAAATAATAAATGAAAAGACAAACTTGTACCAAGTTTGATTAAAACCTCTCAGCTGTTCTCAAGTTGGCATGGCAACATAATTTTCACCTAACATGACCTGTGACCTTTTGACCCCAAAAATTAATCATTTCATGTTGACATCATTATACATACCTGTACCAAGTTTGACGAAGATCGCTTCAGCCGTTCTCAAGTTAGAAACCTATTACAGACTTTGACCTCTTTCCCCCAAAATCAAATAAGTTCATCGTTGCATCATACTACACACTTGTACCAACTTTGGTCAGAATCCCATCACTGGTTCACAAGTTATTGGCTGACAGAATCTTTACCTAACATGACCTCTGACCTTTGGCTTTTGACTTCGTGACCCCAAAATCGAATCAGTTCATCTTTCTGAACTTCCTCAGTCTCTTTGATGCCATTCTTTCCTCCTGGGCTTTAAGACAGGTGCTCTCCACCATGTCAGGTCACCCCCACCATGCACAACCAGGATGGATTCCACCCCATTAACCCTCCCCAAGCACACCTCTTTCCCGGTTTCTAATTTATCCTTCCACTTATGTCAATGAGTTATTTGTGTACATGTTGAAGGCTTGTGGAAGAGCCAGAGCAGAATGGAATATAACAAAATGGAAAGGGGGGAAACATCAACAGCAGAGCAGAAGTGAGAGAGAGAGAGAGAGAGAGAGAGAGAGAGATCAAGCAGTGGGGGAGAAGAACACCCCCCCCCCCCCCCCCCATCAAAGCCCTTGCTCTCATTCTTCTCCACGTCCCATGTTTCTTCAAGTGCCCCTGTATTTTGTCGCTACTGCTTGAGGGTCTCCCTATCCCCCACTTTTACTTTTCTGTTCCACCCCCTTATTCCCCAATTCTGTTATGTTCTGGTCCATGCTGTTGAAGGAACTGCGCTCCAACGCGAGTCGAAAGAATTGACGCGACCAAAGGCGGAATTCGTCCGAGTTGCTTTATTGAAACAAAACAGCTCAGGTATTCTGACAAGCCCGTTTATCGGGCAGCAATATAAATACACGTTTATGTCGGGGCGTTTGCCCGGCAAAAGCTATACCGGGCATGCCCGGGTGTCAAGGGCGAGTCCTGGATAGGCGAGTCTGGACCTGCCCGGGCGTGTTTGGCTGCGGCCTGGCAAGTCGAGGCTGGGCGTGCCCGGGCGCTCTGGGCGAGCCCTGGAAAGGCGAGAGCGGGCATGCCCGGACGCTCTGGGCGAGCCCTGGAAAGGCGATAGCGGGCATGCCCGGACGCTCTGGGCGAGCCCTGGAAAGGCGAGAGCGGGCATGCCCGGGAAAGACGAGACCGGGCGTGCCCGGGAGGTTCGGGCGTGCCCGGGAACAGTGAGTCCGGGCATGCCCGGGAGAGGCGCGTCTGGCCGTGTTCTGGCCGGTGCAAGGCGATTGTGTGCATCCAGCGGTAACCGCTACACTGTGTTCCTTCGTGAACCGATACACGATACAAACATAAAGACTAAACTCACAACCGTAGTTATCATATATATTACCATTGCATGGCCTTGTATGCTGCCGAAAGTGCAACATAGGAAGGGGATGGTTTCAGGTTGTACTGTGTTTCAACGAGCCGGTTGTGACAACTTGCCAGTTCCAGGCACGAGCAGTCTCACTGGGGCGCGGAGATTTTAACCCACGGTAGTTTTCCTTAATAGGAAGCCGGTTCATTGTGCACTTTATCACAGGTTAGAAGGAAGTTGCCTTGGGACCGTCCAAAGTGACGCAAGCACGTAATGACTGCATTGCAGAAAACTTGAAACGTCCACGTGGCTTCGACCATTTTGCATTCGGTCATCGGCGTTCAAGTTTAATCACACACGGACACACTGACACGCTCGCTCCACCTGACACATCTGCTCACTTTATACCGAGAGTGAACTGGTTATCGGGTATCAGGTTTAAAACGACAATGTGTGCATTTCTGGGCCTTGTCCTATTCCTTAATGATGTCAAATGATGGTTAAACGGTTAACCAACCGTAAGAACTAGGCCACCATTACACAACCATTTAGTCACGAGGTAATTACTGTGATGTGATTGGTTCAACCTTGCGATCTTTAACCAATGGAACAGTTTTCAACAAACATACCAGGCCATGTTCCATTTCACCTGTTCCTAGGTATAGAGAAGCAAGAACAACACGACTCTTGGCTTTCTCAATGTTCTCCTGTAACAAAATCAAAACATCACACAGGGCAACATTACAAAAACCTCACCATCAAAGTACTAAAAATTGTTTCTATAAAACCTCCAGGCTTTCATTTATCCTGTCCTATACACACGAACACTCAAAAACAACACACAACAACAGGCATTTTAAGGCCATTTTCCCTGCCAGTGCGGGGTTAGCCTTGCGGTCCCCATGACAATCTTCTCCATTTTGCCCTATTTCCTGCATCTCTCCTTGTTAACCCCCTTGCCCGCATTTCTTCTTCCACCATCTTTAGCCAAGTCTTTCTCGGTCTTCCCCATCCTCTACTTCCTTGTACATTCATTTCCATCACTCTTCTCAACCAGTCACTTTCATCCTTCCTCAACACATAACCAAACCATCTCAACCTGTTCCTCTTCACAGCATCAATCACAGGCTCTATTCCCATCATCTTTCGCAATTTATCATTTGTCTTCCTCTCTCTCAACGATACTCCGCACATCCATCGAACCATTCGCATTTCCACCCTTTCCAGCCTTCGTTGCTGCTCTACGTTCATTACCCATGTCTCGCTCCCATAAATCATAACACTTCTCACACATGCAACATACACCTTTCCCTTCAGCTTCAACGACACTCCCCTCCTCATCAGCACACCACTCAGTTCCAGAAACTTCTTCCAGGCACATCTCACTCTAGCAACCGTTGCCGAGTCCGATCCACCTTCTCCATTCGGCACGTCTCCGACTCTCCGAGGTAGCAAAATGTTTTCACACCTGCCAGCTTCACGCTGTCTCCAAGATCCAACTCAACATTTCCTCCATCTGCAGCTCCCTCTGTGCACAACTTACATTTGAATGCAGCTGCCACACTGGTTAATGACCCTCTCAAACCACTACATTTTTGATGAACCCACTCAGCGCACATTGTACATTGAATGGAGTTCACTCCGACACCCTTCCTGCACACAGCACACGGCCACTTCCCAGTTCTTTCCACATGCTTTACCATTTGCCATCACCTTCGTCTTTCCGATATTCACCTTCAGACCTTTTGTCTCCATACATTCCTTCCACTTGTTCATCTTCTCCTTCAGTCCATCCATACTTTCTGCAATCAACACCAGATCATCTGCATACAACAACTCCCACGGTAAACCCTCCTTTGCGTTCTGAGCCAGCACCTCCATCACAGCTACAAATAGTAGTGGACTTAGTACCGACCCCTGATGCACTCCCACCTTCACCTCAAACTCACCACTGTTCCCGTCCTTCGTCCTCACAGCTGTGCGCGTTCTTTTGTACATTGCCATCACTACTCTGATCAACCATTCCTCCACTCCTAACTTCCTCAATGCCCATGTCACTACTTCGCGTGGAACCCTATCGAATGCTTTCTCCAGATCAACAAACCCAAGAAACAACTTCTTCCTCTTCTCGATGTACTTCTCCTGCAACTGCCTCACAATAAAGAGCGCGTCTGTCGTTCCTCTTCCTGGCATAAATCCAAACTGCATTTCGTCAATCTTCACTTTCTTCCTTATCCTCCTCTCCAACACCCTTTCCAATACCTTCATTCCATGCTCCAATAACTTTATCGCTCGGTACCAGCCACAGTCCAGAGGGTCACCTTTCCCCTTGTATAGAGGGACGAGGGTACTCAGTTCCCAATCCACTGGAATGCGGCCTTCTTTCACCACCAGATTACAGATCTCTGTCATTCTCTTCACACCCCAACTTCCTGCTGCCTTCAACATATCTCCCACAATTCCCGTCGGCCCTCCCGCTTTTCTACTCTTCATTGCTTTTATCGCTTCCTCAACTTCCTTCTCAGTTATATTCTCTGCCGGTCCTAAAACTGGGTTACTCTCTATGTTGCCATCCCATTCATTCTCTGCATTCAACAGTATTTCCATATATCTTCTCTCTCATATATCTCATTTCCATACTAGAACACTCACACCAACAAAAACAGGAAGAAGGCATAACATACACGAACCTGCACTTCACTCAAATGATTTGGCTAGCAATATGAAAATCACATTTTCCCTCATAACTTCATACCTTCAAGGTCCGGTAGAATTCCCACGGCTCCGACAGCACCCGAACGTTCCGTGCTGGCACAGAGAACGAGGGCCCCATTCGCCCGAGCCAGGAAAACTGTGTAAGCGGGGATTCCAGGGTTTTCGACCCTGTGCAGGGATCTCCACATCCGCTCTCGGTGAGGTCGCCTCCAGAGTCGGGCCGCCTCCGAGCATATGGCCGGCTGTCGGGCGAGGCCGTGCAATGCAAAGCAGAGATGGTTACAATTAAAAGTAAGTTGAAGGTGAATTCTAGTGAAACCCAATTCTTTAGAACTTATTCAAAAAAACACTATAAATAGCTTTGGAATTACACTTTCAACTTCGACAGTCAGGAAACTTGGACAGTCTTCAACTGCTCAATGAAAGGTTTGGAGAACTTCCTCATAAAGTCACCCAAAAAGGTGGCATGTTGCAGCCTGCACTGCAAAGAACACCTGACGATGCGGGTCCGTGTGGAGGTGCACGCCAATCAGGCGGATGGAGCCTATAAAATTAACAGGTAACATTCAACCCGACCTCCTTGATCATCTTTGTCAGCGAGTGGACTTTGAACCGAGGGATTACCTCGTGTGAACTTGGCAGGCTTGGCGATTTATTCAATGGATGTCTGCCGTCAAAAATTCATTCAATAGAAGTCTGCATCAAAAAAACCTCAAAGATTCATTCAATAGAAGTCTGCGTCTAAAAAACCTCAAAAATTCATTCAATAGAAGTCTGCGTCAAAAAAACCTCAACGATTCATTCAATAGAAGTCTGCGTCTAAAAAACCTCAAAGATTCATTCAATAGAAGTCTGTGCCTAAAAAACCTCAAAGATTCATTCAATAGAAGTCTGCGTCTAAAAAACCTCAAAAATTCATTCAATAGAAGTCTGCGTCTAAAAAACCTCAAAAATTCATTCAATAGAAGTCTGCGTCTAAAAAACCTCAAAGATTCATTCAATAGAAGTCTGCGTCTAAAAAACCTCAAAAATTCATTCAATAGAAGTCTGTGTCTAAAAAACCT
The DNA here is from genome assembly GCF_964187855.1 of Myxine glutinosa. NCBI lineage: Eukaryota > Metazoa > Chordata > Myxini > Myxiniformes > Myxinidae > Myxine > Myxine glutinosa. Next base: position 3,121,582 of record NC_136265.1, on the reverse strand, counting down.
CAAAGATTCATTCAATAGAAGTCTGCGCCTAAAAAACCTCAAAGATTCATTCAATAGAAGTCTGCGTCTAAAAAACCTCAAAGATTCATTCAAAAGAAGTCTGCGTCTAAAAAACCTCAAAGATTCATTCAATAGAAGTCTGCGTCTAAAAAACCTCAAAAATTCATTCAATAGAAATCTGCGTCAAAAAAACCTCAAAAATTCATTCAATAGAAGTCTGTGCCTAAAAAACCTCAAAGATTCATTCAATAGAAGTCTGCGTCTAAAAAACCTCAAAGATTCATTCAATAGAAGTCTGTGTCTAAAAAACCTCAAAGATTCATTCAATAGAAGTCTGCGTCTAAAAAACCTCAAAAATTCATTCAACAGAAGTCTGCGTCAAAAAAACCTCAAAAATTCATTCAATAGAAGTCTGCGTCAAAAAAACCTCAAAAATTCACTCAATAGAAGTCTGCGTCTAAAAAACCTCAAAGATTCATTCAATAGAAGTCTGCGTCAAAAAAACCTCAAAGATTCATTCAATAGAAGTCTGCGTCTAAAAAACCTCAAAGATTCATTCAATAGAAGTCTGCGTCTAAAAAACCTCAAAAATTCATTCAATAGAAGTCTGCGTCTAAAAAACCTCAAAAATTCATTCAATAGAAGTCTGCGTCAAAAAAACCTCAAAAATTCACTCAATAGAAGTCTGTGTCTAAAAAACCTCAAAGATTCATTCAATAGAAGTCTGCGTCCAAAAAACCTCAAAAATTCATTCAATAGAAGTCTGTGTCAAAAAAAACGATTCCGTCATTCAGGCTTCTTAACAGATTCAGAAACACCCAGACAGACTTCTTAAAGGGGAAATCTGTTTGATTGCTTTTGAGTACCAATGGGAAGGTCATATCTACAATGTGAATATTTACTATGAATCCTTTTTGGGTGGGGAAAAGGAGAAGGGCTGTGAAGGCCATTATAAAAATGTATATTATGTTTGGTTCTGAGCCACAAGAGAAAGTACAATGGCACACAGGAGGGCGCACACCTCCGCTACGCTGAACAGTTTACGATTTGTATTCCACCGATATGCATCCGCACCTGAACCGAAATCTCATCGCTTGTTCTTGTCGCCCACGCAGCTTATTCACTAAGATTTGTCATAACATGTCCACAACTTTTTCGAGATATTGTGCTATATATCGTTATTGGCTCTATCTCTCAATAGTGAAGAATCACTTTCACACACACATACGAGTCGCCCACGCAGCTTATTCACTAAGATTTGTCATAACATGTCCACAACTTTTTCGAGATATTGTGCTATATATCGTTATTTGCTCTATCTCTCAATGGTGAAGAATCACTTTCACACACACATATATATATATATATAATGTGGGTCGGTGGAGTCAGCCGTCGTAATGACATCACAGTCATCAAACATACCGTAAAACCCCCACCCGTAATGACGTAATGGACACAAAACTGCAACTATTTTAATATGTAGACGATGATATATTTTAACTTCCATTAAGTTTTCAGTCACTACGAAGGGATTAATGTTACGATTAGATTTACTATAATATTAACGTTACGTCATCATTATTTAGAAAATGATATTACCATTAAAAAAACCGAGGTTAATTCCTTACTTCCGCGATTATTAATATTCGTGCCGATCAACGCTCATCATTGATCATGAACCATACACCGCTTCAATCCATTAACTTTGTATTCACGACATTGGGATTAAAGTGTTATGGTTATATTTACGATATAATTATTATTACGAAAACGATACTACTGAAACGATACACTACTGCATTAAGAAACCTGGGCTTAATTTGTCCGAAGCGGTCCGATGAGGCATGCGGCCTAAGGCCTATGTGTACCGTTTTGTTGTAAGAGCCGTAACGCCGATGCTTTCGATATTTGATGGTCATTTTAACAATCAGTTTGTTTGAGTTTCACACTGAATGTAAAACGTAAAGGTAGAGCATAGGGATTGTCATATATGACAGGTTCGACGATATGTTCAGCATGAACGGCATATAAATAAAAATGGCAGTGTGTGGAGAGTCAGCCGCCGTACTGCCGTAATGACATCAGACGTAATCACATCACCCTGTCATTTGACCAGATCCTCAGCTCTGATTTGTGTACATTTGAGGGGACGTACATACATACATACATACATACATACGGACGGACAAACACTGTTCTGGATGACTTTTCCTTTTGGGCTACGCCGTAAAAACCCAATAAAGGCTTACCAATATGGCGGCCCGCCATCTTGGTCAGCCCACTGCCACTCGCTGGGTTCTTAAACCGCCATTTTGTTTCGGCCTACTCAAACGTGCCTTGCCTTGGAAACACGATCGATCATCATTACATAATTGAAGCATATCATCAAAATCTGCATTCGGATATGAGGATTAGATGCTGTAGACTAAACTAAAGGTTCCAGGGAACCTGAACTCAACTGGTCTATATCAATATGGTTAGAATATGCATAATAGAACTACAAACGATATAGTTTATATGTGCTAAAGAGGTACAGTAACGTTAAAGGTATCTCATGTTTAAACAGGAAACTAGAAAAAATTGAGTTTTAAGTGAGGCATGAAAAGTAAAACTACAATTACTTTTCTCAGATTTCAGACTTGAATTTATTAACTCAACTGGACTATGTCGAGCTGAGTTTTTGTCGACACCCAGTGTCCATCGTCCGTCTGTCTGTCGTCTGTCATCTGTCGTCTGTCATCTGTCGTCTGTCATCTGTCGTCTGTCTGTCGTCTGTAAATAATTCGATGTCTACGCTCTAAAAGTCACAAATATTGATAAAATTTGATGAAACTTGTTATGCAGCATCTTTAAGACATAAACTAGTTTGGGATTGCATTGGGGCGTTGCACGCCCAAAAATGGGCGCGGCAGGGCGGCCATATTGAAAAATCAATTTTTGTCAAAATTTTTTCTAGTTTCCTGTTTAAACATGAGATACCTTCAACGTTACTGTACCTCTTTAGCACATATAAACTATATAGTTTGTGGTTATATTATGCATATTCTAACCATATTGATATACTGATAGAGTCCAGTTGAGTTCAGGTTCCCTGGAACCTCTAGTTATATGTGTTGAGGTTTGTTACATACCGTCTACACACCAAGTTTCAGCCTTCCTAGCTACATTACGAAGTACCAGATTGACAAAAATCGATTTTTCAATATGGCCGCCCTGCCGCGACCATTTTTGGGCCTGCGACGCCCAAATGCAATCCTAAACTAGTTTATGTCTTAAAGATGCTGCATAACAAGTTTCATCAAATTTGATCAATATTTGTGACTTTTAGAGCGTAGACGTCGAATTGTTTACAGACGACAGACAGACAGACAGACAGACAGACAGACAGACAGACGACAAATGGACGACGGACACTGGGTGTCGACAAAAACTCAGCTGGACATAGTCCAGTTGAGTTAATAAATGTTCAAATCTGGAGTGAAATCTGACAAAATTTCCCATATCTAGGGATTTTTATAACTAAGTGAACATATATATTCATCTATTTAAGCGAGGCTGTCAGTCTCATTCTGGGGTTAGTTTTTATTTTATTTAACTTAATGATTTTAACTAAATTCACACTTCCATGGGATCGGGTGTCACTCCATTGTACCTGCGATCTGTTTTTAAAATTCCTCAGCCATTTCAACCAGAAGCAATCAGCTTGCTATCGCTTGCCAAGCCAGCCGTTCCTTATCACCCATTTCGTTGGAGTGCTTGCTGGAGTGCTTAATAGTCCTTGAGCCAACCGGCCATATTTTGAAGTGAATGCTCCGGCGGGGGGAGTAATTCTCATTATGATTTTCCATTAGACCAATGTCTCAAGTGTCAGAAAAGGTGTGATGGACATCTGAGAACGGTAGCTTAGTGCCCGGATGGACGCCATCTTTGAAACCACCCAGCTCGAAAATGCCCATTTGGTGGGGTACATTGTTGCACGTGTATCTGGACTTCTATACTAGCTATCGATGTGCGGTTGACGACTAAATATACGTCCGATGTGTACCGTCTAAATAAAAAATAATATGAAGCATTTTGTTTTAGATTAATTATTATAAAAATCAATTATCGAAAAAAAATCATATATTTTTCAATATTTTATTATTAGACTTGTACTTTTTTTAGTGAAACAACACTGGTATGATTTTCCAAATTATGCATTGTGCTACACCGTTTATCTGTCTATAAAAATAACTCAAAAACTAAAACACATCATCCACCACGAGTTTACACAAAAAATATATGAAAAGGCATGCACTTTCCACAAACCGAAACTATGTCAGTTGGAATTTCCCGCCGATAATCAACCCACAGAACCCAGTGCCGAAAGTGACGTCAGTCTATTCTATATCTATATTCTATATTCTATATCTCAGTCTGAGATTTGTTGCGGTGACCTGATTAATTTCTGAGGGGGGGGGGGGGGGGGTGGGGTGGGTGGCTTAAGAACTAAAAGTGAACATGTTAGATGGCGCCACATACAACTCTATTATAGAGTTGTATTGTGGCGCCATCTAACATGTTCACTGACTTGGATGAGTATGTCTATGTAAGCTGGCGAGCTTTTCGGATATCGGAGTAATCTAACGTCAGTCTTTTTGTTCTTTCAGCTGAGATGGCCGGTGTCGAGGCGAAACGGGCGAAGATTGAACCTGAGTCCGGAACGTGCATCCTGTGCAGCAAGAAGTCGCCACTCTCTGAACTAAGCAAGGCAGCGGGCAACAGTTCTTGGAAGACATTGTGTGACGCAGCCGCAGTTAGAAACTTTTATCCAATTCTAAAGCTAGTCCAAGAAGGCGCAGTTGAACTTCCTAATATTCCAATATTATACCATAGGGCTTGTAGATCAGACTTCACTCACAAAAACCACCTAGCTACTTTGACCAATGCAGCTAGAAGTTCTTCAGTTGATACTGGCGATGCGGTGCGACGGCGATCATCACGGGAAGAGACAGGATCAACTTCAACGGTCTACGATGATAAATGCATTTTTTGCCAGCGTGCTTCAAAATTCATAAAAGGCAGTCGTACCCGTGAAACAGTTGTCTTGGCTGTTGAACTTCGAGCAGATAAGACAATAAGAGATGCTGCGACAGCTCGCAATGATGAGAGAGTTTTGGCATTGACTACACGAGATATGGTTGCAGCTGAGGCTCACTACCACTTCTCCTGCTATAGAAACTACACACGGCCCCAAAAACCTCAAGTAGAAACTGACATTGAAGATAATATCGAGAAAAAAGAAATGATACGATGTATATTCAATTTCATTCGCACTGACTTGTTCTTGAACCCGAGGATTGTTCCAATAGTTGATGTTGCAACAGATATCCTGTCTTCAGATACATTTTCAGTTGATGTTCGTGACTCCATCAAGAAGAATCTGCAGCGCACATTACAAAGAGAGTTTGGAGAATCGCTCATCTTCTTCAATGTGAAACACCGTGTATACTTGATGCCCGATAATCTGACAAAGCGAGAGATTGCTGCAGAGTGCGTAAACCTGAAAGCAGAAGTGAAAGCATTTGAACGAACGGACGGTGAAAGTAACATTGTGCGTGCAGCTACTTCACTGCGACACCAGATCAAAGATGCTCATTACAATGAACGTTGGCCGCCTCAGCCAGCAGAACTCACTTCAGATTACGTGAAGATACCAGATTCTCTTCGTGTATTTCTGCATACTTTGATTTGCGGGAGTGGGGGTAGCTCTGCGCGTGCCGACACACTGGTATGGTCGATGGCTCAAGATATCATCAATGCTGTACACCGGGGTACCATCAGAACATCGAAGCATGTCCTACTTCCGTGGGTCATGAAAACGCTCACCGGTAATACAGAGGTCATCAGAATATTGAATCGACTCGGGCACGGATGTTCGTACACAGTTCTGGAAGAAATCGAGACAGCGCTATGCATAGACAAATTAGCAAGTGTGGAGAAAGATACAGTACCACTTCCGTCACATGTGCACCCTTCGGTCCCGACTGTATTAGCATTCGATAACATCGACAGGCTAGAGGAATCGCTGAGTGGTGGCGGAACATCGCATCGCGTCAACGGTATCATCGTCCAACCGAAGTCGCAGTCGTGTTTGCCGCCCCAACCTCCATCGGCAGTATCCAAAGCAGATAAGAAGCGATCTATCCCGTCATCCAGCGATTTAGTTCCAATATACAGCGGTGGGAAACGAGAGGGCCCACCTGCAATCAAGCCTGCAGATCTTTCTGACACTCTTGCAGGCGCAACATCCCTTGCGCAGCGCCGAAATCACGTATGGATTATGACTCGCATGCTGGAACCATGCGACCAGACAATCAGTTCGTGGACTGGTTTCAACATCATGACTAGAGATCGTGTTCAGGTGACGGAAGATGTAGTTGGCTACCTGCCGACTATAAACGCGCCTGCCACAGATATGGCAACAGTGCAAGAAATCCTCAGAGAAGCTCTGAACATCATGTCATCACTTCAGCTTGAGCGTATACCGGTGGTGCTAGACCAGGCACTATTTGCTAAGGCGACCGAAATAGCATGGAAAGATGTCGATCGATATGGAAGAATCGTGCTCATGATGGGGAACTTCCATACCATCTGTAACTTCATGTCGAGCATTGGGAAAATGTTTGGAGATGCAGGCCTTCGGGATGTAGCTGTTGAGTCAGGAGTAATCGCTGAAGGTTCCATCAACAGGGTTCTGGAAGGCAAGCAATACAACCGTGCTGTGCGACTCCACAAGTTGATGTACGAGGCACTAATGCGCATCATTTGGAAGGGCTTCCAGGTGTGGATAGAAAGCAATCATCCTGACAAGGAACCCCAGATTCGAAGCACTGACCTCAAAATTCGCAGCATCAAGGAGGATGTTTGCCACGAGACTCTCGCTGCTGCTCTCGATGATGATTCATGTGTACAGAGCTTTGACATGTTCGCGAAATACCTACATTTTCTGCGAACCAAACATGGAGACCTGGCTCGCTTCTGGATGATGTATATTGATATGGTAGAGACCCTGCTGGGGTTGATTCGTGCGGATAGAGAAGGCGACTGGATGCTTCACTTGGCTTGTGTCAGAAGAGTGATCCCTTGGTGTTTCGCAATGAACAAGGTGAACTATGCTAGATATCTACCAGTGTACTATGCACAGATGACGCAACTCCACGAAAAATGCCCCGAGTTGTACAGGCAAGCACTCGAATGTAGCCACGAGGAAGCAGACACGCGTATGTTTCTCCACGCAAAGCACGCCGCTACCCACTACAAGACGATCATCTTAGTGGCAGATGACACCGACGTTCTGATCATCAGTCTTCATCTCAGCAGAACCATCGATAGTCAGCTCTTCATCAGACGAGGAACAAAGGTTCGAGTCAGAATGATCGACGTTGGAAAGTTGGCTGCGGTATTGGGGTCTGGAGTTTGCAGTGCATTGCCAGGGCTTCATGCATGGAGCGGGTGTGACACTGTGAGTGCTCTGGCTAGCCAAGGAAAGATAAAGGCTTTGAAGCTTGTGCAAGCGAATGAGCTGTATCTTCAAGCATTCACAGATCTGGGATCTTCGTGGAATGTACCAACAGACGTCTTCAATAGCATTCAGGCCTTCACGTGTCAGCTGTACGCCAAGAACACGAAGATCGTCGGTGTTAATTCGCTCCGTTATCACATGTTCTGTGCAAAGAAGGGCCAGATCGAATCTGGACAATTGCCGCCTTGTGAAGACTCCTTGATGCAGCATACGCTTAGGGCCAACTATCAGGCGGCTATCTGGCGACGCAGCCTTGAAAACCTACCAGACGTCCCAACATCATCAGCAGGACATGGTTGGGAACTCGATGATGGCGGTTCGCTCACAATCCGATGGATGGCGGATCTACCAGCTCCAGATGTCGTCTTGAATCTCATCTCATGCACATGCAGAAGGACGTGTCGACCGTCAGATTGCTCCTGCATACTGAATGGGTTGAAGTGCACTGTTGTGTGTAAGCTGCAGGGATGCTCCAACATGGTGCAGGATGATGCTATCGTGGCTCAGGATGCCAATGACTCTGATGGCGACTCTGATGATTAACTTTGTGTGCACTGTATATTGTATAGCATATGTTGTTCTCTATTATAATGCAGGCCAAATTGCCTGAAAATCTTTATAGACAGATAAACGGTTTAGCAAAATGTATAATTTGGAAGATCATACCGGTGTTATTTGACTAAAACATGACATGTTCAATGATACCTCCGCTTGCTTATTAGGAATATACATCGTATGGTGTTAAAATCAGCTCCATACGTCTTTCCAAACTCTAGTAATGAATAATTAATATAATTGGCGGCCATTTTGAAATCCAAGATGGCCACCAAAGTGCAGATTTCCTATGTAACAATTTCCGCCTGCTTATTAGATATCGTATGGTGTTAAAATCCTCTCCGTACGACATTCCTAACTTGCGTTATCGTCAGAATAGATAATGCCAGCGGCGGCCTAAGTCATTTTATGCCTCTTTACATTTATTTGTTGTAAACTCGTGGTGGATGATATGTTTTAGTTTTTGAGTTATTTTTATAGACAGATAAACGGTGTAGCACAATGCATAATTTGGAAAATCATACCAGTGTTGTTTGACTAAAAAAAGTACAAGTCTAATAATAAAATATTGAAAAATATATGATTTTTTTTCGATAATTGATTTTTATAATAATTAATCTAAAACAAAATGCTTCATATTATTTTTTATTTAGACGGTACACATCGGACGTATATTTAGTCGTCAACCGCACATCGATAGCTAGTATAGAAGTCCAGATACACGTGCAACAATGTACCCCACCAAATGGGCATTTTCGAGCTGGGTGGTTTCAAAGATGGCGTCCATCCGGGCACTAAGCTACCGTTCTCAGATGTCCATCACACCTTTTCTGACACTTGAGACATTGGTCTAATGGAAAATCATAATGAGAATTACTCCCCCCGCCGGAGCATTACTTTTGGTCTGGCTCAAGGACTATAAGCCGCTTCGTGAGGGCTCTTAATTAATTAGTCACAAGGCCGGGGAAGTTTAGGTGTGTTATAATAACCTTTTTGAATATGATTATTTTAAACTTAATTCATACTTCCATGGGATAGGGGGTCACTCCACTGCATGCACTAGCGTAGCGAGGGAGGGGGTGAAGGTGGCAGCCACCCCGAGCGGCACTTTTGGTCGGCCAAACACCGCCAACACCACCTGGAGACGTGTTTTTTTGAATGAAACGTTTTTAGCAAATGAACATTTATTTTATTTCTGCACACGTTTAAAAAGTAAATGCGATACGCTCGACAAGCTATTCATCTGAACCGATTTTCAAAACTTAAACTGCAGAATTGAGTTGAACAGCAGTTCCAACCGCTAAACCAGAAAGCATCTGAAAATGTAAAGCGTGCCCGTGTCCGTTTGTATTCAGACATCTTTTTCTTCTTCTTCTTCTTCTTCTTCTTCTTCTTCTTTTTCCGTATGCTCAAAATAACGAAAACAGTTTAAAAAATACAAAATGAGAAATGATGATTTTATGCAGCCTTGACCTTTGAGCTTTATATCTAAAAAACCAATCTGCTTCTAGCTTTTGATTAATGAACAAATGAATTGACCAATTTGAAAATTCTTCAAATTTCAGGTCAATCGCATGAAAATGTATGATTTTATGTGACCCTGACCTTTGACCTTTTGGCAAAATTATTAATTTGCCTTCTCCATTTTCTCATAATAAGGCTTTGGTGAAAATTTGATGACAAAACTCAAATGGTAAAAAGGTTACAGCCCTGACACTGCACACACACACACACACAGACAGACGGACACGTACACACGTGTACACACACACACACACACACACACACACACACACACACACAGAGACACACACAGAGACACACACAGAGACACACACAGAGACACACACAGAGACACACACAGAGACACACACACACACACACGGGAAGTTACGAGGGGCGGCAATTTGACATCTTGTCCCAAGCGTCATTTTTTGCTCACCTGGAACAAAGTTCAGGGAAGCTTATGCAATGGCATGTCGTCCGTCAGTCAGTCAGTCAGTCCGTCCGTCAACCCCCACTCCTCCCCCCGCCCCCCCCCCCCCCAAATAGGTATTTGCTTTTTCCTCTGAAGCTACACACACAATTTCGATGAAACTTGACCACAACCTTCATCACCCGTGCTGTCGCAAAGTTGGTTCACGGCAAAAAAAACATCTGCCCCTTTGGGGGTCTACCGGGGGGGGGGCGGGGGAGGGTTACCCCACAAAAATAGTTATCCGTGCTTTCTTCTCAGAAACGACACACGCAATTTCGATTAAACTTCAACACAACCTTTATCACCCGTGATGTAGCAATGCTTGTTCAAGGCATTAGAAAAATTAGGGTCTGAGGAGATACATGGGGTTGGAGGAGGCGGTTGCACCCGAAAATAAGTATTTTTTTGTTTGTTTGTTTAGTCTTATGATTAATGTTAGTATGATTTTACATGCTGCTCTGTCTTCTAGAAACCATTCAAATCGGTTTAAAATACCTTTATAGTAAGGGAAACATATGAAAATCTGTTAACTAAATTGTTACCAAAAGATTTCTTCACCAATATGTTTGTAAAGGTGTGTAATAACATGTGTTAAAATGTCGAAGGTCAACTCCCGTGGGAAACCCAGAAAAAAAGCTGTTGAATTCGGGTACCGAAAAATTATTTTCGAGAATTTTTATTTTTTTTTATCGGCCCTTAAGTAACTTATGAGGGTCAAATAAGGGTTTTTCATGATTCTGAGTTGATTGTTAACATTTATATTTCACCACAGACACTCCTTTGTGGAAAAATAATTTCTAAATATATCTCATTTTCTACTTTGCAGGACATGGAGTCTAGCAATATGGATGAAGACGTTACTCCACCTGTGCTCAATTGCTTCATCTGTGCACGCTCGGATACACCAGCTGAAAGGCTCATACAGGCAACTCCAAAGGGATACTCAACTTTATTGAAACAAGCAGAAACTGTCGAAAATGTTACTGTTGTGGAACGTATGAAGGAGGCTCAAAAGGAAGGAAAACTGAGGTACCACCAGAAGTGTAAAAATGATCTGTACAACAACTTTGTTGCAACCACCAAGAAGTCAGCTCAAGCATCAAAGGCAGAGAAAGAGTCATCAAAGTTGAAGAGAAGACGCACTACTTGTGAGTTCAGTTCATCAACTGGCTGCAGTTCTAGAAGATCACAGTCAGTTGACCTCCTGTATAAGGATGTATGCATTCTTTGCAACCAGGATGTTTTGTTTTGGATGGATGTTTTGACAAGGCAATCCGTGTTCACCTCCTCATCGATGCAGCCATCTATCAACACATCATGAAACTTGCCTTCACTGAGGAGCGTGGTGACATGAAGACCTTCATGGAGAAGGTGGCTGATGGGAATATGGGAGCCAGACACTCAGACCCAGTAGTGCCAGTGTTTGAGCAAAGGTTTGAAGAAACCTTCAAACGACTCGCAAAAGGAGGAAGAACACCTGCACTCTGGGTGGAGTACCACCACATGGTAGATGTGATCAAGGTCTTTATCAGAACCGAGCGACTTGCAGACCACAATGGGCATCTGTCCTGCATTGTTACCAAGATGCTTCACATCTTTGCCGCTGCAGGCCATCATCAGTATGCCAAGGGCGCACGGCTGTACTGTCAACTCATGAAGGAACTAGAAACTTTGCCTGCTTACAAAGACACCTTAGAACGTCTCACTGCCCACGGGAACCACGTTGTCCGTTACTCAAGTCATGAGTGGTCCGGCACATGGTGTGACATTTGCATTGAGCAGACATTAATGAAGGCAGCCAAGTCACAAGGTGGACTGAGCAGAGGAAGAATGAGAAACAGTTTTTCTGGCCACAAATGCTGGGTGCTCACCCTCAGTCACCTGTCTGATGTCAACCGGCGGATGGAGGAGGACGTCAGTAAACATGTTCCAGTCCACAGAGACCTTGCCAAGACACAGATGAAGCGAGATGCAGAGGCAGTTGAACTTGCCCTAAAATGGTTTGAGGAGATGAAGCCATTCGACAACGATAGAGACAAGGAGTTGCTCGTGTCTTTCTCAACAGGATTCACAAGCACTGGAGATGACGCAGTCAATGCTGAGAGAGCAGCTGAAGTTGGGATGGAGATGCAGATCAAGCTGGATGGACAGTCAGTGACGTCGACCATGGATGTCAAGTCAAAGATAAAAGCCCTGTCATCACTAAGAAAATTTCCCTTGGTCAACGAGAAAAAGATTCACCTTGACTCACTAAAGTTGTTCAACCGACTGATCATTTTCGCCCAGCGGGATATGACAGTTGAGACAAGCTTACAGTATGAGCTGACTCCCTTCCCATTGTCCCTGTTCAGCAACAAAGATCAGAAGATGAACAAGGCAAACAAGGCAGACTTTTCAAATACAAGCCTGAAGGCGTTAACTGATCCACTTTTACCTGATCCACTTAACTGATTGCGATTTTCAAGTACATTTACCATGGACGAGATACTACATTGGGTGAAATTCGGTACAACATGTTCTCAAGGAAGGCAGCGGCAGGAGTGATCAAACCAGAGACTCTACCTCCAACAGAGGGTGCAGCTGCACAACATTCACTCCGTGCCTACCTGCAGACCCGGGACTGGATCCTTCTACAGAGCATGTCTCTGAACCCCAGTGACTATGGATGGACAATAGGTGCGCATGGGTATGAGCCAGTTCCAACACTGGACCCCACGGCTCCTGAGGAGCTATTGCAGTTCACGAGCTGTAATTGTCATGGAGATTGCAGCAACCGGCGATGCAGCTGCAAGAAGAATGGGGTCACGTGCATCTCGGCCTGTGGAGTCTGTAATGGCATTACATGCAGAAACTGCAGTCATGATGTTGTTGAGTCTGAAGAAGACATAGACAATGACTGTTGAAACTTCTGACATTGTGAATGAGAAATAACTCTTGAGTATTATATATGTATGTGAAATAAAAGCTACTTTGTGTGTAAATGTAAAAGTGAAAATATAAATGTTAACAATCAACTCAGAATCATGAAAAACCCTTATTTGACCCTCATAAGTTACTTAAGGGCCGATTAAAAAAAATACAAATTCTCGAAAATAATTTTTCGGTACCCGAATTCAACAGCTTTTTTTCTGGGTTTCCCACGGGAGTTGAACTTCAACATTTTAACACATGTTATTACACACCTTTACAAACATATTGGTGAAGAAATTTTTTGGTAACAATTTAGTTAACAGATTTGTGAAATATCTCATAAAATGCCCTTACTATTAGTAAGTGCAATATACTGTTTATTCTACCTCTACCAGGTGAGTGCCAGGTGTATTGCCCCTATTATTCCTTGATACCCCACTGCTCCACTATACCTGGATCTGCTTTTAAAATTCCCTCTCGACGATGGACCCAGACTGCATATTTTTGTGAATATGATTAAGCACCACTTGGTGAACGCGATTCAGGCTGCTTTTTTTTTTACAGTAGACAGAGCAGCTTTTTTGTTTCCATGTACCAATTTTTTCATTGACTAACATTTTTGTGCGATATAGTCACTCCCCCCTCCCCCCCCCCCCCCCCACCCGCTTCCTCGCTCCACCCTCCTTCCCTTCTCTCTCTCCTCCCACTCCTCCCCCACCCCTCCTCCTCTTCTCTTCTCTCCCCCTTTCCCCCTCCATCCTCCCTTCTTCTCTCCTCCCTCCTTTCTCTCTCCCTGAGTTGTTAGGGTTAGGGTTAGGGTTAGGGTTGTTTGGGTTAGGGTTACTACTGATTGAATGAATGAATGAATGAATGCATGAATATGAATGATCGTTTTAAGGCCATTTTCCCCCGCTAGAGTGGGGGTTAGCCTTGCAGGCCCCATGACAATCATGGTTCCCTGTTTGAGGCAATGTTTTTTTATGGCCGGATGCCCTTCCTGACGCCAGATGCCCTGACCTACTGATTACTGAATGTTAATGTAATGATGTTACCTGTACATGATTTAATGTTCTGAATGTTACCTGTACAAGATTTCATGTACCGTACTGAATGTTACCTGCACATGATTTAATGTACTGAATGTTACCTGTACATGATTTAATGAACTGAACGTTACATGTACATGATTTAATGTACTGAATGTTACATGGACATGATTTAATGTACTGAATGTTACATGTACATGATTTAATGTACTGAATGTTACATGGACATGATTTAATGAACTGAACGTTACATGTACATGATTTAATGTACTGAATGTTACAAGTACATGATTTAAAGTACTGAATGTTACATGTACATGATTTAATGTACTGAATGTTACATGGACATGATTTAATGAACTGAACGTTACATGTACATGATTTAATGTACTGAATGTTACAAGTACATGATTTAAAGTACTGAATGTTACATGTACATGATTTAATGTACTGAATGTTACATGGACATGATTTAATGAACTGAACGTTACATGTACATGATTTAATGTACTGAATGTTACAAGTACATGATTTAAAGTACTGAATGTTACAAGTACATGATTTAATGTACTGAATGTTACATGGACATGATTTAATGTACTGAATGTTACATGTACATGATTTAATGTACTGAATGTTACCTTTACATGATTTAATGTACTGAACGTTACATGTACATGATTTAATGTACTGAATGTTACCTGTACATGATTTAATGTACTGACTTACCTGTACATGATTTCATGCACTGAATGTTTCATGTACATGATTTAATGTACTGAATGTTTCATGTACATGATTTCATGTACTGAATTTTACATGTACATGATTTCATGTGCTGAATGTTACATGTACATGATTTCATGTACTGAATGTTACCTGTACATGATTTCATGCACTGAATGTTACATGTACATGATTTAATGTACTGAATGTTTCATGTACATGATTTTATGTACTGAATGTTACATGTGCATGATTTAATGTACTGAATGTTACCTGTACATGATTTAATGTACTGAAGGTTACCTGTACATGATTTAATGTACTGAATGTTACATGTACATGATTTAATGTACTGAATGTTACCTGTACATGATTTCATGTACTGAATGTTACCTGTACATGATTTAATGTACTGAATGTTACATGTACATGATTTAATGTACTGAATGTTACCTGTACATAATTTCATGTACTGAATGTTACCTGTACATGATTTCATGTACTGAATGTTACCTGTACATGATTTTATGTGCTGAATGTTATTGTTACCTGTACATGATTTAATGTCCTGAATGTTACCTGTACAAGGTCATTAGGGATTACGGTATGGCAGGTGTAATTATAATCATTAGACATTATATAATTATTTATATCCACACATTAATGTGAAGGCCTCACGAACCACAAGACATTTCGGGCCTAGCTGTGAGATGAGACACCTGGTGAGACGCCAGATCACTCAAACATGAAGCAAACGAGATGTGAAACGGGCGGTGTGAGCGTGACGCGGTTCGTCTCACCGAGTGGACACGCATGGCACAGGACACGACACGGGTACCCGTTGCGAAGCGACCGAGGCGCCCATTGGCGCCATTGCTCTGAGGGCCGTCGCCAGTTCGTCGTTCAATGGAGCAGTGGAGCTTCGTTCACGATCTCCGATAATCCCCGATATTTCGAATTTTAGTTGCATTTACAAGTTCATTAAAGTTTACCGGTGCACATAATCTACCTGGCTCATTGTGTAACAAATGCAGAGGAGGAAGATGAAAACACGTTTCCGCAAACAATACACCGCCTCACAAATATGAATGGCACGTATTCAAATTACGTGCAACCGAAACCAGATCTCGGGGAAAAACCACAAAGGCGAAGTTTGAACTTTATTCACATTTCTGTTCTGTGACGTTTGTTTTTGTTAGCCTCGTCTCTGATAGGATCTCGTTGTAAGGTGAATGTGGCGCTGTGACCTTCCTCGTTCCTGTGTTACGACCTGGCCCTGAGGTGGAGGGTTCCGTGTACGGCCTATTGCTCCGGACGTCCTAATGGACGTACTCGGGAGGCCAATGCGTTTCCCGTGTGCGGGTCGCGCTGTTTAAGCAGTCAGATGCGACTGAGCGGAGCTATCATCCGAATGCTGACGCAACTGTCCACCCCCACTCACCACTTTCAACACAGTATGCAAATATATGCAAATCGAGTAATGCCATGCAAATTCAAAATGGTGGAATGAATGCAAACTCAGGATAAACCATAACGCAGGATATGTAACCAAGCAACACAAAAACCATAGGAAAATCCCGCTCACATGTGGTGGTAAAGAATAAGTAATTAAACAAAGGCAGACAGGCGCCAAGACAATGCGGAGAAGATAATCAAAAGCCCCACCAGATATCCCTATCTTATCCCAAAGAGGGGGAAAGGAGCAAAATAACAAAATAATATTTGCCAGAGGGTAAAGAAGAATAATTAGTCAAAGAAAAAGAGTGGGGGGTGGGAGGAATTCAGGCCTGTTTGAGATGACTTCCAGTGGCGTCATCTCAGCCGCAGGCCCCAAAGATGGCGCCTTACCCCCTTTCTTTCTCTCTCGGGACGTGTCCTCAAACTTCACGAACCAACGGAGCAGAGTAATTCTTTCAACACCGGTAAATAGCACGTTGTTTCAGGTTGACCAAGACGATACTCAACGAGGAGCACACACTTCTGCTCCCTCGCTCTTTGTTACACGACGCCAGACGCACCGTGCCCTGGTAGGCCCATGTTACACATTTTGTGTGTGTGTGTGTGTGAGTGTGTGTGAGTGTGTGTTTGTGTTTGTGTGTGTGTGTGTGTGTGTGTATGTGTGTGTGTGTGTGTGTGTGTGTGTGTGTGTGTGTGTGTGTGTGTTTACCCCCACTGTTGTCTGGACTTGTCTACACAACCTCCGTGAATTGAAGTTCACAAACCGAGATTCCCTGGATTAACTTGGTGATGATTATGGCGCAAAGGAGTGAGGTGATGGGCACAATGACCTCCTCCTGGTGATGATCATGACACGAAGGAGTGAGGTGATGGGCACATTGACCTCCTCTTAATAATTATCATGGCACGATGGAGTGAGGTGATGGGCACAATGACCTCCTCTTGGTGATGATCGTAGTGTGCAGGACTGAGGTGATGGGCACAATGACATCCTCTTGGTGATGATTGTGGTGTGCAGGAGTGAGGTGATGGGCAAAATGACCTCCTCTTGGTGATGATTGTGGTGTGCAGGAGTGAGGTGATGGGCAAAATGACATCCTCTTGGTGATGATTGTGGTGTGCAGGACTGAGGTGATGGGCAAAATGACCTCCTCTTGGTGATGATTGTGGTGTGCAGGAGTGAGGTGATGGGCACAATGACCTCTATCGTGAACTACGCTATCATAAACACGTACAAAAGTTACAGAACAAAATAACATTTTACACATTTATAACAAAATAACATTTTACACATTTATAACAAAATAACATTTTACACATTTATAACAAAATAACATTTTACACATTTATAACAAAATAACATTTTACACATTTATAACAAAATAACATTTTACACATTTATAACAAAATAACATTTTACACATTTATAACAAAATAACATTTTACACATTTATAACAAAATAATATTTTACACATTTATAACAAAATAACATTTTAATAATAATAATAATAATAATAATTCATTTATTTTGTATAGCGCTTTTCCAGAAGCCCAAAGGCGCTTTGACAGAGTGGAAAACATAATGCATAACAAAACATGAAAACAACAATTGCAAAAAGACAAGAATCAATCGGGAAATATTTAAAGCAAAAGGAGGGAGAAGGAGAAGAGATAGTCAGGGGTTAAATGCTGTGGGTTGAATGTTGAATGCAGTGTTGAACAGGTGGGTCTTTAGTGATGTTTTGAATGTGGTGAGTGAGGAGGAGTCTCTGATGGTGTGAGGTAGTGAGTTCCAGAGGGTGGGAGCAGCGATGGAGAAGGCCCTGTCCCCCCAGGATCTGAATTTGGTCCGGATGGAGGGGGTCAGGAGGTTGGTACCAGCAGAGCGGAGGTTGCGGGTGGGAGTGTGTCTGGAGAGGAGGTCAGCCAGGTAGGATGGGGCCAGGTTATGGAGGGCTTTGTATGTCAAGAGGAGGATTTTGTACTGGATTCTCTGGGGGATGGGGAGCCAGTGAAGCTTGTAAAGGATGGGGGTGATGTGGTCACGGGTCCGGGAATGGGTGAGTAGACGGGCAGCGGAGTTCTGAATGTATTGGAGTTTATTGGTGATTTTTGAGGGTGAACCATAGAGGAGGCTATTGCAGTAGTCCAGACGGGAGGTGATGAAGGCGTGGATGAGGGTTCTGCAGCCGTGGAGGAGAGGGATGAGCGGAGACGGGCAATGTTTTTCAGGTGAAAGAAGGCTGACTTTGTGATCTGTTTAGTGTATTTGTCGAAGGAAAGGGTTTGGTCAAAGATGACGCCAAGATTCTGGATGTGAGGGGAGGTGGATACTGGGATACCGTCGATGTTGAGGGCAAAGTTATGGGTGGATTTTGTGAGCGTTTTTGGGCCAATGATGATTATTTCAGATTTATCACAGTTAAGCTTGAGGAAGTTGATTTGAAGCCAGGATTTTATTTCAGTGATGCAGTTTGTCAGGATAGAGTGGGTGTCGGTGGAGACGGACTTGGTGGAGATGAAAAGCTGGATGTTGTCGGGGAAGTGGTGTGAGACTCAAGACTCCAATGATGTCACAGGTTTACAAAAGATCACAACTTTATTAACTGGTTGTTCACTTCATTCCAATACCAAATAACTACCGTTTAACTCAATGGACCAGGTAACTCTATCCGCATAGTCCCTCTTTCGTGGCTGCAGCGCCGTACTCGTGGTACGCATTCATTCCGTCGGGCAGGGCTTCTGAGGATGAGTGCTCCTTGACTCAAAGTCTCTTCTGTTTATATGGGCAAACTTCAGTTAATCCTCTGTGCGCTGAAATCGTAATCCCTTCTCCGCAGCAATGTTACTCAGTCATCCTGCTCGCCTTCCTGGCACCAACTCGCTCCTCCCTGCTGGGAATTTGCTTCATCCTCTTTGCATCCCGATGAAAGACAATAGTACGGGCTTGGGAATGTGTGTTAGCCCGGGGTCGTGCTAAAGCTACACAACAGGACTCCCAGCTTCGACAGGGCGAGATGCATTCCTGACATTCTTACGACCACCTGCTCGTACCTTGGTTCGTTACCAGTTCCAACCAATGAGTTACACTGAGTTACACTTCCACAATTCCCTCATCTTTTTGTTTTTTGTTTATATTAACCATTAATCTAAACATCAATATAAGTAAACAATCAATCACTGCAAGTAAACATCAATACAAGTATAAGTAAATAATCAATCACTGCAAGTAAACATCAATACAAGTATAAGTAAATAATCAATCACTGCAAGTAAACATCATTACAAGTATAAGTAAATAATCAATATCTACAAGTAAATATCAATACAAATATTCAAACCATAACTTTGGTAATCAAATTCCCTTAGGCATACACCGTCATCCTGCAAGAATCACAAAACATTTCGTTGGTCATTGACTCCTTCCATATTGTTCAATCTATTGCATTTGCATCACAAATATCTTTTCAAAACAACACTTCACCATCACCAAGATACAACAATTTCACTTCATTTTCAAGTTTTGTAAAGCATCTGCACCATCTGGCACAAACGTTTGCCTCCACACAAATGTTGACTTTGTTTGAAAGGAAGGGCTGATCACTTGTGTTTGAATCCAGGTATGAAACATTTTCTCCTAATGTCTTCAAAGCACCTGCACTACTTCGTGTAGGATTTCGCTGTTGTGGTAACATTGCGGAGTCATAGACTGACCCTGCTCTCCATGTCGCATTCTTGCCACTTTTTTGCTGTAAACCATAGTAATTCCTGAACAAGGCCTTCACCCAGATGTAGTCGACTTGCCTCCTCCCTCATTGTGAGTGGGCAGCAAGTATTGGTGTGATGTTGATTGGCCAGCAAGATGTGGAACAGGGATGCCGGATGCATCCACAATGATGTTGGGACCATGGTGTTCAGGTCATCCATGGTCCATACCAGGAGTGGCCCACAGAATCGTGCACAGCTGTTGTGAAAAGGCACAGCCATTGGTTTGCAGCTCCATGCTGGCTCCCCGGAAGTTGGTGAAGTAATAACATATGTCCCCGCATTTCACAGAGGTTGCAGGTAAGGTGTCGTTGTCCTGCAACTTCTGATGTGATGAATGTTCCAAGCCTTCGAACAAGAGTAAGTGATCGCCTTTCTTTCATATGTTGCAGTGTGATCCAGGCAAATGGTCACATAAATTTCCTTGGTGAAGGTAAGCATCCATCTCCAAGTTACATGGGAGAATGTCTTCATCATTCTTTGAGAAAGAGGGTGTATGCCACGTTTAACTTCATTTTTTTTTTTTAGCCACAAATTTTCTTTCTCGAACTTCTTCCCAATTCCGTTAGCACCCCCTTCAAATGTGATCTCGTCTTATCCTTATGCTCAGTCACATCTGAATCTGCTTTCCACACACACTGAATCAGATAGGGTACATCTTACCATGAAATCAGCATAATCATGTATATCTTCCGACAGTTTCACATTCAACAATTTGTTGTTTTTCCTTAACACAAAAAAAGTTATATTCATTTATATGCGTCACACAAATAATATTCAATCAGGTATGTATTTTACTACTAAACTAAGAATAGCATCCACAATTGCTTTCAGGTTAATATAGTTCAAAAATTAACTCATGCAGGTATTTTAGCACTACTCTAAGAAAATAAATTGTATATGATTACAATCACAAACGGGAATATCTAATTCCCAACAACAATTTTCCCAAACCAACAAATTAAGCATAATGTATTATTACCATAATTCCTCTCCACTTTTCCTTTTCCCTTTTTTTTTTTTTTTTTTCCCTAACAGTGTGTCACTCGTGGTGATATGAGTTCACTGA
The DNA here is from genome assembly GCF_964187855.1 of Myxine glutinosa. Lineage (NCBI taxonomy): Eukaryota > Metazoa > Chordata > Myxini > Myxiniformes > Myxinidae > Myxine > Myxine glutinosa. The sequence continues at coordinate 3,100,510 of NC_136265.1, read as the reverse complement.
TATTGTAATTGACACAACTCATAACATTGTCGTTATGCCATTATGTTAATTCTACTGTATTCATTTGCAACATCACTTGATTTAATCTTTTAATCTCAGTATTTATGTCGCCATAAAAGTCTTCCTCTTGTGGTTCCACATTTCTTTCCTCATTTGTCACTTCATGCGTTATCATCGTGTTGTTGGTTACCTTATTCAAACACACCGTCACTAAGGCTTTCAAGCAAGCCACCACTAAAACAATTGCCAATATAACTACTAAACCAACAAACAAGTCTGCTACTCCTTGTATATATTCATACCTATGACATAATTATATGTCGATGACATTCAACATTATATACCAAACTAACAAGCTTCCTAAAAGGTAACTAAAGAAAATCCCTTAATATGTAACATAAATCAGATTATTTGTCTTACCCTGATCCCCCTATCTCCCGGGGTCGAACTAAATCCCCTGATCATGAGTGTAGTTGTGATACATTTTTCACTCATGTTGTATTAATATCAGCAGGTAATTGTATGTCATGTAGGCAAATAAATGTCACTATCCCAAGTAGGAATATCACATGTTGAAAATGTAATGTTTATCAATGCAAGGGGTGTTAAAATGTAATTCAAATGACTGTAAATCACGACTATCATTTATCTGCCACTGAATGTTCTGCTGGGCTGCTAGGTGCAGCCTCATTTTCTGTGGGATCGTCCACCTTAGCCCCATGTGCTTGTTTGCAATGAGGGGCATGAATCCAACTTTCTATTTTGGGTCCATATTTTTTCCCTATTCTTATCAATCTCCTATGGTTTATCATTTCGTTCCAAGATACCGCAACCAAAGGTTTTAACCAAAGCTCTACCAAACTATTTCCAATTTGAACAAAAAATGCCAGTGAAACAATGATTCGAAGAATTAACTTCAAGGGGTCAATAAATTTATTCTATAGCGAGATCTAATTTTCCCATCCAATAGTTTGCCTTGCCACATGTCATATTATAACACTTTAATAAACCTTCGAAAAATGTTTCCCATCTCAACAAATTTCCTTTTTTCAAATAGCCATGTGTAACTTACGTATTTAACTACAATTTCCTCTCAATTTGTTTGGCCTAACTGGCCGCAAAAGTGGCTGCCAGCATGCAGTACCGTTTTTTATCTACCAAGGAAGTGCTCGTCCACAAAAGACCTCTACCAAAATGTTGTTTGTAAAAACAAATCTGGGATTTCCGATTACATGGATACACTCTCAGGACATTTTCAGGCTGCTGTTAACAATCCACTATGATAAATTAATTCCTTTACCCACAATCAAATAATTAGTACAAATTGAGGATATTATCCATCTGCCATTCATTTATAGATTCATTATGTTGGATCTAATATATATATATATTTTTTTTTTTCCAATAATTTCGCACTGGTGTAAGGAAGAACAATAGCTCTCATAACTCTTAGTAATATCGTAGTTAATTTACCCAGCATCGAAGAATTTATTTACTATCCATTCTCATCTGTTAACCAGTGACTTTGTTTGAACTCCAGAACTCAAAACTCACAATAGTTCAAACCAGCAAAATTTCCTTTACTATTTTCCCATATCATCTATGCCTTATACACATCCATACATACAGCCCAATTTATATTCTGATAAAATTCAAGTTTATATCTATCTATAATTCCAGTAATCTCTGTGTGTATGTATGTATGTATGTATGTATGTATGTATGTATGTATGTATGTCTGTATGTCTGTGACCGCTGTTTCTCGACAACCACGGGTCCGATATACTTTAAACTTGCCAGGTATATTGCTGGGGACCCGAGGATGTGCCTTTTCAAGGTTTCATATTAATCGGACAAGTAGTTAGCGAGCTATGTCCAAAAAACGATTCAACCAATCAGAGAGCAGCGAGCTATCACGTGTGCCGAACGTGGCGAACAGACTCTGCCTCGGACGGCACATTTGAGAGCGTATTCATTTATTTCACGTTGGCAAACTATGTTGGCGTTAAACTATGTTTTAAAACTAATTAAAACTACATTGCGATTCTTTCGCTTTCCTGCGCGTTTGTGCACGCTATGGCGATTTCTTTACCAAACTCCGCAAGCCGTTCGCTTTGGACCAAACCATTTCATGTAAATAGAGGGGGGGGGATTGTCACCGTACTCGCAAGCCGTTCGCTTTGGACCAAACCATTTCATGTAAATAGAGGGGGGGGATTGTCACCGTACTCGCAAGCCGTTCGCTTTGGACCAAACCATTTCATGTAAATAGAGGGGGGGGGATATAATTTTAGATATATATATAGTACGGGCATGCCCTAGTATATATAAAATCCGTGAGCAGAGTACTCTGGGAAGTCAGTGTAAGACCTCTCCAAAATTTGGCTAATTTTGTACTCCCACATTTTTTATGAAGCTCATATCCATAAATAGCTTTGATTCTCATATAAATTCTATCACAATGGAATCCCAAGATTACTTCCAATTTTTTACTATTAATGAATAGCTGCTCATAACTCAGCAAATCAAATCTTTATTCTCCATCTCCCTTGACAAAAGTGATAATTTTCATAATCAAATTATATTTCTATTTTTTATTTTACGAATTCTCTCGATATGCGATCCCATCCCCATGGAACTATCTATTTTTCAGACAAGGCACACTGTCGGTGTCAACAATCTTGCAAGATTGATACACAAAAACAAAAACACTGACACACAAAATACCCACACACACATGCATTATGCGTATTTGTTTGCGTTGGAACCCTTATTTACAGATCCGGATGGGTGTCAACTTTATTTCAATTTCTCAAAATTTGTCCTTCAATTTTATAAGCGCTAATACACAAATGGACCAAAAAGTTTATTCTTAGAAAACCCCTATGACGTCACATTGACATTACCCTTTCAGTTCCCACAATAATTTATCCAAATTTGACTACCCACCCATTTGTATGTCAGTCGACCACTGACCTATCAATCGTGTGGAACAATAGTCCGAAATTCCCACCTGATCATGATGTGACTCTTGTCACTTGGTTTGCCAAAAAAATTGCAAAGCAATTGTTCCAAACTTTGTAAATTTAAAATTTTGTGCCCAACATAAAAGATCCAATTTCGGCATTTGATCAATTAATTATCAATTTGCTTACAAGCAAAAGAAAAATGAATAATTCTTGCTCCGAAAACTTTTCAGACCCAAGAATCATCGACAGTTATTCATGTTTGTCCAGTAATCTAATTTGTTGAGGCCAATCGTCATTTGGGATTTGTCGCAATGAAGGCCTAATCATTGTCTGAGGTATCGGTCAGCACTGGTACCCTTGATCTTGGTTTACCCTATGAACTTGTCTTCCTTTTGGTATACGGACATCCTCTTTTCCAATGTCCCATCCGTCCACACTTGAAACACCGGTTTCTGTCGTTGCCTGGTCTGTGCACCTGTGCACTTGTATTGCTGGGCTGCATCTCTACATCCCTGAGTTGCCACTGCAATCTCTCGTTATCTCCTGAAACACGAAAAAATTCTCTGTACCGTCCTTTTTGGGGAGACAACTGGAAATCAGATGGGACAACTGTCACTTTCATTCCTAATTTCGAGGGCAGTTGTGCATTTGTCTCCTCCACTGTATCCTGTATCCTTTTTATTTTAAGTTCTAGATCCGTTATCCGTTCTTGCTGTTCCCGTTGTCTGGATTCACCATCCCAAAGATGGAATGCAAGCCAGTCTACCGTTAGATTCTGTCTCTTCCTGGCTTTCAATCTTTGTTCCAATCTTTCCAATCGACTTCGCTCAAATGTACCATCTCTTGGAAACTCCTCATCATGTCCCTTTGTCCACAAATACCAATTCTCGACCTGCCTTATAGCTTCGGCACCATAACGGTCGTACATATGATGTGTACAAGTACCTTTTTGTGGAATCTCTGGTTGTCCTTGTGTATTCTTGCAGGCTCCATTTCCCATTCTGCTTTTTATCAAAGTAGCGTTGGATGTGTTGTAGTTTGTTCCTCTAAAGCTTCACTCGTACCTCCAGGAAGGATCTCTCCACCTGTTCAAATGGTGATTTCCAGAGAATCTCTCTCACCTGTGGCTTTTGCACAATCCAATCTCACAGATCAGTATTTGCAGATGAGCCAAAGTGTCAGTATGAAATGGGTGAATTCTCAGGTGTCCGCTCTGTTGAAGGGGAAATCACACAATGGTAACCGCACATATATCTATATATAAACTCACCACCTTGCTCAATTTTCCAAGGTTGTCTTCTGTTGATAATATCTCACAAAGATATCAAAGCTTCTTTCTTGAGACCGCATTTTCATCAATCAAACGATCAATATATTCAATTCAATTTATTCAGTTCAATTTATTCAGTTAAATTTATTCAATTAAATTTATTCAGTTCAATTCAATTATTCAATTTCAATTAATTTATCAATATTCATCAATAAATCAAATTAATCATTTTGGATGACTCCTTGCATAAGCCCTTTCCCCAATGATGTCAGGACAGGTCCATCTATTGACTGAGATCGAAGCTCATCGGTCGTCATACCTCATGTCAATTGACGAATCACTGTTCTGTCCTAGGGTCATATCTGACCTATTTTTTTTTCCATTTTGCCTGGTCTTCACAAATTTTCTTTGCAACCACTAAAGGCAACTCATCCTTCATTCGTGAGACCGCCAAAATGGATGGCAGATATTAAAGTTCTTTGGGAAAAATATCTCATCATTTTTCTTTTAATAGTACCCAAAATCTCTTGGCAATATAAATTTCGTAAAACTCCTGAAATAAGACTGTAAAATTCCTTCAATCATGCTAAATTTTGAAACTCCATCGCTTGTAATACCCAATTTATCCCATAGGGCTTGAAAGTTCTTTTCCAAGTTCATGCAATCATTCTGCATTTGAACCCTATGATATCATTCATAATAATCATCATGATTTTATAGTCATGGTCCTATCATAATCATCTATTTAAAAACGAACATTTCCTTTATCACCACAGCTATGTGGTATAATCAACAATAGAATAAAACTGTACATAGTGTTACGTGGTCCCCTCGGTGAATACCTGGTCTCGGTGACCCCCGGACCGTGAGAGGAACTCCGCCAGCAAGCTGTATTATATATGCGCTTTCGCCACGCAATCCATATGAATTTCACCCAAGAGACAACTGATGTTCAAGGATATATTTCCAATGGTAATGATACCATACAATTTCAATGACCCAACCACGGAGATTTTCCCCGAGCAATCAACAATACACAATCATCACCAATTCCCAATTCACCATCAATTCCCTATGATTAAGATGGCCATCTTATACATGTGTGTCCCGGTGAGTACTCACGACACCCTTTTGGTCTCGGTCCCGCACAATGTCTCTGGGCCCCTCCTGACCAAGATGATGGTCGCCGTCGCCGCACTCGGGCGGTTGAACGAACCCCGGGTGGACGTGTTTCCACCGGGCCGGTATCGTACCAGGCACCGTGGCTGCCGTCCCTCGTGGCCACGCGAAGCGGATACGGTAGAGCAAGCCAAACCCCACGCCGCTTGCAAGGCGCGTTAGGTCCCAACGTGCGACCCGCACGCTTCTGTTTGGACGGTGCCGCGAACGAGGCCAGACGCGGGTTCGATGCACGGCCCCACGTCAACTTGACGTCTCCACCGGGCAGGTACACGTCCAGGTAATTCCTCTCGCCAGACAGGCTTCGGAACGCCGCCTTTTCACGCAGCGCAAGGTCGATCCCACCTTTTGTTCGGAGCGGGGCGAGGAAGAAAGATACTCGTCCTTTTTTCCTCGTGTCTTTTCCTCTTCCGTTTCTGGTCACTTCCGTTTCCGGCCACTCCCTCAGAAGGGCTCCTGACCCTCCAACCACAACAACTACCCAACAACTTAATATACTACACACGGATAAGCAAAGACCTGAATGGTAATTCACATACATTCACATAAATATGTAACAATAGCAACAGGCTACCTCCTGGCCACTTAGTATACCTATTGACAATAAGTCATAACAATATCGAATAATCATTGAACAATTAAAAATCGCTTCTACTGCTCCAGCCGCAGCATTCGTCATTTTGTCTGCTCATCCGCGTGACCAAAACGAAATAAAGGGAGCTCAACCATTACACAGCGCTTTTAATGGCGCATGCCATAGGAACTCAACGCAATTTCGACTCGGCCAGAAAAACGAGCAAATTTTGCAGGATGTTAACTGGAATTAGCCGTGAAAATATATACAAAATACACAAAAATACACACCCACAAAAATAAACAACAAAACCCAAACAAAACCAAGGTCGACCATATTACACAATTAAATTACACATTAAATTATTCATTAAATTACTCATTAAATTACTCATTAAATTACTCATTAAATTACTCATTAAATTACTCATTAAATTACACCATTTCAGCATCGTATTGATTGCTGAAATGTTCATGGGTTTGTACACACCTTAAAAGAGGTATGCTTTGTGGTGTTGCCCACCTACCACGTTTAATTAAATTACACCATTTCAGCATCGTATTGATTGCTGAAATGTTCATGGGTTTATACACACCTTAAAAGAGGTATGCTTTGTGGTGTTGCCCACCTACCACGTTGAATTAAATTACATCATTTCAATTTAAAAAAACATCGCTTCTACTGCTCCAGCCGCAGCATTCGTCACTTTGTCTGCTCATCCGCATGACCAAAACGAAATAAAGGGAGCTCAACCATTACACAGCGCTTTTAATGGCGCATGCCATAGGAACTCAACGCAATTTCGACTCGGCCAGAAAAACGAGCAAATTTTGCAGGATGTTAACTGGAATTAGCCGTGAAAATATATACAAAATACACAAAAATACACAACCACACAAATAAACAACATTTATTCCGTTCAACAGAACAAACATTTCCTATATCATGACATGCATGTCTTCAAAATTATATGACCAAGAGAAAAAGTAAAACTAATTAAAACTGCAGGCAGTGATGATCCGGGGACCATACTGCTCCATCCTGATTGGACGGGTGCATGCTAGAGTCGTTAACAACGACAGTCCAGATCCGATTGTTCAAAATTTCAACTCAATCGATCGAAAAATGAACGCAAGGATGCATTTTAAAGGTGCAGTGGCACTAACTGAGTTGCCACGAATATGGCCACGAAATTGCCAATAGGGCCATCACAAAATATTTTCCTTAATCAATTGGCTCATAGCATAACCAATCTGCAAGTATCTCATCCGAAGATGTATCTCTGAGGAATTTTAATTAAATAAGTCATTTATAAATCAACGAGTTAATTTATTAAATGATTAATCAATAAATCAAAATTTTCCTTGACAGCCACATCACTTGGTCAGTGTCATGTCCAAATATCAGCTTCCTTACTCAAAAGGTGCCTGAGTTAATGTAATGTAATTACTGTAATAAGATTACTGCAATTACTGTAATGATTACTGTAATTACTGTAATTACCGGAACTGTAATTACTGTAATTACCTCAGGTAATTACTGTAATGTAATTACTGTAATGTAATAAGAAATGTAATTAATTAAATAAGTACTTCATTAATCGCTAATAATTAAATAACTCGTGAATTCTTATCCGATTTACTTAACATTTGAGTGTCCCCAAAACGTTGGAGCAAAACGTTGCAACAACGAAAGTGAAACGTTGTAGCGACGTTGTGGAAACGTCAGCAAAACCCAACATTTGAATGTTCCCAAAACGTTGGAGCAAAACGTTGCAACAACGAAAGTGAAACGTTGTAGCGACGTTGTGGAAACGTCAGCAAAACCCAACATTTGAATGTTCCCAAAACGTTGGAGCAAAACGTTGCAACAACGAAAGTGAAACGTTGTAGCGACGTTGTGGAAACGTTTCACAACAACATTATTTCAATGTTGCAGGAAAGTAATGTGAAAAACGTTGAAACAACGTTGTGGAAACGTCAGCAAAACCCAACATTTGAATGTTCCCAAAACGTTCCCAAAAATGTTCTCTCTCTGTCTGTCTCTCTTTCTGTCTGTCTATGTCTCTCTCTGTCTGTCTCTCTCTGTCTGTCTGTCTGTCTCTCTCTATCTGTCTGAATATCATCTTTATCTCTGTCTGTCTCTATGTCTCTCTCTCTCTTTCTTTCTGTCTCTCTCTCTCTGTCTCTCTGTCTGTTTGTCTCTCTCTGTCTATCTCTCTCTGTCTGTCTCTCTCTCACTTTCTGTCTCTCTCTGTCTATCTCTCTCTGTCTGTCTGTTTGTCTCTCTCTGTCTGTCTCTCTCTCTGTCTGTCTCTCTCTGTCTGTCTATCTCTCTCTCTCTGTCTGTGGTTCTCTCTGTCTGTCTCTCTTTCTGTCTGTCTATGTCTCTCTCTGTCTGTCTCTCTCTGTCTATCTCTCTCTGTCTGTCTCTCTCTCACTTTCTGTCTCTCTCTGTCTATCTCTCTCTGTCTGTCTGTCTCTCTCTATCTGTCTGAATATCATCTTTATCTCTGTCTGTCTCTATGTCTCTCTCTCTTTCTTTCTGTCTCTCTCTCTCTCTGTCTCTCTGTCTGTTTGTCTCTCTCTGTCTGTCTCTCTCTCTGTCTGTCTATCTCTCTCTGTCTGTCTCTCTCTGTCTATCTCTCTCTGTCTGTCTGTTTGTCTCTCTCTGTCTATCTCTCTCTGTCTGTGGTTCTCTCTGTCTGTCTCTCTTTCTGTCTGTCTGTCTGTCTCTCTCTATCTGTCTGAATATCATCTTTATCTCTGTCTGTCTCTATGTCTCTCTCTCTTTCTTTCTGTCTCTCTCTCTCTGTCTCTCTGTCTGTTTGTCTCTCTCTGTCTATCTCTCTCTGTCTGTCTCTCTCTCACTTTCTGTCTCTCTCTGTCTATCTCTCTCTGTCTGTCTGTTTGTCTCTCTCTGTCTGTCTCTCTCTCTGTCTGTCTCTCTCTGTCTGTCTATCTCTCTCTCTGTCTGTGGTTCTCTCTGTCTGTCTCTCTTTCTGTCTGTCTATGTCTCTCTCTGTCTGTCTCTCTCTGTCTGTCTGTCTGTCTCCCTCTATCTGTCTGAATATCATCTTTATCTCTGTCTGTCTCTATGTCTCTCTCTCTTTCTTTCTGTCTCTCTCTCTCTGTCTCTCTGTCTGTTTGTCTCTCTCTGTCTGTCTCTCTCTCTGTCTGTCTCTCTCTGTCTCTCTCTATCTGTCTGTCTGTCTCTCTCTATCTGTCTGAATATCATCTTTATCTCTGTCTGTCTCTATGTCTCTCTCTCTTTCTTTCTGTCTCTCTCTCTCTGTCTCTCTGTCTGTTTGTCTCTCTCTGTCTATCTCTCTCTGTCTGTCTCTCTCTCTATCTCTCTTTCTTTCCAATTAATTTGTTCAACACTGCAAGTTACATGCATTCTCAAATCCATGATCGTGCTGAAAATATTGTGTACGACATTGGGTGGTTTACCATTGCCTTCCCCAAAGCGCTTAATTATTGTCTTTCATTTAACCGTGAAGCATGTCTGAAAAGCTTACTCATTTTTATTTTATTTAAATCCCCCTAGCCGTTCCAAAATATAAGGACATTGGAATGGCCCTTAATCGCACACCTTAATCGCACACCCTGAGCGGGCAGCTCAGGGGTACGTTTGCAAGTGCTAAACAAATGTACCGGCCTTGTACATTCCACGAATCCTGCACCAAATTTTCTCATACTCACTCAAATTAGATCCATTTCACATATCTGTTCATGAAATTTCACCAATGATCACAAGTAGTTATCACATTGCAATAATCTCTAAACATTCCTAAACCATTCAACTTGTTTAAAGGACGTTCATTTCGCAAGAAGGAGCGGGGGCAAGAGACAGGTAGCCGAAATGGAAATGAGGGACAATGAGGGACAGTGAGGGAGTGTCGGGATGCAATTTTCATCCAATCGCCATCTTTCACAATAATTCTGGACCGGCATGAGATGGCGTTGTCTGTCATTAATTTATCCGTTGATCAAACGAGTTTTAGACATGGCGGGAAAACTGAAAAAAAATTATTTATTTATTAATTTAAAACGGGTGTACACGATTGTACACGTGTACGGACCTTACCGAACCGGCAAACAAATCACCTCATGGTGCACTTCATGAGCCGATTTGCCTGCAGACCAGAGTAAGGCTCTTAACACCCAGCGTATAACGTACGCATCCTCGCAAGCACACGAATAATAGAATCATTTAAAACATTCCATCCGTGACTTTTACCTCGGACGGTCGTGACAAAAATACGTTTACACTCCTTGGATTATGTTACCTATATCGCGGCAAGCCCCACACACACATCCTCCACCATGTTCAGAATTAAACACAGGTTCGTATTTCATAATGGACCATCCCCAAGACGCCATGCTTACCTTGGCGACGTCCACTCGAAATCCAGCGGTGCCTCCAGATTGTCGGGGAAGTGGTGTGAGACTCAAGACTCCAATGATGTCACAGGTTTACAAAAGATCACAACTTTATTAACTGGTTGTTCACTTCATTCCAATACCAAATAACTACCGTTTAACTCAATGGACCAGGTAACTCTATCCGCATAGTCCCTCTTTCGTGGCTGCAGCGCCGTACTCGTGGTACGCGTTCATTCCGTCGGGCAGGGCTTCTGAGGATGAGTGCTCCTTGACTCAAAGTCTCTTCTGTTTATATGGGCAAACTTCAGTTAATCCTCTGTGCGCTGAAATCGTAATCCCTTCTCCGCAGCAATGTTACTCAGTCATCCTGCTCGCCTTCCTGGCACCAACTCGCTCCTCCCTGCTGGGAATTTGCTTCATCCTCTTTGCATCCCGATGAAAGACAATAGTACGGGCTTGGGAATGTGTGTTAGCCCGGGGTCGTGCTAAAGCTACACAACAGGACTCCCAGCTTCGACAGGGCGAGATGCATTCCTGACATTCTTACGACCACCTGCTCGTACCTTGGTTCATTACCAGTTCCAACCAATGAGTTACACTGAGTTACACTTCCACAATGTCATCGGCGAAGCAGTGGAATTGGAGACCATGACGGCGGATTAAGTGACCGAGGGGGGACAGGTAAAGGATGAAGAGGAGGGGGCCAAGAACTGAACCTTGGGGGACACCTTGGGGGAGGGGAGCAGTGGGGGATTTGCAGTTATTGATGGAGATGAACTGGCGTCTGTCAGAGAGGTATGATTTAATCCAAGAGAGGGCAGTGCCGGTAACGTTAAAGGTGAATTCAAGTCGGGTGAGGAGGATGGTGTGATCGATGGTGTCAAAGGCAGCGCTGAGGTCGAGGAGGACGAGAATGTTGAGGTTGCCAGCGTCAGAGGAGAGGAGAAGGTCGTTGGTGATTTTGAGGAGAGCAGTTTCAGTACTGTGGTTGGAGCGGAATCCGGATTGGAATGTTTCATACAGGTTATTGGCAGAGAGGTGATGTTTGAGTTGAGTGGCTACAGCGCGTTCCAAAACTTTTGACAGAAAGGGTAGGTTGGAGATGGGTCTGAAGTTGTTTAGGGTGTCAGGGTTTAGACCAGGTTTTTTTAGAATGGGGGTAACAGCAGCAATTTTGAGGGAAGGTGGGACGATGCCTGTAGACAGGGAGGAGTTTATTGTTGCAATGATAAGTGGAGAGAGAGCAGGGAGGGAGGCCTTGACAAAGCTGGAGGGGATGGGGTCAAGAGTGCAGGTGGCAGTTTTCATTCCTATGAGGAGTTCAGAGAGGTCAGTAGGGGAGATTGGGGAGAACCGAGACAGGGGAAGGCAGGACAAGGGGGGGGCAGGTGGTTGGAGGGGGAGCGGGTGCGGCGGTGGTCAAGCTGTTGTAGATGTTGTCAATTTTGCGTTGGAAGAAAGAGAGGAAGGAGATGCAGTTGTCTACTGTGAATGACTGGGTGGTGGTGTTCAGGGGGCGGAGGAGTTTGTTTATTGTCGAGAAGAGTGCTTTTGGGTTTCCGGAGCCAGAGTGGATAATTTGAGAGTAGTAGGCGGAGCGGGCGCAGGAGAGGGCATCTTTGTAGTGTTGTAGGTGGTCCTTGTAGGCTTGGGAGTGAACTGTGAGACCCGTTTTATTGCGGAGTCTTTCAAGTTGGCGAGCACGAGTTTTCATCAGGCGGAGTTCAGGGGTAAACCAGGGAGCAGAATGGGTGAAAGAAACTGTTTTGGTTTTTACAGGCGCAATCTGGTCAAGGCAGGAGGAGAGAGTGTGGTTGTAGTAGTCAGTGAGGTCGCAAGGGGTGTGGAGGTCAATGAAGGGAGAAGTGGACATTTTTTCAGAGAGGGTGGATGAGAATGAGGTAGGTGAAAGAGCGTTTAGCTTACGGAAGTTGATAGTGCGATAATGCCTTGGTGTTGGGGCGGGGATGTTGATGGTCAGAGTGATGGCTAAGTGGTCAGAGAGGGTGAGGTCGGAGCCAGAGAGATGGTGCAAATTTAATCCAGTGGAGCAGACAAGGTCCAAAATGTGACCACGGATATGGGTAGGAAAGTCGACATGTTGAGTAAGGTTAAAGCAGGTGAATAAATCAGTGAAGTCAGTGGTTATTGTGGAGTCAGTGGAGTCCATGTGGATATTGAAATCACCAAGGAGGAGGATTGAGGGGGAGAGGGAACATAGCTGGGTCAGAAAGTAGGAGAAGTCAGACAGGAATGATGGGTGTGGTTTGGGAGGGCGGTAGACGACAGCCATGACTGACTGCGTGCGACCAGAGAGTTTAAAAGCCAGGTGTTCAAATGATGGAGCAGATGAGATGGAGATGAGGTTGGTCTTGATGTCTTGACGGTGGATAACGGCAATTCCACCACCTCGGCCCTCCGAGCATGGTTTATTGATGTAGGAATATCCATTGGGTGTGGTGAGGTTGAGTGTGTAGTAATCCAGAGGTTGTTGCCAGGTTTCGGTGAGACAGAGAAAGTCCAGTTTGTTATCCAGGATGTATTCGTTCAGGATGAGGCATTTGTTGTTGAGGGACCGGGTGTTGAACAGGGTGAGCTTGATGTTGTTTTGAACAGCAGGGATGAATTCAGGTGATTTAGCCAGGGTTCGTAGGCAGGAGGTGCGATCGTGTGCGTTGCTGTGACCAGGTGCGCTGGGACGAAGAGTGAGAGTGCGCTGAGCCGACCAGAGGACGGGGATGGAGTGACCTGATTGCAAATAAATAAACTTACGACCGGAGCCACGGTGAATGTACCTGGGTCGTCGGAGGAGTCCATTTGATTTGATGGCAGAGATGCATGATGGGGTGGAGCGGGTATTGAGCAGAAGGAGCCTTGCGGCGGATTACCGCAGAGCCATGCCAGGCAGGAGCAGAGAGACGAGACGAGGCCAAGGTTGAGGAGGTGAAACAATGGTCCCAACCCACGAGAGCGGGCCCGAGGAAACGAAGGAGCCAGGTAGGTGAAGCCAGGAGCAGAGCCGGGACCAAGCAGGGGGCAGGCAGGAGCAAAGAGACGATCACGAGGCCAAGGTTGATCACGGCAAAGCGGCAAATGCAGCGGCAATCGACCGCCGCCGCTACAAATCTAGATCACGGCGGGAAACCGCCACCAAACCGCTGCGATGGTCACAACCCACGAGAGCGCGCCCGAGGAAACAGCGAACAGGCGAAGGAGCCGGGCAGGCGAAGCAGGGAGCAGAGCCGGGGCTATGCAGAGGGCAGACTCAATGGCCAAAAATCCGCACGACCACCAAAAAAGAAAGCAACTGACAGTGGCCCGGTCGAAGAGGCGGCGAGCATGTGACGCCTGCGTCCTCTTCATAAATTGTACACATTTATAACAAAATAACATTTTATACATTTATAACAAAATAACATTTTACACATTTATAACAAAATAACATTTTACACATTTATAACGAAATAACATTTTACACATTATTAACAAAATAACATTTTACACATTTATAACAAAAACCGGGTGAGAAACATGTGTGATATGTGTGCAATGGTCCTGGACTAGAAGGTAAAAATTGTAGGAGGTCATGTCAGGTCCTCTCAAAGTTTGGATACGTGGATCCTGGACTAGACGGTAAAAAGTGTAGGAGGTCATGTCTGATCCTCTCAAAGTTTGGATACCTGGATCCTGGACTAGAGGGTGAAAAGCGTAGGAGGTCATGTCAGGTCCTCTCAAAGTTTGGATACGTGGATCCTGGACGAGACGGTAAAAAGTGTCGGAGGTCATGGCTGATCCTCTCAAAGTTTGGATACCTGGATCCTGGACCAGACGGTAAAAAGTGTAGGAGGTCATTTCTGATCCTCTCAATGTTTGGATCCTGGACTAGAGGGTAAAAAGTGCAGGAGGTCATGTCTGATCCTCTCAAAGTTTGGATACCTGGATCCTGGACTAGAGGGTAAAAAGTGCAGGAGGTCATGTCTGATCCTCTCAAAGTTTGGATACGTGGATCCTGGACTAGACGGAAAAAAGTGTCGGAGGTCATGGCTGATCCTCTCAAAGTTTGGATACCTGGATCCTGGACCAGACGGTAAAAAGTGTAGGAGGTCATTTCTGATCCTCTCAATGTTTGGATACCTGGATCCTGGACTAGAGGGTAAAAAGTGCAGGAGGTCATGTCTGATCCTCTCAAAGTTCGGATACCTGGATCCTGGACTAGACGGTAAAAAGTGTAGGAGGTCATGTCTGATCCTCTCAAAGTTTGGATACCTGGATCCTGGACTAGAGGGTAAAAAGTGGAGGAGGTCATGTCTGATCCTCTCAAAGTTCGGATACCTGGATCCTGGACCAGACGGTAAAAAGTGTGGGAGGTCATGTCAGGTCCTCTCAAAGTTTGGATACGTGGATCCTGGACGAGACGGTAAAAAGTGTATGAGGTCATGTCTGATATTCTCAAAGGTTGGAACCTGGACTGGAGGGTGAAAAGTGCAGGAGGTCATGTCTGATCCTCTCAAAGTTTGGATACCTGGATCCTGGACTAGACGGTAAAAAGTGTAGGAGGTCATGTCTGATCCTCTCAAAGTTTGGATACCTGGATCCTGGACTAGACGGTAAAAAGTGTAGGAGGCCATGTGTGATCCTCTCAAAGTTTGGATCCTGGACTAGAGGGTAAAAAGTGCAGGAGGTCGTGTCTGATCCTCTCAACGTTTGGATACCTGGATCCTGGACTAGAGGGTAAAAAGTGCAGGAGGTCATGTCTGATCCTCTCAAAGTTCGGATACCTGGATCCTGGACTAGACAGTAAAAAGTGTAGGAGGTCATGTCTGATCCTCTCAAAGTTTGGATACCTGGATCCTGGACTAGAGGGTAAAAAGTGTAGGAGGTCATGTCTGATCCTCTCAAAGTTCGGATACCTGGATCCTGGACTAGACGGTAAAAAGTGTGGGAGGTCATGTCAGGTCCTCTCAAAGTTTGGATACGTGGATCCTGGACTAGACGGTAAAAAGTGTAGGAGGTCATGTCTGATATTCTCAAAGGTTGGAACCTGGACTGGAGGGTAAAAAGTGCAGGAGGTCATGTCTGATCCTCTCAAAGTTTGGATACCTGGATCCTGGACTAGACGGTAAAAAGTGTAGGAGGTCATGTCTGATCCTCTCAAAGTTTGGATACCTGGATCCTGGACTAGACGGCAAAAAGTGTAGGAGGTCATGTGTGATCCTCTCAAAGTTTGGATCCTGGACTAGAGGGTAAAAAGTGCAGGAGGTCATGTCTGATCATCTCAAAGTTTGGATACCTGGATCCTGGACTAGACGGTAAAAAGTGTAGGAGGTCATGTCTGATCCTCTCAAAGTTTGGATACCTGGATCCTGGACCAGACGGTAAAAAGTGTAGGAGGTCATGTCTGATATTCTCAAAGTTTGGATTCGTGGATCCTGGACTAGACGGTAAAAAGTGTATGAGGTCATGTCTGATCCTCTCAAACTTTGGATCCTGGACTAGAGGGTAAAAAGGGCAGGAGGTCATGTCTGATCCTCTCAAAGTTTGGATGCTGGACTACAGGGTAAAAAGGGCAAGAGGTCATGTCTGATCCTCTCAAAGTTTGGATCCTGGACTAGATGGTAAAAAGTGCAGGAGGTCATGTCTGATCCTCTCAAAGTTTGGATCCTGGACGAGATGGTAAAAAGTGCAGGAGGTCATGTCTGATCCTCTCAAAGTTTGGATGCTGAACGAGATGGTAAAAAGTGCAGGAGGTCATGTCTGATCCTCTGAAAGTTTGAATCCTGGACTAGATGGTAAAAAGTGCAGGAGGTCATGTCTGATCCTCTCAAAGTTTGGATCCTGGACTAGATGGTAAAAAGTGCAGGAGGTCATGTCTGATCCTCTCAAAGTTGGATACCTGGATCCTGGACTAGACGGTAAAAAGTGTAGGAGGTCATGTCTGATCCTCTCAAAGTTTGGATCCTGGACTAGATGGTAAAAAGTGCAGGAGGTCATGTCTTATCCTTTCAAAGTTTGGATCCTGGACTACACGGTAAAAAGTGCAGGAGGTCATGTCTTATCCTCTCAAAGTTTGGATCCTGGACTACACGGTAAAAAGTGCAGGAGGTCATGTCTTATCCTCTCAAAGTTTGTATCCTGGACGAGATGGTAAAAAGTGCAGGAGGTCATGTCTTATCCTCTCAAAGTTTGGATCCTGGACTAGATGGTAAAACGTGCAGGAGGTCATGTCTTATCCTCTCAAAGTTTGGATCCTGGACTAGATGGTAAAAAGTGCAGGAGGTCATGTCTTATCCTCTCAAAGTTTGGATCCTGGACTACACGGTAAAAAGTGCAGGAGGTCATGTCTTATCCTCTCAAAGTTTGGATCCTGGACGAGATGGTAAAAAGTGCAGGTCATGTCTTATCCTCTCAAAGTTTGGATCCTGGACTAGAGGGTAAAAAGTGCAGGAGGTCATGTCTTATCCTCTCAAAGTTTGGATCCTGGGCGAGATGGTAAAAAGTGCAGGAGGTCATATCTTATCCTCTCAAAGTTTGGATCCTGGACTAGATGGTAAAAAGTGCAGGAGGTCATGTCTTATCCTCTCAAAGTTTGGATCCTGGACTACACGGTAAAAAGTGCAAGAGGTCATGTCTTATCCTCTCAAAGTTTGGATCCTGGACTACACGGTAAAAAGTGCAGGAGGTCATGTCTTATCCTCTCAAAGTTTGGATCCTGGACGAGATGGTAAAAAGTGCAGGAGGTCATGTCTTATCCTCTCAAAGTTTGGATCCTGGACTGGAGGGTAAAAAGTGCAGGAGGTCATGTCTTATCCTCTCAAAGTTTGGATCCTGGACTAGATGGTAAAAAGTGCAGGAGGTCATGTCTTATCCTCTCAAAGTTTGGATCCTGGACTACACGGTAAAAAGTGCAGGAGGTCATGTCTTATCCTCTCAAAGTTTGGATCCTGGGCTTGATGTTAAAAAGTGCAGGAGGTCATGTCTTATCCTCTCAAAGTTTGGATCCTGGACTTGATGGTAAAAAGTGCAGGAGGTCATGTCTTATCCTCTCAAAGTTTGGATCCTGGACTACACGGTAAAAAGTGCAGGAGGTCATGTCTTATCCTCTCAAAGTTTGGATCCTGGACTAGATGGTAAAAAGTGCAGGAGGTCATGTCTTATCCTCTCAAAGTTTGGATCCTGGACTAGATGGTAAAAAGTGCAGGAGGTCATGTCTGATCCTCTCAAAGTTTGGATCCTGGACTAGATGGTAAAAAGTGTAGGAGGTCATGTCTGATCCTCTCAAAGTTTGGATCCTGGACTAGATGGTAAAAAGTGCAGGAGGTCATGTATTATCCTCTCAAAGTTTGTATCCTGGACTACACGGTAAAAAGTGCAGGAGGTCATGTCTTATCCTCTCAAAGTTTGGATCCTGGACGAGATGGTAAAAAGTGCAGGAGGTCATGTCTGATCCTCTCAAAGTTTGCATCCTGGACTAGATGGTAAAAAGTGCAGGAGGTCATGTCTGATCGTCTCAAAGTTGGATACCTGGATCCTGGACTAGACGGTAAAAAGTGTAGGAGGTCATGTCTGATCCTCTCAAAGTTTGGATCCTGGACTAGATGGTAAAAAGTGCAGGAGGTCATGTCTTATCCTCTCAAAGTTTGGATCCTGGACTAGACGGTAAAAAGTGTAGGAGGTCATGTCTGATCCTCTCAGAGTTTGGATCCTGGACTCGACGGTAAAAAGTGTAGGAGGTCATGTCTGATCCTCTCAAAGTTTGGATCCTGGACTAGATGGTAAAAAGTGCAGGAGGTCATGTCTTATCCTCTCAAAGTTTGGATTCTGGACTAGATGGTAAAAAGTGCAGGAGGTCATGTTTTATCCTCTCAAAGTTTGGATCCTGGACTAGATGGTAAAAAGTGCAGGAGGTCATGTCTTATCCTCTCAAAGTTTGGATCCTGGACTAGATGGTAAAAAGTGCAGGAGGTCATGTTTTATCCTCTCAAAGTTTGGATCCTGGACGAGATGGTAAAAAGTGCAGGAGGTCATGTCTTATCCTCTCAAAGTTTGGATCCTGGACTAGATGGTAAAAAGTGCAGGAGGTCATGTCTTATCCTCTCAAAGTTTGGATCCTGGACTAGATGGTAAAAAGTGTAGGAGGTCATGTCTGATCCTCTCAAAGTTTGGATCCTGGACTAGATGGTAAAAAGTGTAGGAGGTCATGTCTGATCCTCTCAAAGTTTGGATCCTGGACTACACGGTAAAAAGTGTAGGAGGTCATGTCTGATCCTCTCAAAGTTTGGATCCTGGACTAGATGGTAAAAAGTGCAGGAGGTCATGTCTGATCCTCTCAAAGTTTGTATCCTGGACTACACAGTAAAAAGTGCAGGAGGTCATGTCTGATCCTCTCAAAGTTTGGATCCTGGACTAGATGGTAAAAAGTGCAGGAGGTCATGTCTTATCCTCTCAAAGTTTGGATCCTGGACTAGATGGTAAAAAGTGCAGGAGGTCATGTCTTATCCTCTCAAAGTTTGGATCCTGGACTACACGGTAAAAAGTGCAGGAGGTCATGCCTTATCCTCTCAAAGTTTGGATCCTGGACTAGATGGTAAAAAGTGCAGGAGGTCATGTCTTATCCTCTCAAAGTTTGGATCCTGGACTAGATGGTAAAAAGTGCAGGAGGTCATGTCTGATCCTCTCAAAGTTTGGATCCTGGACTAGATGGTAAAAAGTGTAGGAGGTCATGTCTGATCCTCTCAAAGTTTGGATCCTGGACTAGATGGTAAAAAGTGCAGGAGGTCATGTCTTATCCTCTCAAAGTTTGTATCCTGGACTACACGGTAAAAAGTGCAGGAGGTCATGTCTTATCCTCTCAAAGTTTGGATCCTAGACGAGATGGTAAAAAGTGCAGGAGGTCATGTCTGATCCTCTCAAAGTTTGCATCCTGGACTAGATGGTAAAAAGTGCAGGAGGTCATGTCTGATCGTCTCAAAGTTGGATACCTGGATCCTGGACTAGACGGTAAAAAGTGTAGGAGGTCATGTCTGATCCTCTCAAAGTTTGGATCCTGGACTAGATGGTAAAAAGTGCAGGAGGTCATGTCTTATCCTCTCAAAGTTTGGATCCTGGACTCGACGGTAAAAAGTGTAGGAGGTCATGTCTGATCCTCTCAAAGTTTGGATCCTGGACTAGATGGTAAAAAGTGTAGGAGGTCATGTCTGATCCTCTCAAAGTTTGGATCCTGGACTCGACGGTAAAAAGTGTAGGAGGTCATGTCTGATCCTCTCAAAGTTTGGATCCTGGACTAGATGGTAAAAAGTGCAGGAGGTCATGTCTTATCCTCTCAAAGTTTGGATCCTGGACTAGATGGTAAAGAGTGCAGGAGGTCATGTTTTATCCTCTCAAAGTTTGGATCCTGGACTAGATGGTAAAAAGTGCAGGAGGTCATGTCTTATCCTCTCAAAGTTTGGATCCTGGACTAGATGGTAAAAAGTGCAGGAGGTCATGTTTTATCCTCTCAAAGTTTGGATCCTGGACGAGATGGTAAAAAGTGCAGGAGGTCATGTCTTATCCTCTCAAAGTTTGGATCCTGGACTAGATGGTAAAAAGTGCAGGAGGTCATGTCTTATCCTCTCAAAGTTTGGATCCTGGACTAGATGGTAAAAAGTGTAGGAGGTCATGTCTGATCCTCTCAAAGTTTGGATCCTGGACTAGATGGTAAAAAGTGTAGGAGGTCATGTCTGATACTCTCAAAGTTTGGATCCTGGACTACACGGTAAAAAGTGTAGGAGGTCATGTCTGATCCTCTCAAAGTTTGGATCCTGGACTACACGGTAAAAAGTGCAGGAGGTCATGTCTGATCCTCTCAAAGTTTGGATCCTGGACTACACGGTAAAAAGTGCAGGAGGTCATGTCTGATCCTCTCAAAGTTTGGATCCTGGACTAGATGGTAAAAAGTGCAGGAGGTCATGTCTTATCCTCTCAAAGTTTGGATCCTGGACTAGATGGTAAAAAGTGCAGGAGGTCATGTCTTATCCTCTCAAAGTTTGGATCCTGGACTACACGGGAAAAAGTGCAGGAGGTCATGCCTTATCCTCTCAAAGTTTGGATCCTGGACTAGATGGTAAAAAGTGCAGGAGGTCGGGTCTTATCCTCTCAAAGTTTGGATCCTGGACTAGATGGTAAAAAGTGCAGGAGGTCATGTCTGATCCTCTCAAAGTTTGGATCTTGGACTAGATGGTAAAAAGTGTAGGAGGTCATGTCTGATCCTCTCAAAGTTTGGATCCTGGACTAGATGGTAAAAAGTGCAGGAGGTCATGTCTTATCCTCTCAAAGTTTGTATCCTGGACTACACGGTAAAAAGTGCAGGAGGTCATGTCTGATCCTCTCAAAGTTTGGATCCTGGACTCGACGGTAAAAAGTGTAGGAGGTCATGTCTGATCCTCTCAAAGTTTGGATCCTGGACTAGATGGTAAAAAGTGCAGGAGGTCATGTCTTATCCTCTCAAAGTTTGGATCCTGGACTCGATGGTAAAAAGTGTAGGAGGTCATGTCTGATCCTCTCAAAGTTTGGATCCTGGACTAGATGGTAAAAAGTGTAGGAGGTCATGTCTGATCCTCTCAAAGTTTGGATCCTGGACTACACGGTAAAAAGTGTAGGAGGTCATGTCTGATCCTCTCAAAGTTTGGATCCTGGACGACACAGTAAAAAGTGCAGGAGGTCATGTCTGATCCTCTCAAAGTTTGGATCCTGGACTACACAGTAAAAAGTGCAGGAGGTCATGTCTGATCCTCTCAAAGTTTGGATCCTGGACTAGATGGTAAAAAGTGCAGGAGGTCATGTCTTATCCTCTCAAAGTTTGGATCCTGGACTAGATGGTAAAAAGTGCAGGAGGTCATGTCTTATCCTCTCAAAGTTTGGATCCTGGACTACACGGTAAAAAGTGCAGGAGGTCATGCCTTATCCTCTCAAAGTTTGGATCCTGGACTAGATGGTAAAAAGTGCAGGAGGTCATGTCTTATCCTCTCAAAGTTTGGATCCTGGACTAGATGGTAAAAAGTGCAGGAGGTCATGTCTGATCCTCTCAAAGTTTGGATCCTGGACTAGATGGTAAAAAGTGTAGGAGGTCATGTCTGATCCTCTCAAAGTTTGGATCCTGGACTAGATGGTAAAAAGTGCAGGAGGTCATGTCTGATCCTCTCAAAGTTTGGATCCTGGACTAGATGGTAAAAAGTGCAGGAGGTCATGTCTGATCGTTTCAAAGTTGGATACCTGGATCCTGGACTAGACGGTAAAAAGTGTAGGAGGTCATGTCTGATCCTCTCAAAGTTTGGATCCTGGACTAGATGGTAAAAAGTGCAGGAGGTCATGTCTTATCCTCTCAAAGTTTGGATCCTGGACTCGACGGTAAAAAGTGTAGGAGGTCATGTCTGATCCTCTCAAAGTTTGGATCCTGGACTAGATGGTAAAAAGTGTAGGAGGTCATGTCTGATCCTCTCAAAGTTTGGATCCTGGACTCGATGGTAAAAAGTGTAGGAGGTCATGTCTGATCCTCTCAAAGTTTGGATCCTGGACTAGATGGTAAAAAGTGCAGGAGGTCATGTCTTATCCTCTCAAAGTTTGGATCCTGGACTAGATGGTAAAAAGTGCAGGAGGTCATGTCTGATCCTCTCAAAGTTTGGATCCTGGACTAGATGGTAAAAAGTGCAGGAGGTCATGTCTGATCGTCTCAAAGTTGGATACCTGGATCCTGGACTAGACGGTAAAAAGTGTAGGAGGTCATGTCTGATCCTCTCAAAGTTTGGATCCTGGACTAGATGGTAAAAAGTGCAGGAGGTCATGTCTTATCCTCTCAAAGTTTGGATCCTGGACTCGACGGTAAAAAGTGTAGGAGGTCATGTCTGATCCTCTCAAAGTTTGGATCCTGGACTAGATGGTAAAAAGTGTAGGAGGTCATGTCTGATCCTCTCAAAGTTTGGATCCTGGACTCGACGGTAAAAAGTGTAGGAGGTCATGTCTGATCCTCTCAAAGTTTGGATCCTGGACTAGATGGTAAAAAGTGCAGGAGGTCATGTCTTATCCTCTCAAAGTTTGGATCCTGGACTAGATGGTAAAAAGTGCAGGAGGTCATGTTTTATCCTCTCAAAGTTTGGATCCTGGACTAGATGGTAAAAAGTGCAGGAGGTCATGTCTTATCCTCTCAAAGTTTGGATCCTGGACTAGATGGTAAAAAGTGCAGGAGGTCATGTTTTATCCTCTCAAAGTTTGGATCCTGGACGAGATGGTAAAAAGTGCAGGAGGTCATGTCTTATCCTCTCAAAGTTTGGATCCTGGACTAGATGGTAAAAAGTGCAGGAGGTCATGTATGATCCTCTCAAAGTTTGGATCCTGGACTAGATGGTAAAAAGTGCAGGAGGTCATGTCTGATCGTCTCAAAGTTGGATACCTGGATCCTGGACTAGACGGTAAAAAGTGTAGGAGGTCATGTCTGATCCTCTCAAAGTTTGGATCCTGGACTAGATGGTAAAAAGTGCAGGAGGTCATGTCTTATCCTCTCAAAGTTTGGATCCTGGACTCGACGGTAAAAAGTGTAGGAGGTCATGTCTGATCCTCTCAAAGTTTGGATCCTGGACTAGATGGTAAAAAGTGTAGGAGGTCATGTCTGATCCTCTCAAAGTTTGGATTCTGGACTCGACGGTAAAAAGTGTAGGAGGTCATGTCTGATCCTCTCAAAGTTTGGATCCTGGACTAGATGGTAAAAAGTGCAGGAGGTCATGTCTTATCCTCTCAAAGTTTGGATCCTGGACTAGATGGTAAAAAGTGCAGGAGGTCATGTTTTATCCTCTCAAAGTTTGGATCCTGGACTAGATGGTAAAAAGTGCAGGAGGTCATGTCTTATCCTCTCAAAGTTTGGATCCTGGACTAGATGGTAAAAAGTGCAGGAGGTCATGTTTTATCCTCTCAAAGTTTGGATCCTGGACGAGATGGTAAAAAGTGCAGGAGGTCATGTCTTATCCTCTCAAAGTTTGGATCCTGGACTAGATGGTAAAAAGTGCAGGAGATCATGTCTTATCCTCTCAAAGTTTGGATCCTGGACTAGATGGTAAAAAGTGTAGGAGGTCATGTCTGATCCTCTCAAAGTTTGGATCCTGGACTAGATGGTAAAAAGTGTAGGAGGTCATGTCTGATACTCTCAAAGTTTGGATCCTGGACTACACGGTAAAAAGTGTAGGAGGTCATGTCTGATCCTCTCAAAGTTTGGATCCTGGACTACACGGTAAAAAGTGCAGGAGGTCATGTCTGATCCTCTCAAAGTTTGGATCCTGGACTACACGGTAAAAAGTGCAGGAGGTCATGTCTGATCCTCTCAAAGTTTGGATCCTGGACTACACGGTAAAAAGTGCAGGAGGTCATGTCTGATCCTCTCAAAGTTTGGATCCTGGACGAGATGGTAAAAAGTGTCGGATAGGGCCAAAAACGATATATAGCACGAGGATGTTTCAAAAAGTTGTGGACGGATTTGGACGACACTTGGTAGACAGTTGTGTGTGTGACAAAGACGGTTCGATTGGATTTTGGTGAAGATCTGAATACGGATCCGGATAGGGGAATTATTTAAGTTTTAAAAGTGATTTTTCACCATTGAGAGATAGGACGAAAAGCGATATATTGCATGACATTTAAAAAGTTGTGGACGAGTTGGTTTGGCGACAACAACAAGCCGATTAGATTTTGGTTCAGATCCGAATCCAGGTCCGGCCTATCGTTGGGATACAAAACAAACTGTTCAGCCTGGCGGAGGTATGCACTCCACCAAGTGTCGTTCTGGTGGTACCGGTATGCACTCCACCAAGTGTCGTTCTGGTGGTACCGGTATGCACTCCACCAAGTGTCGTTCTGGTGGTACCGGTATGCACTCCACCAAGTGTCGTTCTGGTGGTACCGGTATGCGCTCTACCAAGTGTCGTTCTGGTGGCACCGGTATGCGCTCTACCAAGTGTCGTTCTGGTGGTACGGGTATGCGCGCTACCAAGTGTCGTTCTGGTGGTACGGGTATGCGCTCTACCAAGTGTCGTTCTGGTGGTACCGGTATGCGCTCTACCAAGTGTCGTTCTGGTGGTACCGGTATTGGATCTACCAAGTGTCGTTCTGGTGGTACCGGTATGCGTTCTACCAAGTGTCGATCTGGTGGTACCGGTATGTGCTCTACCAAGTGTCGTTCTGGTCGTACTGGTATGCACTCTACCAAGTGCTGTTCTGGTGGTACCGGTATGCGCTCTCACAAGTGTTGTTCTGGTGGTACCGGTATGCGCTCTACCAAGTGTCATTCTGGTGGTACCGGTATGCGCTCCACCAAGTGTCGTTCTGGTGGTACCGGTATTGGATCTACCAAGTGTCGTTCTGGTGGTATCGGTATGCGTTCTACCAAGTGTCGATGTGGTGGTAATGGTATGCGCTCTACCAAGTGTTGTTCTGGTGGTACCGGTATGCGCTCTACCAAGTGTCATTCTGGTGGTACCGGTATGCGCTCCACCAAGTGTCGTTCTGGTGGTACCGGTATGCGCTCTACCAAGTGTCATTCTGGTGGTACCGGTATGCGCTCCACCAAGTGTCGTTCTGGTGGTACCGGTATTGGATCTACCAAGTGTCGTTCTGGTGGTACCGGTATGCGTTCTACCAAGTGTCGATCTGGTGGTACTGGTATGCACTCTACCAAGTGTCGTTCTGGTGGTACCAGTATGCGCTCTACCAAGTGTCGTTCTGGTGGTACCGGTATGCGCTCTACCAAGTGTCGTTCTGGTGGTACCGGTATGAACCCTACCAAGTGCTGTTCTAGTGGAACCGGTATGCACTCTACCAAGTGTCGTTCTGGTGGTACCGGTATGCACCCTACCAAGTGTCGTTCTGGTGGTACCGGTATGCGCTCTACCAAGTGTCGATCTGGTGGTACTGGTATGCGCTCTACCAAGTGTCGTTCGGGTGGTACCGGTATGCACTGTACCAAGTGTCGTTCTGGTGGTACGGGTATGCGCGCTACCAAGTGTCGTTCTGGTGGTACCGGTATGCACCCTACCAAGTGCTCTTCTGGTGGTACGGGTATGCGTGCTACCAAGTGTCGTTCTGGTGGTACCGGTATGCTCCCTACCAAGTGCTCTTCTGGTGGTACTGGTATGCACCCTACCAAGTGCTCTTCTGGTGGTATGGGTATGCGCGCTACCAAGTGTCGTTCTGGTGGTACTGGTATGCGCTCTACCAATTTTCGTTCTGATGGTACAGGTATGCGTTCTACCAAGTGTCATTCTGGTGGTACTGGTATGCGCGCTACCAAGTGTCGTTCTGGTGGTACGGGTATGCGCGCTACCAAGTGTCGTTCTGGTGGTATGGGTATGCGCGCTACCAAGTGTCGTTCTGGTGGTACCGGTATGCGCTCTACCAAGTGTCGTTCTGGTGGTACGGGTATGCGCGCTACCAAGTGTCGTTCTGGTGGTACGGGTATGCGCGCTACCAAGTGTCGTTCTGGTGGTACCGGTATGCGCGCTACCAAGTGTCGATCTGGTGGTACTGGTATGCGCTCTACCAAGTGTCGTTCGGGTGGTACCGGTATGCACTGTACCAAGTGTCGATCTGGTGGTACGGGTATGCGCGCTACCAAGTGTCGTTCTGGTGGTACCGGTATACGCCCTACCTAGTGTCGTTCTGGTGGTACGGGTATGCGCTCTACCAAGTGTCGTTCTGGTGGTACGGGTATGCGCGCTACCAAGTGTCGTTCTGGTGGTACCGGTATGCGTGCTACCAAGTGTCGTTCTGGTGGTACGGGTATGCGCTCTACCAAGTGTCGTTCTGGTGGTACGGGTATGCGCGCTACGAAGTGTCGTTCTGGTGGTACGGGTATGCGCTCTACCAAGTGTCGTTCTGGTGGTACGGGTATGCGCGCTACCAAGTGTCGTTCTGGTGGTATGGGTATGCGCTCTACCAAGTGTCGTTCTGGTGGTACGGGTATGCGCGCTACCAAGTGTCGTTCTGGTGGTACGGGTATGCGCTCTACCAAGTGTCGTTCTGGTGGTACCGGTATGCGCTCTACCAAGTGTCGTTCTGGTGGTACGGGTATGCGCTCTACCAAGTGTCGTTCTGGTGGTACCGGTATGCGTTCTACCAAGTGCTGTTCCAGTTTTAACTGAAATTCCATTGTTGTTTTGAATCGAATGAACATTTTACCTCTCCCGGTGATAAAACTCAAAATTCATCACAAACAGTGCCTTGGGAAGAAGATACCTGGATGGTACGTGGGAAGAAGATACCTGCATGGTACGTGGGAAGAAGATACATGCATGGTATGTGGGAGGTATAGTACAGGTACCTGTATGGTACATGGGAGGCAGATACTTGTATGGTACATAGGATAAAGATACTTGTACGGTACATGGAAGGTAGATACCTCTACGGTTCTGAACGAATGACCACTCTCTTGGTTGGCTGCTTTGCATTTTAAAAGAGACTCATCTGGTTTATCCGCATAGTTTGTACATTAGTAAATGTAATCTTCACTTATTTCACCAACACCGCATCGCTTGAGGCCGTGAATAGCTGAAATATTTGAGACATCAGTATTCAGCTACGACATAAGCCTGAGATGCCGAAACCTCCTAATGCAAACCAAGTTAAACTCGTTCACTTTCGTCACTTTGAATACTCATCGACGATCTGTCGGTGCCTTTTACTGCCTGGACTTCATTTTCCCTGGATTTGGAGGTAATTCTCATTGGATTTGTAGGTAATTTTCACTGGATTTGGGGGTAATTCTCATTGGATTTGTACGTAATTTTCACTGGATTTGGGGGTAATTTTCACTGGATTTGGGGGTAATTTTCACTGGATTTGGGGGTAATTTTCACTGGATTTGGGGGTAATTTTCACTGGATTTGGGGGTGATATTGAAGAGAAACATCATTACATCTGTATCCAACAATTCTCTGTCGGGATGTGTGTGATGTGTGTGTGATGTGTGTGATGTGTGTGATGTGTGTGCGTGATGTGTGTGATGTGTGTGATGTGTGTGTGTGTGTGATGTGTGTGTGTGTGTGTGTGTGTGTGTGTGTGTGTGTGTGATGTGTGTGATGTGTGTGTGTGTGTGTGTGTGTGTGTGTGTGTTATGAGTGTGTGATGTGTGTGATGTGTGTGATGTGTGTGTGTGTGTGTGTGTGTGTGTGTATGTTGTGTGTGTGATGTGTGTGTGATGTGTGTGTGTGTGTGTGTGTGTATGTTGTGTGTGTGATGTGTGTGTTGTGTGTGTGTGTGTGTGTATGTTGTGTGTGTTGTGTGTGTGATGTGTGTGTGTGTGTGTGTGTGTGTGTGTGTGTGTGTGTGCGTGCTGTGTGTTATGTGTGTGTGATGTGTGTATGTGTGTATGTGTGTGATGTGTGTGTGTGTGTGTGTGATGTGTGTGTGTGTGTGATGTGTGTTATGTGTGTGTGATGTGTGTGTGTGTGTGTGTGTGTGTGTGTGTGTGTGTGTGTGTGTGTGTGTTATGTGTGTATGTGTGTGATGTTTGTGATGTGTGTGTTGTGTGTGATCTGTGTGGTGTGTGTGTGTGTGTGTGTGTGTGTGTTATGTGTGTGTGATGTGTGTGTGATGTGTGTGTGTGTGTGTGTGTGTGTGTGTGTGTGATGTGTGTTATGTGTGTGTGATGTGTGTACGTGTGTGTGTGTGTGTGTGTGTGTGTGTGATGTGTGTGTGTGTGTGTGTGTGTGTGTGTGATGTGTGTTATGTGTGTGTGTGTGTGTGTGTGTGTGTGATGTGTGTTATGTGTGTGATGTGTGTGTGTGTGTGTGTGTGTGTGTGTGTGTGTGTGTGTGTGTGTGTGTTATGTGTGTTATGTGTGTGTGATGTGTGTATGTGTGTGATGTTTGTGATGTGTGTGTTGTGTGTGATCTGTGTGGTGTGTGTGTGTGTGTGTGTGTGTGTGTTTGTGTGTGTGTGTGTGTGTGTGTTATGTGTGTTATGTGTGTGTGATGTGTGTGATGTTTGTGTGATGTGTGTGTGTGGTGTGTGTGTGTGTGTGTGTGTGTGTGTGTGTGTGTGTGTGTGTGTGTGTGTAATGTGTGTGTGTAATGTGTTGCTTCAGATATGAAATCTTTCGTCTTCTCCAATGGCTTGATCTCTGATCATCAATTTGGTTTCAGACCTGGTCACTCTACTCTGGACATGCTGCTTCTGCTTTCTCAACAATGAATGGAGGTTCTCAATGCCAAACAGGAAATTAGAGCTGTCTCCCTCAACATATCACGTGCCTTCGATACGGTCTGGCACCCCGCTCTGCTCACCAAACTCTCCTCCTTTGGTATCCATGGAAATCTCCACGCATGGCTGGCGGACTTCCTCTCTAGTCGTAGTCAACGTGTGGCCCTGAATGGGTTTCTCTCATCTCCTCTTCCTGTTCAGGGTGGAGTTCCCCAAGGCAGTGTTCTGGGCCCTGTGCTTTTTCTGGTCTTCATCAATGATCTCTCTGACTCTTTTGAAAATCCTCTCTATCTCTTTGCTGATGACTCTACTCTCTGTCGCTCCATTCCTCATCCCTCAGTTCGGCAGTCTGCAGCCTCCTCACTCTCTGCAGACCTGGACAAAATCACAGACTGGGCAAACACGTGGAACATGTCTTTCAATCCTGACAAATCTCACACTCTTACGATGTCTCTCCGAAAAGACCGACTGGACAACCCTCCCATCTACTTTCTGAATAATCCTCTCCAAGAAGTTCTGTCACTCAAGCTTTTGGGTCTCACTATCTGCCATGATCTTTCCTGGGAAAACCACATTTCAAATCTGGCCTCCAAAGCCAGTCGCCGACTGGGCATCCTCCGTCGTGCGAAATCCTTCCTTGGCACACCTGAGCTCCTCACCACATACAAGGCTTTCATCCGCAGCTCAATGGAATACTGCTCTCCCCTCTGGGCTGGTGCTCCTGCCTCACACCTAGCTTAGTAGGGTCCATATACGATAAAAAACTCACCTAACCCCCACAAAATTGATACAAAAGGTTTTTCAATGGATTCTGGTCCATTGGGCATGGTAAATAACATACTAAAAATCTAGTAACATCTGACTTCCGGAAAGGGGTCATTTTCAAGATGGCGTCCAAGATGGCCACCGGGAGCTTAAAATGGCCATATCTCAATTTATTATTCAACCTAGAAAGGTGGTTTTGGTGTCTAACCTTAGGTTTTAGGGCCCAAGGAATCCAATTGAATCAATAAAATTACCATCAGTTAATTATTTATTGACAAGTCCAAGATGGCATCCCAAGGTGACATCCTGATCCACTAAAATGGCTCTGTCGAGTAGTAGTCGACCTAGAGAGATATTTTCAGTGTGTATACCTAGGTTTAAGGCACCCAGGAAATCATCAAAATTACTTAAATAAGCACAAAGTAATCAGGTAATTCAGTAAGCCAGGTTTACCAGCCCATTCGGCATTTGTTGTCTTATACAGTTAGTCGCTATTCATCGTCATCCTCCGACTCCTCTGGAAGAAACTTGTTATGTGGATTGTCACATTCTTCAAGTTGGCACGGTCCACAGGCAGTCGTACATGGTAGTCCATATCGTCTACAAGAGCAGCGGAGTGTCTTGCAGGCAGTGGAGCACTTACAATGAATGACCTTCAAGAGACTGTCTGGAGCATTACAAGTGTACATTTCTTTTGGAAATGTCTAAAAATATGGATTTTGGTTATGCATACATGTACCAAATAATATACTTATTCCTTTTGAGATGAAAATAAATTGTTTGTCAGATTTTTCAGTCTCCCGCCCCCTCCCCCCCCCCCCCCACCTCCCCCATATAAAATAGTCTGTCCCTTGACATAACCTCTCAAGCTTTGTACAAACCTTTATCTGTAATGATCACTGAATACTGTGGACTGGAGTCACAGGTGGCAGTGGTGTCGACACATTACACTCTTATCTCCAATCTGAAACACACACTTGGTTCATTAGCTGGTGAGTCGGAGGATGACGATGAATAGCGACGAACTGTATAAGACAACAAATGCCTAATGAGCTGGTAAACCTGGCTTACTGGATTACCTGATTACTTTGTGCTTATTTAAGTAAATTTGATGATTTCCTGGGTGCCTTAAACCTAGGTATACACACTGAAAAAATCTCTCTAGGTTGACTACTATTCGGCAGCCATTTTAGTGGATCAGGATGTCACCTTGGGATGCCATCTTGGACTTGTCAATAAATAATTAACTGATGGTAATTTTATTGATTCAATTGCATTCCTTGGGCCCTAAAACCTAGGGTTAGACACCAAAACCACCTTTCTAGGTTGAATAATAATTGAGATATGGCCATTTTAAGCTCCCGGTGGCCATCTTGGACGCCATCTTGAAAATGACCCCTTTCCGGAAGTCAGATGTTACTAGATTTTTAGTATGTTATTTACCATGCCCAATGGTACCAGAATCCATTGAAAACCCTTTTGTATCAATTTTTTTGGGGTTCAACCATATATTGACCCCTCCAGCTCGTCCTCACGCTGTTGAAACCAAAGCGTTCAGAATCATTGGAATCTCCCGCGATGAAGCTAACTCCAAGGGCTTTTCACTCACTCACGGCAGGCAGGTTGGTGGTCTTTCCGTCTTCTACCGACTCCTCTCCGGCCTTGCCCCCCCAGCTCTCTCTGGGCTCTGTCCCCCAAATATTCCTACAGGTCGCACAAGATCTGCCAGCAACCCTCTGATGGTTAAACTGCCGAAATCTCGGCTCTCTGCTCACCTTCACTCTTTCATTCCTCTTTTCTCCCGCCTCTGGAACAAACTCCCTCACTCCCTTCAATCCCACTCCTCCCTCCAGGTCTTTAAAACAGCTGTTCACCACCATCTCTTATCTTCCCCCATCCAAAACCTTGATCTTTTCTATCCCCGCTATTTTCACACCAAATCCACTTTTTTGAAATACCAACTTCTGTCCTGGAAGTCCTTGGTGTTCTTGTGTTTGATACTTCTCCCACCCCCCCCCCCCTTCCCACGCCTCCTCCCCCCAAGCCCTCTCCCTCCCACACATCTCCCTGCTCTCAGATGTTGTGTTTGTGTGCTTCCCCTTCTCTCCCCATCTTGTCTTCCGCTCCCTCTTTTGATATATTTTGTTTGTCTGGTTGATTTGTTTGTGAAATAAATGGTAGCTCTTTCACGAGCCTCGATTCAGTATCCCCCAAAAAAGAAAAAAAATTGTGTGTGTGTGTGTGTGTCTGTGTGATGGGTATGATGTGTGTGATGTGTGTGATGTGTGTGTGTGTGTGTGTGTGTGTGTGTGATGTGTGTGTGACGTGTGTGTGGTGTGTGTGGTGTGTA
This sequence comes from Myxine glutinosa, assembly GCF_964187855.1. Classification (NCBI taxonomy): domain Eukaryota; kingdom Metazoa; phylum Chordata; class Myxini; order Myxiniformes; family Myxinidae; genus Myxine; species Myxine glutinosa. The sequence continues at coordinate 3,068,802 of NC_136265.1, read as the reverse complement.
TGTGTGTGATATGTGTGATGTGTGTGATGTGTGTATGTGTGTGATGTGTGTATGTGTGTGATGTGTGTTATGTGTGTTATGTGTATGATGTGTGATGTCTGTGATGTGTGTGACGTGTGTGTGTGTGATGTGTGCGATGTGTGTGATGTGTGATGTGTGTATGTGTGTATGTGTGTGATGTGTGTTATGTGTGTTATGTGTATGATGTGTGATGTCTGTGATGTGTGTGACGTGTGTGTGTGTGATGTGTGTGATGTGTGTGATGTGTGATGTGTGTATGTGTGTATGTGTGTGATGTGTGTATGTGTGTGATGTGTGTTATGTGTGTGTGTGATGTGTGCGATGTGTGTGATGTGTGATGTGTGTGTGTGTGTGATGTGTGTGATGTGTGTGATGTGTGATGTTGGTGATGTGTGTGATGTGTGATGTGTGTATGTGTGTGATGTGTGTGACGTGTGTGTGTGTGATGTGTGCGATGTGTGTGATGTGTGATGTGTGTGTGTGTGTGTGTGTGTGTGTGTGATGTGTGTGATGTGTGTGATGTGTGATGTGTGATGTGTGTATGTGTGTGATGTGTGTATGTGTGTGATGTGTGTTATGTGTGTGATGTGTGATGTGTGTGATGTGTGTGACGTGTGTGTATGATGTGTGCGATGTGTGTGATGTGTGATGTGTGTGTGTGTGTGATGTGTGTGATGTGTGTGATGTGTGATGTTGGTGATGTGTGTGATGTGTGTGAGTGTGTGTGATGTGTGTGATGTGTGTGATGTGTGTGTGTGTGTGTGTGTGTGTGTGATGTGTGTGATGTGTGTGTGATGTGTGTGATGTGTGTGTGATGTGTGTGATGTGTGTGTGTGTGTGTGTGTGTGTGTGTGTGTGTGATGTGTGTGACGTGTGTGTGTGCGTGATGTGTGTTATGTGTGTGGTGTGTGATGTGTGTGATGTGTGTGACGTGTGTGTGTGCGTGATGTGTGTGATGTGTGATGTTGGTGATGTGTGTGATGTGTGTGAGTGTGTGTGATGTGTGTGATGTGTGTGATGTGTGTGACGTGTGTGTATGCGTGATGTGTGATGTTGGTGATGTGTGTGATGTGTGTGAGTGTGTGTGATGTGTGTGATGTGTGTGATGTGTGTGATGTGTGTGTGTGTGATGTGTGTGATGTGTATGTGATGTGTGTGATGTGTGTGTGTGTATGTGTGATGTGTGTGTGATGTGTGTTATGTGTGTGATTTGTGTGATTTGTGTGATGTGTGTGATGTGTGTGATGTATGTGATGTGTGTGTGATGTGATGTGTGTGATGTGTGTGATGTGGGTGATGTGGGTGATGTGGGTGATGTGTGTGTGTGTGTGTGTGTGTGTGTGTGTGTGTGTGTGTGTGTGATGTGTGTATGTGTGTGATGTGTGTGATGTGTGTGTGTGTGTGATGTGTGTGATGTGTGTGATGTGTGTGTGTGTGTGATGTGTGTATTTGTGTGTGTGTGATGTGTGTGATGCGTGTGATGTGCGTGTGATGTGTGTGTGTGTATGTGTGTGTGTGTGTGTGTGTACACCGATTCTTACCTTCATTCCTGTGAATTCAATATTCTTTTTACCAGGTGTACGAAATCGGAAGATCTGCAGACATAAACAGAGGCTTGGACCATTGTGTCCTGTCCTGCAGGTGAAGCGACAGTGCACGGATTCGTTTTACCTCCAGGTGAGACGGTTGTGGTTGTAAAATGTTTTTTTTGTTTTTTTGTTTTTTTTGTATACAGAATTGAGGCTTGTGTAAGAGCTAACACATTAAACATGAAAACATGCACAGACACATAAAACATGCAATGAAGGGAGTGGGAGACAAGAGGGGGAGAGAGAGGGAAGTACACGCACACAACAACAGAAGGGAACAGGGACGTCGGTAGATCTGTGGAAGGGGGAGTGCTGGGGGAGGAGGGAGGGTACATGGTATAAAGCAAATGAACACTTCTAGGAATTTCAGCAAAGAAGTTGGGGATTGAAAGAGGTGGATTTGGGGTGTTTTAAGATCGAGGGGGTAGAAAAGATCAAGGTCAAGGTAATATTTGGGGGACAGAGCACAGACAGAACGGGAGCAAGGCCGAAGCGGAGTTGGTAGAAGACGGAAAGACCACCAACCTGCCTGCGGTGAGTGAGTGAAAAGCCCTCGGAGTTAGCTTCATCGTGGGAGATTCCAATGATTCTGAAAGCTTTGGTTTCAACAGCGTGAAGCCGAGCTAGGTGTGAGTATCGATAGAGAGTCATCAGCAAAGAGATAGAGAGGATTTTCCAGAGAGTCGGAGACATCATGAATAAAGACCAGAAAAAGGACAGGGCCCAGAACACGACCTTGAGGAACTCCAGGCTGAACAAGAAGGGGAGAAGAGAGAATTCCATTCAGGGCCAGACGTTGACTATGACCAGAAAGGAAGTCCGCAAGCCATGCGTGGAGATTTCCATGGATACCACAGGAGGAGAGTTTGGTGAGCAGAGCGGGGTGCCAGACCGTATCGAAGGCACGAGATATGTCAAGGGAGACCGCTCTGATTTCCTGTTTGGCATTGAAGACCACCATCCATTTTTGAGACAGTAGAAGCAACATGTCCAGAGTAGAATGACCTGGTCTGAATCCAAATTGATGATCGGAGATCAAACCATTGGAGAAGAGGAAGGATTTGATGTCAGAACCAATGATGGATTCCATGACATTCTTGATAATTGGGAGCAGGCGGATTGGTCTGGAGTTGCACAGATCTGTTTTTGCACCTTTTTTGTGTAAAGCGGTAATGTTTGCGGATTTCCAAGATACTGGCAGATGACCTTGAGCAAAAGAGAAGGTGAAGAGAACAGAGAGAGAGGGTGAGATAGAGCGGCAGAGCAGGATTTTAGGACCCGTGGGCTGATGACGTCTGGTCCAGTTGCAGAATCAGAGTCGACGGTTTGACAAAAACTTCTCCACCTTGTCAGGAGAGAAGTACACAGAGTCCAGGAGCAGCTGGGTACGACTGGGTAAGGTGGGTTGAGAGAGAGATGGGTTTGGGACACAAGATTTAGAGGCAAACACAGAGTTCAGGCATTTGGCTTTTTCACGTGCGGAGTCAGCTGTGTAGTTGTTTGAGGTAAGGGAGGGGATGGAGGGGGAACAAACACCAGAAACAGATTTGACCAGACGCCACCAGGATTTGGAGGAGGGAGACAGATAAGAGAGTTCCGTCTTGAGAGTAGAGAGAAATCGTTTCCTGGCTTTCCTGAGGGTAAACACACTTGTTCCGAGCTTTGTGAAAGGAACTGAGATTGCCTTCAGTTGCATTAGCCTTCCACGAGAAGGCAAGGCGTTTCACGGCAACTGCCTCTCCTCAAGATTCAGTGTACCATGGACGGAAACAGAAAATAAATAACACCAGAAAATAAATAACGAATAAATGATCACTAATAAGGCTTTATAGACATTTCAACGTGTTTTGCCACCAATCTCTACTCGTCCTCCATTTCAATGTCCCAATGTCAAATGCCCGATGAGCTTTTACCTTTTCTTGAGACATTACCATATCCCAACCTGTCGGTCCAGGTTGTTGATATACCAGGGAAGACCTTGTGGTTGCAGAAAAACCAGGAAGAACAGCCCAAAGCGGCCTATGGCTCCTGTAAACCTCCTGGAGGTGAGGCCACAGCGATGGAACCTTCAGCAGGTGCTTCTCCTTTTGATAATGCAGGTAAGATGTTACAGTTATTCAGCCATTTTGACAAAGAGCCTTATTTTTGTTTCAAATCACACAGTTTACTTTATGTGTTGCGGGCATGTAAGACCCATCGCTTCGGGAACAGGACTACCAGTCTTTGCGTAATACACAACTTTCGAAATGATACACGAACACAAATGAGATTTTTTCTGCATGCGCTGTGTGTGCATTCAGTTTTCAACGAATCATGTTCACTGGACCGGACTCTTTTAACCTGCCGTTGCTCGAGTAAAATCTTCAAGTCAAATTGCCTTTTAAACATAATTTTCAGCATGTAGACAAAGGAATGGAAATTGTAACATCGTTAACCATAATTGTTGTGCTCCTGAATGAAATCTGACTCACGGATATGTAGGAAATACGAGAAATATCCGTGGATGCAAAATGCCGAGTTCCTACCAATTATTGTCCATGCAAGCGAGCGAGCAGTGGCAAATATTACACACACATATACACACACATGCACACACACATACACACACAGACACACACGCACACACACACACACACACACACACACACACACCCTCCAGGTCTTTAAAATAGCTGTTCACCACCATCTCTTATCTTCCCCCATCCAAAACCTTGATCTTTTCTACCCCCGCTAATTTCACACCAAATCCACTTTTTTGAAATACCAACTTCTGTCCTGGAAGTCCTTGCTGTCCTTGTGTTTTATATTTCCCCCCCGCCCCCCCTTCCCACGCCTCCTCCCCCCAAGCCCTCTCCCTCCCACACATCTCCCTGCTGTCAAATGTTGTGTGCTCTCAAGTGTTTGTGTGCTTGCCCTTCTCTCGCCATCTTGTCTTCCGCTCCCTCTTTTTATATATTTTGTTTGTCTGGTTGATTTGTTTGTGAAGTAAATGTCAGCTCTTTCACGAGCCTCGATTCAGTATACAAAAAAAATAAAAATAAAAAATACACACACACAGACACACACACGCACACACAGACACACACACATACACACACACACACACACACATACACACACACACACAAACATACACAAACACACACACATACACACACACACACACACACACACACACACACACACCACACACATCACATCACATCACACACATCACACACATCATCTGTGTACACACATTGACATGTTTGTCATTTATTTCATTGTCTCAGTGTACACACGTTGACATGTTTGTTATTTATTTTGTTGTCTCAGTGTACACATATTGACATGTTTGTTTTTATTTTCTTGTCTGTGTACACACATTGACATGTTTGTTATTTATTGTCTTGTCTCGGTGTACACACATTGACATGTTTGTTATTTATTTTGTTGTCTCAGTGTACACACATTGACATGTTTGTTATTTTTTTGTTGTCTCAGTGTACACACATTGACATATTTGTCATTTATTTTATTGGCTCTGTGTACAAACATTGACATGTTTGTTATTTATTTCCTTGTCTCGGTGTATGCACTTTGACATGTTTGTTATTTATTTTCTTGTCTGTGTACACACATTGACATGTTTGTTATTTATTGTCTTGTCTCGGTGTACACACATTGACATGTTTGTTATTTATTTTGTTGTCTCAGTGTACACACATTGACATGTTTGTTATTTTTTTGTTGTCTCAGTGTACACACATTGACATATTTGTCATTTATTTTATTGGCTCTGTGTACAAACATTGACATGTTTGTTATTTATTTCCTTGTCTCGGTGTATGCACTTTGACATGTTTGTTATTTATTTCCTTGTCTTGGTGAACACACATTGACATGTTTGTTATTTATTTTCTTGTCTCGGTGTATGCACATTGACGTGTTTGTTATTTATTTTCTTGTCTCGGTGTACACACATTGACATGTTTGTTATTTATTTTCTTGTCTCGGTGTATGCACATTGACGTGTTTGTTATTTATTTTCTTGTCTCGGTGTATGCACATTGACAAGTTTGTTTTTTATTTTCTTGTCTCGGTGTATGCACTTTGACATGTTTGTTATTTATTTTCTTGTCTCGGTGTACACACATTGACATGTTTGTTTTTTATTTTCTTGTCTCGGTGTATGCACATTGACATGTTTGTTATTTATTTTCTTGTCTCGGTGTACACACATTGACATGTTTGTTATTTATTTCCTTGTCTCGGTGTATGCACTTTGACATGTTTGTTATTTATTTTCTTGTCTCGGTGTACACACATTGACATGTTTGTTATTTAATTTATTGTCTCGGTGTACACACATTGACATGTTTGTTATTTATTTTCTTGTCTCGGTGTACACACATTGACATGTTTGTTTTTTATTTTCTTGTCTCGGTGTACACACATTGACATGTTTGTTATTTATTTTCTTGTCTCGGACTCGGTGTATGCACATTGACATGTTTGTCATTTATTTTCTTGTCTCGGTGTACACACATTGACATGTTTGTCATTTATTTTCTTGTCTCGGTGTACACACATGGACATGTTTGTTATTTATTTTCTTGTCTCGGTGTATGCACATTGACATGTTTGTTATTTATTTTCTTGTCTCGGTGTACACACATTGACACGTTTGTCATTTATTTTCTTGTCTCGGTGTATGCACATTGACATGTTTGTTATTTATTTTCTTGTCTCGGTGTATGCACATTGACATGTTTGTTATTTATTTTCTTGTCTCGGTGTATGCACATTGACATGTTTGTTATTTATTTTCTTGTCTCGGTGTACACACATTGACACGTTTGTCATTTATTTTCTTGTCTCGGTGTACACACATTGACATGTTTGTTATTTATTTTCTTGTCTCGGTGTATGCACATTGACATGTTTGTTATTTATTTTCTTGTCTCGGTGTATGCACATTGACATGTTTGTTATTTATTTTCTTGTCTCGGTGTATGCACATTGACATGTTTGTCATTTATTTTATTGTCTTAGTGTACGCACATTGACATGTTTGTTTTTTATTTTCTTGTCTCGGTGTATGCACATTGACATGTTTGCTTTTTAATTTATTGTCTCGGTGTACAAACATTGACATGTTTGTTATTTATTTTCTTGTCTCGGTGTATGCACATTGACATGTTTGTTATTTATTTTCTTGTCTCGGTGTACACACATTGACATGTTTGTTATTTATTTTCTTGTCTCGGTGTATGCACATTGACATGTTTGTTATTTATTTTCTTGTCTTGGTGAACACACATTGACGTGTTTGTTATTTATTTTCTTGTCTCGGTGTACACACATTGACATGTTTGTTATTTATTTTCTTGTCTCGGTGTACACACATTGACATGTTTGTTATTTATTTTCTTGTCTCGGTGTATGCACATTGACATGTTTGTTATTTATTTTCTTGTCTCGGTGTATGCACATTGACATGTTTGTTATTTATTTTCTTGTCTCGGTGTACACACATTGACATGTTTGTTATTTATTTTCTTGTCTCGGTGTATGCACATTGACATGTTTGTTATTTATTTTCTTGTCTTGGTGAACACACATTGACATGTTTGTTATTTATTTTCTTGTCTCGGTGTACACACATTGACATGTTTGTTATTTATTTCCTTGTCTCGGTGTATGCACTTTGACATATTTGTTATTTATTTTCTTGTCTTGGTGAACACACATTGACATGTTTGTTATTTATTTTCTTGTCTCGGTGTACACACATTGACATGTTTGTTATTTATTTTCTTGTCTCGGTGTACACACATTGACATGTTTGTTATTTATTTTCTTGTCTCGGTGTACACACATTGACATGTTTGTTATTTATTTCCTTGTCTCGGTGTATGCACTTTGACATGTTTGTTATTTATTTTCTTGTCTTGGTGAACACACATTGACATGTTTGTTATTTATTTTCTTGTCTCGGTGTATGCACATTGACGTGTTTGTTATTTATTTTCTTGTCTCGGTGTACACACATTGACATGTTTGTTATTTATTTCCTTGTCTCGGTGTATGCACTTTGACATGTTTGTTTTTTATTTTCTTGTCTCGGTGTACACACATTGACATGTTTGTTTTTTATTTTCTTGTCTCGGTGTACACACATTGACATGTTTGTTATTTATTTTATTGTCTCGGTGTACACACATTGACATGTTTGTTTTTTATTTTCTTGTCTCGGTGTACACACATTGACGTGTTTGTTATTTATTTTATTGTCTCAGTGTACACACATTGACATGTTTGTTATTTATTTTCTTGTCTCGGTGTGCACACATTGACATGTTTGTTATTTATTTTCTTGTCTCGGTGTACACACATTGACATGTTTGTTTTTTATTTTCTTGTCTCGGTGTGCACACATTGACATGTTTGTTATTTATTTTCTTGTCTCGGTGTACACACATTGACGTGTTTGTTATTTATTTTCTTGTCTCGGTGTACACACATTGACATGTTTGTTATTTATTTCCTTGTCTCGGTGTATGCACTTTGACATGTTTGTTTTTTATTTTCTTGTCTTGGTGAACACACATTGACATGTTTGTTATTTATTTCCTTGTCTTGGTGAACACACATTGACATGTTTGTTATTTATTTTCTTGTCTCGGTGTATGCACATTGACATGTTTGTTATTTATTTTCTTGTCTCGGTGTACACACATTGACATGTTTGTTATTTATTTTCTTGTCTCGGTGTACACACATTGACATGTTTGTTATTTATTTTCTTGTCTCGGTGTATGCACATTGACGTGTTTGTTATTTATTTTCTTGTCTTGGTGAACACACATTGACATGTTTGTTATTTATTTTCTTGTCTCGGTGTACACACATTGACGTGTTTGTTATTTATTTTCTTGTCTCGGTGTACACACATTGACATGTTTGTTATTTATTTTCTTGTCTCGGTGTACACACATTGACATGTTTGTTATTTATTTTCTTGTCTCGGTGTATGCACATTGACGTGTTTGTTATTTATTTTCTTGTCTTGGTGAACACACATTGACATGTTTGTTTTTTATTTTCTTGTCTTGGTGAACACACATTGACATGTTTGTTATTTATTTCCTTGTCTTGGTGAACACACATTGACATGTTTGTTATTTATTTTCTTGTCTCGGTGTATGCACATTGACATGTTTGTTATTTATTTTCTTGTCTCGGTGTACACACATTGACATGTTTGTTATTTATTTTCTTGTCTCGGTGTACACACATTGACATGTTTGTTATTTATTTTCTTGTCTCGGTGTACACACATTGACATGTTTGTTATTTATTTTCTTGTCTCGGTGTACACACATTGACATGTTTGTTATTTATTTTCTTGTCTCGGTGTACACACATTGACATGTTTGTTATTTATTTTCTTGTCTCGGTGTACACACATTGACATGTTTGTTATTTATTTTCTTGTCTCGGTGTATGCACTTTGACATGTTTGTTATTTATTTTCTTGTCTCGGTGTATGCACATTGACGTGTTTGTTATTTATTTTCTTGTCTCGGTGTATGCACATTGACGTGTTTGTTATTTATTTTCTTGTCTCGGTGTACACACATTGACATGTTTGTTATTTATTTTCTTGTCTCGGTGTACACACATTGACATGTTTGTTATTTATTTCCTTGTCTCGGTGTATGCACATTGACGTGTTTGTTATTTATTTTCTTGTCTCGGTGTACACACATTGACATGTTTGTTATTTATTTTCTTGTCTCGGTGTATGCACATTGACATGTTTGTTGTTTATTTTATTGTCTCGGTGTATGCACATTGACATGTTTGTTATTTATTTTATTGTCTTGGTGAACACACATTGACGTGTTTGTTATTTATTTTCTTGTCTTGGTGAACACACATTGACGTGTTTGTTATTTATTTTATTGTCTCGGTGTATGCACATTGACATGTTTGTTATTTATTTTATTGTCTTGGTGAACACACATTGACATGTTTGTTATTTATTTTCTTGTCTTGGTGAACACACATTGACGTGTTTGTTATTTATTTTCTTGTCTCGGTGTATGCACATTGACATGTTTGCTTTTTAATTTATTGTCTCGGTGTACACACATTGACATGTTTGTTATTTATTTTCTTGTCTCGGTGTACACACATTGACATGTTTGTTGTTTATTTTATTGTCTCGGTGTATGCACATTGACATGTTTGTTGTTTATTTTATTGTCTCGGTGTATGCACATTGACGTGTTTGTTATTTATTTTCTTGTCTCGGTGTACACACATTGACATGTTTGTTGTTTATTTTCTTGTCTCGGTGTATGCACATTGACATGTTTGTTATTTATTTTCATGTCTCGGTGTATGCACATTGACATGTTTGCTTTTTAATTTATTGTCTCGGTGTACACACATTGACATGTTTGTTATTTATTTTCTTGTCTCGGTGTACACACATTGACATGTTTGTTGTTTATTTTATTGTCTCGGTGTATGCACATTGACATGTTTGTTGTTTATTTTATTGTCTCGGTGTATGCACATTGACGTGTTTGTTATTTATTTTCTTGTCTCGGTGTACACACATTGACATGTTTGTTGTTTATTTTATTGTCTCGGTGTATGCACATTGACATGTTTGTTATTTATTTTCATGTCTCGGTGTATGCACATTGACATGTTTGCTTTTTAATTTATTGTCTCGGTGTACACACATTGACATGTTTGTTATTTATTTTCTTGTCTCGGTGTACACACATTGACATGTTTGTTGTTTATTTTATTGTCTCGGTGTATGCACATTGACATGTTTGTTGTTTATTTTATTGTCTCGGTGTATGCACATTGACGTGTTTGTTATTTATTTTCTTGTCTCGGTGTACACACATTGACATGTTTGTTATTTATTTTGTTGTCTCAGTGTACACATATTGACATGTTTGTTTTTATTTTCTTGTCTGTGTACACACATTGACATGTTTGTTATTTATTGTCTTGTCTCGGTGTACACACATTGACATGTTTGTTATTTATTTTGTTGTCTCAGTGTACACACATTGACATGTTTGTTATTTTTTTGTTGTCTCAGTGTACACACATTGACATATTTGTCATTTATTTTATTGGCTCTGTGTACAAACATTGACATGTTTGTTATTTATTTCCTTGTCTCGGTGTATGCACTTTGACATGTTTGTTATTTATTTTCTTGTCTTGGTGAACACACATTGACATGTTTGTTATTTATTTCCTTGTCTTGGTGAACACACATTGACATGTTTGTTATTTATTTTCTTGTCTCGGTGTATGCACATTGACGTGTTTGTTATTTATTTTCTTGTCTCGGTGTACACACATTGACATGTTTGTTATTTATTTTCTTGTCTCGGTGTATGCACATTGACGTGTTTGTTATTTATTTTCTTGTCTCGGTGTATGCACATTGACAAGTTTGTTTTTTATTTTCTTGTCTCGGTGTATGCACTTTGACATGTTTGTTATTTATTTTCTTGTCTCGGTGTACACACATTGACATGTTTGTTTTTTATTTTCTTGTCTCGGTGTATGCACATTGACATGTTTGTTATTTATTTTCTTGTCTCGGTGTACACACATTGACATGTTTGTTATTTATTTCCTTGTCTCGGTGTATGCACATTGACATGTTTGTTATTTAATTTATTGTCTCGGTGTACACACATTGACATGTTTGTTATTTATTTTCTTGTCTCGGTGTACACACATTGACATGTTTGTTTTTTATTTTCTTGTCTCGGTGTACACACATTGACATGTTTGTTATTTATTTTCTTGTCTCGGACTCGGTGTATGCACATTGACATGTTTGTCATTTATTTTCTTGTCTCGGTGTACACACATGGACATGTTTGTTATTTATTTTCTTGTCTCGGTGTATGCACATTGACATGTTTGTTATTTATTTTCTTGTCTCGGTGTACACACATTGACACGTTTGTCATTTATTTTCTTGTCTCGGTGTATGCACATTGACATGTTTGTTATTTATTTTCTTGTCTCGGTGTATGCACATTGACATGTTTGTTATTTATTTTCTTGTCTCGGTGTATGCACATTGACATGTTTGTTATTTATTTTCTTGTCTCGGTGTACACACATTGACACGTTTGTCATTTATTTTCTTGTCTCGGTGTACACACATTGACATGTTTGTTATTTATTTTCTTGTCTCGGTGTATGCACATTGACATGTTTGTTATTTATTTTCTTGTCTCGGTGTATGCACATTGACATGTTTGTTATTTATTTTCTTGTCTCGGTGTATGCACATTGACATGTTTGTCATTTATTTTATTGTCTTAGTGTACGCACATTGACATGTTTGTTTTTTATTTTCTTGTCTCGGTGTATGCACATTGACATGTTTGCTTTTTAATTTATTGTCTCGGTGTACAAACATTGACATGTTTGTTATTTATTTTCTTGTCTCGGTGTATGCACATTGACGTGTTTGTTATTTATTTTCTTGTCTCGGTGTATGCACTTTGACATGTTTGTTATTTATTTTCTTGTCTTGGTGAACACACATTGACATGTTTGTTATTTATTTTCTTGTCTCGGTGTACACACATTGACATGTTTGTTATTTATTTCCTTGTCTCGGTGTATGCACTTTGACATGTTTGTTATTTATTTTCTTGTCTTGGTGAACACACATTGACATGTTTGTTATTTATTTTCTTGTCTCGGTGTACACACATTGACATGTTTGTTATTTATTTTCTTGTCTCGGTGTACACACATTGACATGTTTGTTATTTATTTTCTTGTCTCGGTGTACACACATTGACATGTTTGTTATTTATTTCCTTGTCTCGGTGTATGCACTTTGACATGTTTGTTATTTATTTTCTTGTCTTGGTGAACACACATTGACATGTTTGTTATTTATTTTCTTGTCTCGGTGTATGCACATTGACGTGTTTGTTATTTATTTTCTTGTCTCGGTGTACACACATTGACATGTTTGTTATTTATTTCCTTGTCTCGGTGTATGCACTTTGACATGTTTGTTATTTATTTTCTTGTCTCGGTGTACACACATTGACATGTTTGTTTTTTATTTTCTTGTCTCGGTGTACACACATTGACATGTTTGTTATTTATTTTATTGTCTCGGTGTACACACATTGACATGTTTGTTTTTTATTTTCTTGTCTCGGTGTACACACATTGACGTGTTTGTTATTTATTTTATTGTCTCAGTGTACACACATTGACATGTTTGTTATTTATTTTCTTGTCTCGGTGTGCACACATTGACATGTTTGTTATTTATTTTCTTGTCTCGGTGTACACACATTGACATGTTTGTTTTTTATTTTCTTGTCTCGGTGTGCACACATTGACATGTTTGTTATTTATTTTCTTGTCTCGGTGTACACACATTGACATGTTTGTTATTTATTTTCTTGTCTCGGTGTACACACATTGACATGTTTGTTATTTATTTTCTTGTCTCGGTGTATGCACATTGACATGTTTGTTATTTATTTCCTTGTCTTGGTGAACACACATTGACATGTTTGTTATTTATTTTCTTGTCTCGGTGTATGCACATTGACATGTTTGTTATTTATTTTCTTGTCTCGGTGTACACACATTGACATGTTTGTTATTTATTTTCTTGTCTCGGTGTACACACATTGACATGTTTGTTATTTATTTTCTTGTCTCGGTGTATGCACATTGACGTGTTTGTTATTTATTTTCTTGTCTTGGTGAACACACATTGACATGTTTGTTATTTATTTTCTTGTCTCGGTGTACACACATTGACGTGTTTGTTATTTATTTTCTTGTCTCGGTGTACACACATTGACATGTTTGTTATTTATTTTCTTGTCTCGGTGTACACACATTGACATGTTTGTTATTTATTTTCTTGTCTCGGTGTATGCACATTGACGTGTTTGTTATTTATTTTCTTGTCTTGGTGAACACACATTGACATGTTTGTTTTTTATTTTCTTGTCTTGGTGAACACACATTGACATGTTTGTTATTTATTTCCTTGTCTTGGTGAACACACATTGACATGTTTGTTATTTATTTTCTTGTCTCGGTGTATGCACATTGACATGTTTGTTATTTATTTTCTTGTCTCGGTGTACACACATTGACATGTTTGTTATTTATTTTCTTGTCTCGGTGTACACACATTGACATGTTTGTTATTTATTTTCTTGTCTCGGTGTACACACATTGACATGTTTGTTATTTATTTTCTTGTCTCGGTGTACACACATTGACATGTTTGTTATTTATTTTCTTGTCTCGGTGTACACACATTGACATGTTTGTTATTTATTTTCTTGTCTCGGTGTACACACATTGACATGTTTGTTATTTATTTTCTTGTCTCGGTGTATGCACTTTGACATGTTTGTTATTTATTTTCTTGTCTCGGTGTATGCACATTGACGTGTTTGTTATTTATTTTCTTGTCTCGGTGTATGCACATTGACGTGTTTGTTATTTATTTTCTTGTCTCGGTGTACACACATTGACATGTTTGTTATTTATTTTCTTGTCTCGGTGTACACACATTGACATGTTTGTTATTTATTTTCTTGTCTCGGTGTATGCACATTGACGTGTTTGTTATTTATTTTCTTGTCTCGGTGTACACACATTGACATGTTTGTTATTTATTTTCTTGTCTCGGTGTATGCACATTGACATGTTTGCTTTTTAATTTATTGTCTCGGTGTACACACATTGACATGTTTGTTATTTATTTTCTTGTCTCGGTGTATGCACATTGACATGTTTGTTGTTTATTTTATTGTCTCGGTGTATGCACATTGACATGTTTGTTATTTATTTTATTGTCTTGGTGAACACACATTGACGTGTTTGTTATTTATTTTCTTGTCTTGGTGAACACACATTGACGTGTTTGTTATTTATTTTATTGTCTCGGTGTATGCACATTGACATGTTTGTTATTTATTTTATTGTCTTGGTGAACACACATTGACATGTTTGTTATTTATTTTCTTGTCTTGGTGAACACACATTGACGTGTTTGTTATTTATTTTCTTGTCTCGGTGTATGCACATTGACATGTTTGCTTTTTAATTTATTGTCTCGGTGTACACACATTGACATGTTTGTTATTTATTTTCTTGTCTCGGTGTACACACATTGACATGTTTGTTGTTTATTTTATTGTCTCGGTGTATGCACATTGACATGTTTGTTGTTTATTTTATTGTCTCGGTGTATGCACATTGACGTGTTTGTTATTTATTTTCTTGTCTCGGTGTACACACATTGACATGTTTGTTGTTTATTTTCTTGTCTCGGTGTATGCACATTGACATGTTTGTTATTTATTTTCATGTCTCGGTGTATGCACATTGACATGTTTGCTTTTTAATTTATTGTCTCGGTGTACACACATTGACATGTTTGTTATTTATTTTCTTGTCTCGGTGTACACACATTGACATGTTTGTTGTTTATTTTATTGTCTCGGTGTTTGCACATTGACATGTTTGTTGTTTATTTTCTTGTCTCGGTGTACACACATTGACATGTTTGTTATTTATTTTCTTGTCTCGGTGTACACACATGGACATGTTTGTTATTTATTTTCTTGTCTCGGTGTATGCACATTGACATGTTTGTTATTTATTTTCTTGTCCCGGTGTATGCACATTGACGTGTTTGTTATTTATTTTCTTGTCTCGGTGTGCACACATTGACATGTTTGTTATTTATTTTCTTGTCTCGGTGTACACACATTGACATGTTTGTTATTTATTTTCTTGTCTCGGTGTACACACATTGACATGTTTGTCATTTATTTTCTTGGCTCAGTGTACGCACATTGACATGTTTGCTTTTTAATTTATTGTCTCGGTGTACACACATTGACATATTTATTGTTAGCTCACCTGCAACGTAGTTCCGGAGAGCTTCCGTGATGGCGCGTCGTCAGTCCATCATTCCATAAGTCAGTCAGTCCATAAGTCCGTCAGTCCATCAGTCCATAAGTCAGTCAGTCCATAAGTCCGTCAGTTCATCAGTCCATAAGTCAGTCAGTCCATAAGTCCGTCAGTCCATAAGTCCGTCAGTCCATCAGTCCATAAGTCAGTCAGTTCATAAGTCCGTCAGTCCATAAACACTCGCAACCTCTTCTCCGAAACCGCTGATGGGATTGTGACCAAACTTGGCACAAATTATCTTTGTGTGTTGTGACTAAAGTTTGTTCACGGCATTAAAATAAATCGGAGTAAATAGGGTTTACCGGGGGTCAAAGTGGGTCCAGGTTTGACCCCACAAAATAGGAATTTGCTTTTTCTTTCCTCTGAAACTACACACACTATTTTTTATGAAATTTACCACAACCTTCATCACCCGTGATGTACCAACGTTTGTTCCCGGCATATAAAAAACCGGGCTCTAAGGGGGATTACGGGAGTGGGGATTGCCCCCAAAAATAGGTACCGGTATTCTTTTGTTTGTTTGTTTAAAGTATTATGATTATGTTAGTGTGATTGTGCATACTGCCCTGTCCTCTAGAAACCATTGAAATTGGTTAAAATATCGTGATACTGTTTGAAATACTTTTACGTTTGTGGGAATGTCAACAGTTTACAAAGCATGCATAGACGATCTATGTCATTTAGGGTGTATTGCATAAGAAATGTCAGTTCAGCTGTGGATCCCCATATAGGACCTTTTCGTATTTATGTTTCCTTTTTTTTAAAGTTAATCCCATTTCCACTCACTTTACCCTCACGTGATTTTCACTGTTGGTTGTGGTGCACAAAACCAGCTTTAGAAACGATTCTATCCTTTTCTTTCAAGCAAGAAAGTGTGGTAAAAAATAGGAAGAAGAAGAAGAGCGGATCATGGTGACGCGGTAAAAAAAAATCGATCTTTGCTTGTGGTGTGAATGGCTTGAGCGTGTTGGTGTGAGAGACTCGATCTGTCCGAACCTTCTGAAGGATTCATTGTGCA
>NC_136265.1:3007780-3051952 GCF_964187855.1 Myxine glutinosa | reverse complement strand
CATTGACATGTTTGTTGTTTATTTTATTGTCTCGGTGTGCACACATTGACATGTTTATTGTTAGCTCACCTGCAACGTAGTTCCGGAGAGCTTCCGTGATGGCGCGTCGTCAGTCCATCATTCCATAAGTCAGTCAGTCCATAAGTCCGTCAGTCCATCAATCCATAAGTCAGTCAGTCCATAAGTCCTTCAGTTCATCAGTCCATAAGTCAGTCAGTCCATAAGTCCGTCAGTCCATAAACACTCGCAACTTCTTCTCCGAAACCGCTGATGGGATTGTGACCAAACTTGGCACAAATTATCTTTGCGTGTTGTGACTAAAGTTTGTTCACGGCATTAAAATAAATCGGAGTAAATAGGGTTTACCGGGGGTCAAAGTGGGTCCAGGTTTGACCCCACAAAATAGGAATTTGCTTTTTCTTTCCTCTGAAACTACACACACTATTTTTTATGAAATTTACCACAACCTTCATCACCCGTGATGTACCAACGTTTGTTCCCGGCATATAAAAAACCGGGCTCTAAGGGGGATTACGGGAGTGGGGATTGCCCCCAAAAATAGGTACCGGTATTCTTTTGTTTGTTTGTTATTAAAGTATTATGATTATGTTAGTGTGATTGTGCATACTGCCCTGCCCTCTAGAAACCATTGAAATTGGTTAAAATATCGTGATACTGTTTGAAATACTTTTACGTTTGTGGGAATGTCAACAGTTTACAAAGCATGCATAGACGATCTATGTCATTTAGGGTTGTATTGCATAAGAAATATCAGTTCAGCTGTGGATCCCCATATAGGACCTTTTCGTATTTATGTTTCCTTTTTTTTTAAAGTTAATCCCATTTCCACTCACTTTACCCTCACGTGATTTCACTGTTGGTTGTGGTGCACAAAACCAGCTTTAGAAACGATTCTATCCTTTTCTTTCAAGCAAGAAAGTGTGGTAAAAAAATAGGAAAAAGAAGGAAGAGCGGATCATGGTGACGCGGTAAAAAAAAATCGATCTTTGCTTGTGGTGTGAATGGCTTGAGCGTGTTGGTGTGAGAGACTCGATCTGGCCGAACCTTCTGAAGGATTCATTGTGCATGAAGGAGGTGGACAAAAAAAGAAAGAGTGTATTCTGTGGAAAAGAGCGCTTATTGGGTCTCTGTGGAAAACGCTATATAGTATATCTAGCAGAAGTACCCGGCATTGCCGGGCGGGGGAAGAGGAGGGGAGGGGAACGGGGGGGAGGGGGGAAGGGGAGGGGGAGGGGGGGAACAGGGGGGAGGGGGGAAGGGGCGGGGGAGGGGGGGAAGGGGAGGGGGAGGGGAACAGGGGGGAGGGGGGGGAAGGGGCGGGGAGGGGAACGGGGGGGGGGGAGGGGGGAAGGGGGAGGGGGGAACGGGGGGGGGGAGGGGGGGAAGGGGGAGGGGGAACGGGGGGGAGGGGGGGAAGGGGGGAGGGGAATGGGGGGGAGGGGCGAAGGGGAAGGGGGAGGGGGAATGGGGGGGAGGGGAACGGGGGGGGAGGGGGGAAGGGGGAGGGGAATGGGGGGGAGGGGAACGGGGGGAGGGGGAAGGGGGGAGGGGAACGGGGGGGAGGGGGAGGGGAACGGGGGGGAGGGGGGGGGAGGGGAACGGGGGGGGAGGGGGGGGAGGGGAACGGGGGGGGGAGGGGGGGAGGGGAACGGGGGGGGGGGGGGGGAGGGGAACGGGGGGGGGGAGGAGGAGGGGAGGGGGAAGAGGAGGGGAGGGGAACAGGGGGGGAGGGGGGAGGGGAGGGTGTGGGGGTGCCCGGGGGGAAGATGGGCCCTCCCCCCCTCCCCCTTCCCCTCCCTCCTCCACCTTCCCCTCCCCCCCTCCCCCTTCCCCTCCCCTTCCCCTCCCCCCTCCCCTTCCCCTCCCCCCCTCCCCCCTTCCCCTCCCCCCCTCCCCCCTTCCCCCTCCCCCCCTCTCTCCTCCCCCCTTCCCCCTCCCCCCCTTCCCCCCTCCCCCTCCCCCCTTCCCCCTCCCCCCCTCTCTCCTCCCCCTTCCCCCTCCCCCCCTCCCCCCTCCCCCCATTCCCCTCCCCTCCTCTTCCCCCTCCCCTCCTCCCCCTTAACACCAAGGGGGTTGACTCAGCCTGTCATCCTACCGAGGTCGGCAAATTGAGTACCAGTTCACTGGTAATTCCCTGTGTGCCGCTAGAGGCGCCTAACAGGGTTGGCGGCACGAACCCGGAAGTCGGAACTCATTGTCGTCAAATAAATGTAGCATGTATGTTTCACTCTCTGTCACATGCCGTTGGTCCCATGTCAATCGGATGAAGTTGAAAATTAACATTACAAAGTTTCTCTGGACGTACTGATTCCGAATAATGAAGTTGAAAAATAACATTCCGAAATACGCTAATTACGCTAACAGAAGCGCTGGCGCTGCGAAGCGCTAGAGGGAGCGCTGCGCTCCCTCCCTTCGATTCCCTCCCCTCTTCTGCTAGCGCTTCTGCGCTAATACGCTAATTTTAAAACCCGAAGTTTTTTAAAATTTAAGGTGTGTTGTAGTTGCTCTGAGACGTACTGATCCGAATATGCCTTTGGTTTTTCTCTGCGATGAGTAGTTCTCGAGTTATAAGAGGACAAACAAACATACTTTACTGCTTTATATATACTAGGGCATGCCCGTACTATATCTATATCTAAAATTATATCCCCCCCCCTCTATTTACATGAAATGGTTGGTCCAAAGCGAACGGCTTGCGAGTACGGTGACAATCCCCCCCCTCTATTTACATGAAATGGTTTGGTCCATTCGCAAGCCAAAGCGAACGGCAGTTACGAATCGCAGTTACGATGATCGCAAAGTAGTTTTAATTAGTTTTAAAACATAGTTTAACGCCAACATAGTTTGCCAACGTGAAATAAATGAATACGCTCTCAAATGTGCCGTCCGAGGCAGAGTCTGTTCGGCACGTTCGGCACACGTGATAGCTCGCTGCTCTCTGATTGGTTGAATCGTTTTTTGGACATAGCTCGGTAACTACTTGTCCGATTAATATGAAACCTTGAAAAGGCACATCCTCGGGTCCCCAGCAATATACCTGCAAGTTTAAAGTATATCGGACCCGTGGTTGTCGAGAAACAGCGGTCACAGACAAACAAACATACATACATACATACATACATACATACATACATACATACATACATACATACATACATACACACAGAGATTACTGGAATTATAGATAGATATAGAAGTTGGTACGATTCAGCCAAGGAATCCCAGAGATAATTGCAATTAAGTGAGCCGTGACATCACGGAACGCCACCGCCGGTAATCTATCTATAATTCCAGTAATCTCTGTGTGTATGTGTGTATGTGTGTATGTGTGTATGTGTGTATGTGTGTATGTGTGTATACGACCGCTGTTTCTCGACAACTACCGGTCCGATATACTTGAAACTTGCCAGGTATATTGCTGGGGACCCGAGGATGTGCCTTTTCAAGGTTTGAAATTAATCGGACAAGTACTTACCGAGCTATGGCGATTTAGCCGTTCGCCGTTCGCTTTGGCGTTGCGAATGGACCAAACCATTTCATGTAAATAGAGGGGGGGGGGGGGGGGGGGGGGTTCTGTGGTCGTTGCGAATGGACCAAACCATTTCATGTAAATAGAGGGGGGGGATTGTCACTGTACTCGCAAGCCGTTCGCCGTTCGCTTTGGCGTTGCGAATGGACCAAACCATTTCATGTAAATAGAGGGGGGGGGATATAATTTTAGATATATATATAGTACGGGCATATATATAGTACGGGCATGCCCTAGTCTATCTATAATTCCAGTAATCTCTGTGTGATGTGTGTGTATGTGTGTATGTGTGTATGTGTGTATGTGTGTCTGTGACCGCTGTTTCTCGACAACCCACGGGTCCGATATACTTGAAACTTGCCAGGTATATTGCTGGGGACCTGAGGATGTGCCTTTTCAAGGTTTCATATTAATCGGACAAGTAGTTACCGAGCTATGGCGATTTCTTTACCAAACTCCGCAAGCCGTTCGCTTTGGACCAAACCATTTCATGTAAATAGAGGGGGGGGGATTGTCACCGTACTCGCAAGCCGTTCGCTTTGGACCAAACCATTTCATGTAAATAGAGGGGGGGGGGATTGTCACCGTACTCGCAAGCCGTTCGCTTTGGCTTTGCGAATGGACCAAACCATTTCATGTAAATAGAGGGGGGGGGATATAATTTTAGATATATATATAGTACGGGCATGCCCTAGTATATTATAATTTATGGTAATCTATGCAGCACGACATGGTCATCACGGAAAACAAGGCGCCTTTGCCGGCGCAAAACGGCTCTCCCGGGGTCAAACTCGGTATCGTTGTGAGCGCACGGTTCAGCCCTTCAAGAAAAAGTATATTTTGTAAAAGTCGAACCACGCGTTAAAAAGATGTGACTGGTTTTGTTCGCCGGCACATCGGCGCTCGAATCGGCTCGCGATAAAATCCAACACGTCCTTTTTCGGGGTCGTCTGAACCAACCACGGGGCCTAGAAGGCTGGACTGGTCTCAAAGTTAGGTCTCGATCATATCTCGTAATGCTGGAAGCTGCATGTCTCTGTGATAATCTTGTGGACCATGACAAGAGATCGTGCGAGTCGCTCGCAAACCGCTTCAAGCACCTCCGCATTTGACCATTTCATGAACGCCATACGCCCCGCCCATCAAAGCGCGTACGTATTAAACGAACATACAGTGGCCCATGTGTCGTCATTTGCGCATGCGCCAAAGTCTTTGCAGGAACATGAAGCATCGTAACAGCGCATTTGCGCATGCGCAAGAGTGAGAACCGCCTGTGCACCATTACGCTAACAGAAGCGCTGGCGCTGCGAAGCGCTAGAGGGAGCGCTGCGCTCCCTCCCTTCGATTCCCTCCCTCTTCTGCTAGCGCTTCTGCACTAATATGCTAATTTAAAACCGGAAGTTTTTTTTAAATTTAAGGTGTGCTGTAGTTGCTCTGAGACGTACTGATTCCGAATATGCCTTTGGTTTTTCTCTGCAATGAGTAGTTCTCGAGTTATAAGAGGACAAACAAACAAACATACTTTACTGCTTTATATATATAGATGCTTCATGCTGTGATCGGCTCGGTGAGTGCTACATGAAGGAGTTAACCTCGATGAACCAACCTTTGAGCTGAGGGATTTGCTGTGTTGTATGAAGGAGGTTGGCGAAAGGAAAAGGATCAAAGGGGAAAGGAATTGCAGAGCGTGATGACTGGTCCATTCACACTTGTTCCCGCCAACCTCCGCTCTGCCGAGCGTCGATGAACCTTTGTTCCCGCCAAATCCCGCTTTGACGAGCTCGTGTTACGTTTGTCGAATGCCCATCGTTTACAAAGCATGCATAGACGATTCATGTCATTTAGGGTGTATTGCATAATAAATGTCAGTTCAGCTGTGCATCACCAAATAGGACCTTTTGGTATTTATTTTTCCCTTTTTCTTAAAGTTTACCCCATTTCCACTCCCTTTACGCCATGTGATTTTGACTGTTGGTGTTGCACAAAATAGCTTTGGAAAGGTGTGTTGTGCATAGAAGGTGCGTTAGAGGGGGCGTGGCCAATAGGAGGAGGAGTTCCGGGCAAAGGACGGAGCGTGGAGGAACGGAACGTGCAGCCGATGTTGGATTGAATAAAACTGTTGTTGGACATTACTGAATTCTTCATTCTTGGAATACTTTACGACACAACAAACTGGCGACGAGCATGGGATTGAACTTGAATCCACCGACACCCTTTCTGCAAAACCGGGCGAGCCTTCGATGCCTTTTACGGCCTGGACTCGTGTCTTTGAAAACTTCGTGCTGGCGATACAGGAGACTGCACTTGCTGATGCGAGAAAGCGCGCACTTTTGATACATTGCATAGGCACCGATGGTCAGAGACTCTTCTATACATTAACAGTAGCTGATAATAGCTGTGAGACTGCACTTGCGGCCTTGAAGAATTTTTTTGTCCCAAGAGTTAATGTCGTGGCAGAACGATATAAATTTTGGCAACCTGGTCAGGAAAATGGCGGTGAATCCACGGAACAATACATTGCTTCATTGAGGGAGATGGTCGGCACATGTGAGTTTGGAGAGCTGGCAGACGAAATGATCCGGGACCAGCTGGTGAAGAAAACAAATTCACCTCGCATTAGAGAGCAGTGACTGATAGAAACGGGACTGACATTACAGAAAGCTATAACCATTGCTAGACAGACTGAGTCGGCAATGGCGAGGCCAATATCATAGGCCAAGGGACTGTTAGCACCATACAGGCCGTACATACACTCTGTGCAGATATAGGATTTGCAGAGCAGCAAAAGACCCTTTATACTCTTCAGACACAGTGCAACAGCTGCAAAAAGAGAGGACATTTTGCTAAAGTATGCCAGAGCTCAAAATACATTCACCAAGTGATTGTACCAAATGTGTTGAGTGTGGACAATGGGGCTCGAGATGCTGAAAAGATAATGTGCACTGTACAAGCTACTGATGCTGGGGAGAGCCGATGGACATTGAACTAATGTTAGATACAGGCTCGGCAGTATCCATACTTCCTGAATCTGTCTTCATGCAATGTTTCAATAATGTGTCACTGACTGAGGCAAAACTACACCTGGTTAGCTGCCTGAGAAACCCGATTCCTGTGCGTGGTTGCCTGCATGCTGATGTGACTTTTGAGAATCACTGTGCACCTGCTGAATTCTACATAGTGCGGAGCGGCACTGCCATTCTGGGCAGAGACCTGGTTGCTGCACTTAACATGCAATTGCTGAATGGTAGCATCACTTCTACCACCCAAAACAGGGCAAATCGAACTCCAGTTGCAAATGTTACAGGTGACAGCAAGGAGGACACCCTGGGCTGTGCAAAGGGGTTTATTCATCTCGTTAAAATACGACCCAATGTGACTCCAGTCCAGTGGTTCCAAACCTTTTTTCTGTCGTTTCCCCCTTCAACCAGTTCAACCGTCCGGATTTCCCCCCACGCCTCCCTCCCTTTATATAGTATATATATATATATATATATATATATATATATATATATATATATATATATATATACATATATATATATATATACATATATATATATATATATATATATACATATATATATATATATACATATACATATATATATATATATATATATATATATATATATATATATATATATATATATATATGTGAAGAAGCAGCTCTTCGTTTGCAAAAGAAGTCCACAAATAGCCTGAAATGACGCAGCTTTATTAAAAACCAACTTATACAGATCCGGAAGAAGCCATGACATCTACAGCAAGAACCAGCTTCATGCCACGTCCAGTCTTCCTGGAAACGCATTGATTCTCATTCACTTATATAGGAATACGATTATCAGAAAATCTCCGAGAGAACAAAGCGACTGGCGAGAGTCCCTCACCGTCATCCTAGCCCCCACCGTCATCCGCTCTGTCATTCGGGGGAGTCAGCCCTTCCTTATCATTCGGACCAGATATAGTTTCAAAAGCTCCGAGGTGACGAAAAATGTAACTCACAGAGAGAAGAGTGCATGCTTGGCCAGATAAGACCATGCTTGGCCAGCCAGATAAGACCATAAAATATATGGGTTTGTTCACATGAGTAATTCAAAGCATGTTTATACAGAGTCAAGCGTCGCTGTGGTTAATACAAAATATATATGGTTTTAACGATAGGTTTATGTCTGCAATCTAATCATTCTACTAGCGTTACACAAAATCACGCGCATGTGAGCGTGATTTTACGACCGGCCTTATCTAGCCTCGAAAAAGCACACATATACAATTGTCCAGCACGAAATGCATCGAGTACTTTCCCATTTATCCCCAGCAAAGCGAAAACCCCTTTATTTACTTATGTAAAACATTAAGCAACATTTTAGATCAAAACATATTATTCGACCGACGTTTAAAACAGAATTCTAAGCAATAAAGAATCTACGACTTGACATTCCTTCCTCTTGTCTCGTCGAGACAAAGTATCTTAAGAGACAACGTGCCACATCGGGCTTTATTGAAAAATAATTGTGTAATGCGGGTATCTCCCAAGGGCATACCGTGCGCCCATAGCGCCTCGCCCGTGCATTTGGGGAACGTGTCGTGTGGTGCGTGCTTTGAACCTGAGGGCTCAGAACATGAAAGTCCATTAACGTTTCGGATCCACAACGAAGACGTCTGGTCCAGATGAGGTTCTGCCCCGCCAGAGGGTGCATCACTTCCCCTGCGGAACTGGCTCCCCCCACCCTTTGCAGACGCAGTCCTTGCAGATCTTCGAAGTTAATCAACGGTCATGCCCATGAGGTCCCTCACGTGCTGCTGTTCTGGGGAATACAAAATGTCGTCAGTATCTTGTGTCTCAATTTCCTGATCAGGGTACAGAGCGTAAAAATCCGAATCCGAATCACTTGAAGCATTTGAACTTAAAACATTTGGAGAAAAGAGAGGGACTTCCTTTATGTCAAAGTCTCCCTTGGGCGCCTGGTCGGCTTGCGGGTCTAGGATATCCACGTCGGGTCCCTCGACCGCCAGACCCAGCGTCGCAATCAGATCCATAGTTGGGTCGGAAGGGGGCGTGCAGCTGTCAGCTTGTAATACATAAGCAGCGTTAGCCAGTACACGCAAGGGGTTTATAGCACAAGTATCACAGTCATCACAGACACCGTTACAGGCAGCAGCCAGTTCCCACATGGGATCCACACAAGTATCACAGTCGTCACAAAATTCAATACAATTTTCTGGAGCGCTGGTCGCAACTGCCTTGTTGAAGGACCCGTTCAGGTCGACGGCCTCTGTGGTCAGAGCCATAGTCGTTGTCGGCGGCTTCTTCACTTTCCATCCTGTAAAATACTTTCTCATACAGAGGAGGACTAGAGATTTCATTAGTGCCCCCCAAATTACTACCCCGATTATCACAGCCAGTGCGGTCAATAACCACTTCACTATGGTGCCCGTCCATCCCTGGAACCAGTCAGTGAGCCAGCTAAATGTATAAGAATTTTCGCGCGCGATCCGATCGATCGTCAGGGCGTGGCTAGTTTCCCTTAGTCTCACTATTGCGGCTGACACTCCTTCAGATGGATCGGGTATGTAAGTGCAACATTTTCCCTCTATAATTCCGCATACCCCTCCTTTCTCTGCCAAGAGCATGTCCAAAGCCACCCGATTCTGCATCACCATTGTACGCATGTGAATCACCGTATCCAATAGTATGTCATGAGCCGTAGCGGTGTCGTTTGCCACCTTTTCTAGGGCCAAAGCCAATTTATCTATCCGGAAACTATCCATGACTGTGCCCGCTCCTGGGAAGAAGAAACCAAACACCTTTTCCCATAGACTCCCGTGTAGTTTAGTGGTTCCATCTTCGTTCATGACTGACCTCTTATAACGCCTGTCCAAGGACTTTGGGTCTAGCTCATCCAGTATCTCAACATCAGGAAGGTCTGAACCCAGATAACATGTGCCCCCCCAATTATTTGGTAAATAGGGGTAAGCCTTGTCGCCGCATATAAACATTGTCCCATGGGGTGGGACCAGATGGGTGGATAAGCACTGGAGTCCCCTTACCACCCCATTAATCCTACTAACCCCCCTAGAGAATGTTATAGCCGTTATGTTGTGGTTGTTGTGGTGTAGTGTCTGGTGCTTGTATGGCCAACTTACAGTGCGTGGCGTGGATCCACGAGGTCTTGCCCTCGCAAAAGACTGCCGTTGGTGTAGTCAGCAACACCTGGACTGGTCCCTTCCACCTTGTCCACGGCGTTCTTGCAGGTGAAGTGCTCCACGAACACCTGGTCTTTTTCCTCTGGTGGAACACCTGGTCCACAAGCGCTCTGGGAACACCTGGTCACCGATTTCCTAATCCACTTCTTTCAAGTGGATCCAATTTTATCCAATATTCGATTTTAAATTCACTAATCCTTCTCTCAGTATCCCATTTGCCTGTTTCCTACATCAATAATAAATAAAAATAAAAATTAAACGAAAATTATTTCAGCTGGAGTTTCAACTAGAATTACCACAAACAAACCACCGTTAACCTCCATTAACACAAACACAAACCACCATTAACCTCCATTAACACAAACAAACCACCATTAACCTCCATTAACCTCCCCCTATTATTTATTTATTTTCACGAATAAACAAATAATAGAAATAACCTGGTCTACTTCCAATTTCAATTCTGGTCAGTTCTGGTGTCTGGTCACACACAATGTTTTCCTCACCCACTGTGATTCGCTCAAAATAGATTCTCACTGTTGTTATGTCTGAAATTCGTCTCATGAAAACCCATTCAAGAGTCCGGTGTAACAGACAGCCAAACACATAGACACGCCGAAGACCCCAGGGTACCCATCAAACTAGCTTGTCCCCAGATCCACAACACAGCGAAACATGTAATTTTACTAAAATAATCACTTACTCATAACTAATACTCATACTACTAATTACTCATAATAACTCATAATTACTTCTGTAATTACTCATGCCAATACTTACTCAAAATAATGTAATATCCCAATCTTCACCCCCTATGCAAATCGAAGCACCCCGGACAACCCACAACCAATATCAACCACTGTAGCCGCCTTCCCCTCCAGGCAGCCACACACAGCCACATACATCTCCATCCACGTCACACAAGACAACAGCCAACCAGTGTGTCCACCACACAGAAACCTTTGGCAATGCAACAACCGAACTCCCAGACGACCAACAACAAAACATCCAATCCATTTCCATGGCTCACCAAGCAGTTCCAACTTAATCCAGCTTCACATACCGATTTCCCCAAAAACTCGTGAAACTTCACCCCCATTCTGGAAAAACCCTGGACTAAACCCTGACACCCTAAATAACTTCAGACCCATCTCCAACCTACCCTTTCTGTCAAAAGTTTTGGAACGTGCTGTGGCCACTCAACTCAAACATCACCACTCTGCCAATAACCTGTATGAAACATCCCAATCCGGATTCTGCTCCAGCCACAGTACTGAAACTGCTCTCCTCAAAATCACCAGCGACCTTCTCTCTCCTCTGACGCCGGCAACCTCAACATTTTCATCCTCCTCACCTCAACGCCTCCTTTGACATCATCAATCACACCATCCTCCTCACCCTGTTTAGACCAGCTTGTGCCTATTAAACCCAAATCAGTTCACTCCCAAGCCTACAAGGACCACCTACAGCACTGTAAAGATGTCCTCTACTCCACCTACTACCCTCAAATTATCCACTCTGGCTCCGGAATCCCAAAAGCACTCTTCTCTACAATAAACAAACTAAATAAACAAATAAATAAACAAACTTTACAACGTGAACAAACTCCTCAGCGCCCTGGATACCACCACCTGTCATTCAGAGTAGACAACAGCATCTCCTTTCTGGCTTTCAGCATCTCCTTTCTCCTTTCTGGCATCCAAATAAAATTCTGGCTTCAAATCAACTTCCTCGAACTTAACTATGATAAATCTAAATTAATCTTCGTTTGCCCAAAACCACTCACCAAATCCACCCATAACTTTGCCCCCAACATCGATGGTTTCCCAGTATCCACCTTTTATGAATTTTATGAATCTTCTCATTATTCGAAAGTTTACAAAATGTCCCAAATCTGTATATTATTTTCTACTGTGGTTATATTAAACCATTATTTTACAAAATCCAACTTTCAATAAACTGAAAAATGCTTCGCCATGGAATAGTCCACCACTCATATAAATAATCATAAGAGTTCTGCGAAACATCTCCATCTTTAAAACTTAGCCAACCATTTTTAAACCACATGTTTTCCCCCCAAAAAACAAGTCACATTCTTTGTATATTGCCAACATTGTTCATCGTTTAAGTATCATCCAGAACTAAAATTTTTTATAAACCATCAACTTGTAGATGCATTTATTTATATCCCATTAACCCAAGAACTCTCAATTGCTTGGTTATATTTTAGTAATGTCATATATCCATATTTCTTTTCCAAAATGTTCCTGATATACACATTAATCCCATCTGTCTTTGTTTCCAGATCAACTCAAATCAAGAAATCGACACAAATCCTTATTACCTCCAATAAACTCAAAATTAAATCAAACAATTCAAAACCAGATCGGATCAGCGATCAGAAATCACTTTTCCAATCAACACATTCCAAGCAACAATTCATTCAAAGACCAAGCTTAAAAACACAACTCTCATCTTACTGTGACAAATAAGCAACCAACCTACTTCACACTAAAACAAATAACTTTTCATCACCCCTTTCTTCTCCACCGCCTCTTACACTTAAACAGATCACAATTACTCACTCATACACTGTTGCCCATCATGAAATCCCAGTAGGTTGTTCTTCGATCCCAACCATCATGTGATCCCAACCACCACTTCTGACACCATTGTCGACGTCTCCATTTATTTCGTTCCTCATGGGGTTGGTGTTTTATGGCCTTTACCTCTTACCCAATCACACTGCACATCATTCCCCGTCCTTGATGGATAATTTTACATCCAGATGGGCACAGCATCCCATTTTTGGCGACCCAGCCCTGAAACAAGCCCCTGGACTCCTTGCAGGCTGGACCAAAACCCCTGGACGAGGTTGCATCCCAGTACTGACTCTGCTGCCTTCTTGCAAACCACTTCAACTCCATGAATTTTACATGTTTCGTGAACAGAACAAAGCCCTCTGTAATCGTCAGATTGAACCTGCCCCAAACCCGTCCATATAAACTCCATTGTTGTCCTGTCCATCTCTCTGTGTTACATTTACCTTTTGTGACTCACAGTACCTGCCTCCATGGAACAATGACGCCTGAGCACTCAATTAGCCCTCCCAGTACCAAAGACTTACAATCAGACCGACAGACAGACAAATAACAGAGGCATGTCGCCAGCCCCAGCACAGGACATCACCTTTCCGGGCAGGCACAATATAATCCACAGCATCGAAATGCCAATTTCTATCCGGAGCCTCGCAAAGCCAAAATCGGGCATGTTCACTGCATTTCACTGCATTTCACTGACCATGACTATCCCCATTGCTCGATCACACACGTCACTGTGCTCGGCCCGGTTAAATTAAATTCCAAGCGTACTGTACCTGACGCTTCCACAACAACAAAAAACTCGATATTCTCTGTTCGCTAATTACGTACATGATTTCAGTTTTATCCAACAATATATGTCCCGATATTCTCTCCAGATTTAAGTTCTATATCCTGTCGTTAAAGCAACACCCTGTAGACTGACTCCGCCTGTCGTTCTTCCAAGGTTAGTGAATTGCCTCTGACCTCATTCCCATGCGTATCTCGAACAAAGGTCAACTAAACTTTAAAAGGTCAAACTTCAATTGGGGTAACCAGCGCTTTATTATTCCGCAAATAATACAAGTCCGGCGTCATTCCCTGCAAGAACCACATCCAGACAGACAAATGACCATTATTGAGGCTCTACATCGCAAAATGCTAGCTCCTACGAATCCAACAACCGTCACAATCCGTCCAGGAACTTCCGTACGAGGCGTGCTTCACAATGCATCACCTTTACTACCTGGTGCACACCTTTCGCACATCCTTCCTCGTTCGCACAACGCTTCATAAACACACCTCCTCGCGCCCACACCTTGGCACAAGCCACACCACATACCGACAGTTGAAACCTCGACCGTCCTCCTTCCTCGGATCAGCGTTCTGTTGAAAACGTGACATTTGACCCACAATGCATTTGGGCACACATCCTCCGAGCAACCTCATACAGCACACCCGTGACTCGCGGCTCGCTCGGCTCCTGCCCGAACGCACAATAACTCTACCCAAACTTCCACGGAGCCGCACGGCGGAAACACAGGTTTGTACCACACTTTAATTAAACGAACATCGCCAGGATTCTCGGATAGACGTTAATTTCACAACACACATGACAAAAATCCGATTTAAATTCAGAGATCGCCGATCGACCTGGCACAACCATCTCAACGCGACGACGCCACGCCGCCCCCCGTCCTGGCGCGCACCCTCGTGCCTCCACACGAATCCCAACACTCCCGCCTCGCGGTTTCCTGCGAGGCTCGTAGC
The DNA here is from genome assembly GCF_964187855.1 of Myxine glutinosa. Lineage (NCBI taxonomy): Eukaryota > Metazoa > Chordata > Myxini > Myxiniformes > Myxinidae > Myxine > Myxine glutinosa. The sequence continues at coordinate 3,037,849 of NC_136265.1, read as the reverse complement.
CGTGGCAACCAAAACTGCGCGCCGCTCTCGAATGAGGGCCGTCATAACAGTGAGCTGTCAGAACTCATCCCTAGCTCGTAAACATCGCAAAAAAAAAACAGGATCTCCGACGCTCCACCTCCCCGACCCCAAATGCACCACACGACACCAATTCCAAAGGTGAGCTGCCTCAGCGATACATCCCACACATACAATCCACAATATCTGTCATTGAATGAATTCTTCGATTCCAGTCAAACACACACTTCGACCCAAACTCTGAACCTCCAGTTCCACAAACTCCAAACCTCCGTCCGACTGCCGCTCGAAAGACAAAGCAGCCCATCCTGCAACCATCTCCAAGAAACCGCTTCATATCAACAGTAGGTCGACAAGGGCACTCCGAGTGCTTTCCTGACCCGATTTATATCAATTCGCTTCCCAAACAACTCCCAAACAGATGAAAATCCGGACTCAGTTCAGGACCTCGCCTGTTCTCTCGGATAGACGCTAAAATGGACATTCCCGGCCTGAATTTCCCCCATGTCGAGCAGATCACTTACAAAGCTTCACACCGAAACCCTCTGCTTTGCATATGTCATACAGACAAATACATTGGCCAGATACACACGTCAATTAACATCCCAATATACATTCATTCCTCATTCATACCCCAGTGAGTCTCCCAGACTTCGCGCGAAAATCAGATCGACTCAAATCATGCCTTTCTCCAGCCACTCCCATGTACAATCTTTGGTTCATTCATATTACGTCTCTCATTCAAGGAAAAGGATTTTTGGGACGGGTTGGACGGGGGTGGGTTGAGGTGAAAAAGGGAAGGCAGGGCGGGGGTGTTGGGGTGTTGCCTAGAGCCCCGGGACTGAGCTCAGGTCTTGGGGGGGTGGGGGCATGGTGGCTACCTCCCCTTTCGCGGGGTCTTGGTCTGGATCCTGGACCAGCGGCATCAACCGCTGATTTACTTGCTTAATTGCCTCCCTGATTGTTTTATCCTGAACTTTGCTTCCTGAACTTGCTTCCTTTGGCTCTGAAGCTTCAAATTCCTACAATGCAGCTCCTGCTTCAATTTTCAATATTTCAAAACCTACTTCCGTTCTTTCTACCTGGATTTCTGCTGCTTATTTCCTCTGTCCCTAAAGTTTTAGCTCCTTTCCTGCCCTCCTGTCTAGAACTTGGTCTAGAGCTTCCTGGCTTGACCTCGTAGTTGTCACTACCTTCTTGTCAAACCTACCTGGTACCTGCGCATTTCACCCTTCCTGGCCATGTCCCTTTGGCCCTCTAAGTTAACCACAGCCCTCCTTCCCTGGCATGCAATGGCATACCCCATCTTGTCTCTGGGCTGTTCCTTCCTGGAAAGTTCTCGGCCTGGCTCAACCTATATGGCTGTCCGACCTCACTTTCCCCTCCCTTGTTAACTTATAACGTTACCCTTATCGAACGTTATCTTTACCGATATCCTGCGCAAATCCTTTTACTGGCCATGTTCTTATGGCCCTCTTAAGTTAGCCACAGCCCTTCGTTCCCTGGCATGCAATGGCATACCCCATCTTGTCTCTGGGCTGTTCCTTCCTGGAAAAATCTTGGCCACCTGGCTTCAACCTATATGGCTGTCCGACCTCATTTTCCCCTCCTGGTGCTAACTGTAACTTTAAGCTTACTGTTAAGTCCTTACTGGTATCCTTAATTGTTTATCCTGGCTTTAACAAAGCCACGTCATTCTGAGGCCTAAAATGAGCCTTTACTTACAATTTCTGTTCGAGTGCAGGCAGCGCGGAAGACAGGGAGACTGGACCCGCTCGAGGGAGGAAGGTACGAATTTGGAATAATAGCCCTCTGATATAAAACAACTCCCACCTTTAATCAAATCAGCGTGCCGGCGCCGGCCTCAGGCAGCCTTCCTCCTGTCCCTCGGGCTCCGTTTCCCGTCCTCCGCGTCTGTTGCGACCCCACTCCTGGTACCAAATGTGAAGAAGCAGCTCTTCGTTTGCAAAAGAAGTCCACAAATAGCCTGAAATGACGCAGCTTTATTAAAAACCAACTTATACAGATCCGGAAGAGACATGACATCTACAGCAAGAACCAGCTTCATGCCACGTCCAGTCTTCCTGGAAACGCATTGATTCTCATTCACTTATATAGGAATACGATTATCAGAAAATCTCCGAGAGAACAAAGCGACTGGCGAGAGTCCCTCACCGTCATCCTAGCCCCCACCCTCATCCGCTCTGTCATTCGGGGGAGTCAGCCCTTCCTTATCATTCGGACCAGATATAGTTTCAAAAGCTCCGAGGTGACGAAAAATGTAACTCACAGAGAGAAGAGTGCATGCTTGGCCAGATAAGACCATGCTTGGCCAGCCAGATAAGACCATAAAATATATGGGTTTGTTCACATGAGTAATTCAAAGCATGTTTATACAGAGTCAAGCGTCGCTGTGGTTAATACAAAATATATATGGTTTTAACGATAGGTTTATGTCTGCAATCTAATCATTCTACTAGCGTTACACAAAATCACGCGCATGTGAGCGTGATTTTACGACCGGCCTTATCTAGCCTCGAAAAAGCACACGTATACAATTGTCCAGCACGAAATGCATCGAGTACTTTCCCATTTATCCCCAGCAAAGCGAAAACCCCTTTATTTACTTATGTAAAACATTAAGCAACATTTTAGATCAAAACATATTATTCGACCGACGTTTAAAACAGAATTCTAAGCAATAAAGAATCTACGACTTGACATATATATATATATATATATATATATATATATATATATATATATATATATATATATATATATATATATATATATATATATATACCGTATATATATATACCGTATATATATATATATATATATATATATATATATATATATATATATATATATATATATATATATATATATATATATATATATATATATATATATATATATATATATATATATATATATATATATATATATATACTAGCTGAGGTACCCGGCTTCGCCCGGGTTGAATAAGAATAATACAAATATATGATGAAAAGAACATGTATATTTTAGAGCAATATAACAGTACATTTCATAGATAACGTTTTGTCAATTTTCAATTTCTCAAAACCTCTTGCTATACAACATTTCTGGTTTTCTTACTTGGTGCCAAGACATAAAGATTGCTTGGTTTTCCAACCTTCGAGCAGCCCACGTACAGCTGGCCATGGGAAGTACCCGGCATTGCCGGGTGGGGGAAGGGAGGGGAGGAGGAAGGGGAGGGGAGGGGAACGGGGGGGGGGGAGGGGAGGAGAGGGTGGGGAGGGGAGAAGAGGGGGGGAGGGGAGAAGAGGGGGGGGAGGGGAGAAGAGGAGGGAGGGGGAGGAGGAGAGGGGAGAAGAGGAGGGAGGGGGAGGAGGAGAGGGGAGGGGGAGGGGGGAGTTGAGGGGGGAGGGGGGAGGAGGAAGGGGAGGGGAGGGGAACGGGGGGAGGGGAGGAGAGGGTGGGGAGGGGTGAAGAGAGGGGGAGGGGAGAGGAGGAGGGAAGGGGGAGGAGGAGAGGGGAGAAGAGGAGGGAGGGGGAGGAGGAGAGGGGAGCGGGGAGGTGAGGGGGGAGGGGGGAGGTGGAGGGGCGGGGGAGGGGGAGGGGGAGGGGAGGGGGGAGGGCGAGGGGGAGATGAGGGGGAGGGGAAGGGGAGGGGGAGTGGAGGGGGAGGGGGAGGGGAGGGGGGAGTGGAGGGGAAGGGGGAGGGGGGAGTGGAGGGGAAGGGGGAGGGGGGAGGGGGAGGGGGGTGAGGGGGAAGGGGGAGGGGGAAGGCGGAGGGGAGGGGGAGGGGGGAGAGGAGTGGGAGGGGGAGGGGAGGGGAGGGAGAGGGGGGTGGGGAGGGGGGGCTTCACCCGGGTTGAATAAGAATAATACAAATATATGATGAAAAGAACATGTATAATTTAGAGCAATATCACAGTACATTTCCGACATGACGTTTTGTCAATTTTCAATTTCTCAAAACCTCTTGGTATACAACATTTCTGGTTTTCTTACTTGGTGCCAAGACATAAAGATTGCTTGGTTTTCCAACCCTCGAGCAGCCCACGTACAGCTGGCCATGGGAAGTACCCGGCATTGCCGGGCCGTGGAAGGGAGGGTAGGAGGAAGGGGGGGGGGGAGGGGAGGAGAGGGTGGGGAGGGGAGGAGAGGTTGGGGAGGGGAGAAGAGGGGGGAGGGGAGAAGAGGGGGGGAGGGGAGAAGAGAAGAGGAGGGAGGTGAGGGGGGAGGGGAGGCAGAGTGGAGGGGGAGGTGGAGGGGGAGGGGTGAGGGGGAGGGAGGAGGGGAGGGGGAGGGGGAGGGGATATGCGGGGGGGGGGGGGGGGAAGGGGGGAGGGGAGGGTGAGGGGGGAGGGGTGAGGGGGGAAGGGGGAGGGGGGAGGGGGAGGTGAGGGGGAGGGGTGAGGGGAGGGGGAGTGGAGGGGGAGGGGGAGTGGAGGGGGAGGGGAGGGGAGGGGGGAGTGGAGGGGAAGGGAGGAGGAGGGGGGAGGGGAGTGGGAGGGGGGAGGGGAGGGAGAGGGGGGAGGGGTGAGGGGGGAGGTGGAGGGGAGGGGGGAGGAGGAGTGGGAGGAGGGGGGGGAACGGCTAGCTTGGCATGCGACAGCAGGATTTTTACTTTTATTTTTACCTCAATGAGGGCTATATATATAGTCCGTGCTTGGAGCCTTCAAGTTCAACATAAAGTTTATTTATGAAAAATAATGCAGATGTATAACAATCCACCAATGCAAGTTCAGAAATGAATGCAGATCCTTTACTTTGCGATACAAACGCAATTCCCGCCATTTCCACTCACGATCGAGGCCTCCACAGTGACCGCGCCTCTTCTTCCTCCTACAACTTCGTCTCACTTCTTTCACTCAAAATGCACGAAATTCTGCCGCATGAAATTATGTAGAGGCCTCGTCGGGGGGATATAAGGTAGATAAGGAAGGCGTTGTAACAGAAGAATCAAAATAAAAGTGGAAGAACATAAGGAAATGGGAGCTATTCTGGACCCACAGCCAAACCTGACAAACCATTGCAATACACCCCGAATGTCTAGCGCCGCCACAAACTACACCATGGAATTGCAGCTAGCGCGGTTTTTTTAAACCATTGATATTAAAATAAAACGTAGCCTAAAACCACCGGGATTTTATGCTGATTCCGAATCTGTGTCTAAAACTTTTCTCCGATGTGTAGTTCTTGAGTTATAAGCGGACATCCAGACAGACACACACATACACACACACACAGACACTCCTCCTTTATATATAGAGATATATATATATATATATATATATATATATATATATATATATATATATATATATATATATATATATATATATATATATACAGTGGTACCTCGGCTTACGAGTGCCCCAACGTACGAGTTTTTCGAGATACGAGCCGTCGCTCGGGCGGTTTGTTGCTTTGGGATACGAGCCGAGATCCGATGTACGAGCTCAAAAAATTTATTTTTTTGAATTTTCCGGTTGTGGCTTCCGGTTCCGGTCACGCAGTTATCTTGCCGTGAAAGCATCTCTGCCGTGTATCGCTGCTGTTTTGTTTGTGAAAGTGGTTTTTTCTGTAAAATTTCGCGTTTTCAACCATGGGTCCGAAGAAAGAAGTGAGTGCCAAGGGTGGGCCTGAGAGGAAGAAGAGGATGATGAGTTTGGATACGAAACACGCAATCGTCGAACAACATGAGCGAGGTATGCGTGTTGTCGACTTGGCGAGGCAGTACGATTACACAGCGTTGGCGCTGTGTAACGACACTTGCCTCACTCATTTCCGAAAAATTTTGAAAGGGAGGAAGAAACAAACCTCGTTGGACAGGTTTTTAGTGAAACGCCCGGCAAGTGAAAGCGAGGACAGTGTGGCGAAAAAGGCAAAAGGTATCTCCTCCACCTCTGCCAGCATCTTCGTCTGATCTTCAAGGTAAATACATACAGTACACTTAATAAAACCAGTTTATTTCTTTACATTCTCTTGTATTATGTACAGTATATACGAGGTCGTGCTTGTTTATACATTATTTGTTATTTATAAAGTACATTTTTGTTATTTAAAAGCACCTAACAAAAAAAATTGGTGTTTTTTTTTTGAGGCTGGAACGGATTAATAGCATTTCAATGCATTTGAATGGGAAAATTTGCTTTGACTTACGAGCGATTTGGCTTACGAGCTCCGTCACGGAACGGATTAAACTCGTAAGCCGAGGTACCACTGTATATATATATATATATATATATATACAAGGAAAAAAAAAGTTGCCAAAACACAAAATTTATTCGCTTCATAACAAATAACATAATAAATAACATAAAAATAGAGCAACACACACACACCCACACACTCCTATACATACATACAAACCTACAAGTTTCCCCCCTTGAATCCTAAAATTTCCCCCCAGGGGGAAATTTCCCCCAAGTTGGGAAATGCTGCTCCAGTCCAACAAAAGCTGTGCCGCTTGCCTTTTTCTGTGAGAGATGCTGTATCTCAGGAGTTGAAAAAGCTCTTTAAATTGGATGTAATTGAGCCAATTATTGAATCTTCAGAGTGGGTTTCACCAATTGTAGTGACGATAAAGAAAAATGGAGGGATTCGTCTGTGTGTGGATTTAAGAGAACCAAATAAAGCGGTGGTGATTGACGGATATCCTCTTCCGCATATGGAGGAGATGTTTTCCGAGCTGCGAGGCAGCACACTTTTCTCCACACTGGATCTGCAAAGTGCATACCACCAGGTTGTATTACATGAACACAACAGGGACCCCACTGCCTTCATTACGCACGAGGGACTGTTTTGCTAACAAACTAATCCGTTAAGGGCTCGCTTCAGCACCCACTTGTTTCCACAGGATGATGTCTGCCATAAAAAAACCAGCCCGGAGCTCGGTGTTACCGAGACGATGTAATCGTTTTTGGAGGGACTCACGAAGCACATGATGAAAACCTCACAGACGTATCGATGCGCTGCAACGTTTCGATGCAGCTGCGCTGAAACGGAACCTTTCAAAATGCCATTTCGGACAGACGGAGTTGTCATTTTTAGGACATGTGGTGTCACACACAGGACTGAAACCTGACCCTGCTCATGTTGTTGCGGTGTCACAAGCACCCCCCACCGAAAGACGTGCAGAGTTTGCGCTCTTTTCCCGGACTCATGTCTTGGTATGCAAAATTCATCCCGAACTATGCATCGGTCGTGGATCCTCTGAGAGAACTACTACGGGGACCATTCACCTTCTCCTCATCAGTCAAGGCACAGCAAAGTTTTGATTCAGTTAAAGAACTGATTGTCAGTTTTTCAGCTCTCGCTCTTTTTGATTCAGAGCTATACACCACAGTGACAACTGATGCCTCTGATTATGGCCTTGGAGCAGTCCTGACGCAAATCCACGCTGACAAAACAAAGAAAACCATCGCATTTGCCTCCCGAATGCTGGCTGAATCGGAAAGAAAATATTCCATGGGGGAAAAGGAAGCACTTGGATGCGTGTGGGCAACAGAGAAGTTGAGGACTTATCTCTGGGATAGACATTTCACATTACGCACTGACCTTAGTCCTCTCACTACACTGCTTTCCACAAAAGGATTGGAAAGAGCTGGAATGCGCGTGGCCAGATGGTCCGCACGGCTTCTGTCATTTAATTATGACATTCAGTACAAGCCTGGCTCTGAAAATGTAACAGCTGATTGCTTGTCTTGCCTGCCACTACCTACTTCAGAGCCAAGCCTGGAGGATGATGTTGAGGTTGTTGCACTCACATCGACCCTCACTGCTGTGACGGCTGAATAATTCCAAACTGCCTGTATTTCCTGCCCTGTTCAAGCAAAGCTGTGGTAAATGCTTTCAAAGCGCTGGCCGAAAACGTCGAAAGGCCTGGATCCTGATCTCCTTCCTTACTTCAGATTGCAAAGTGAACTGTCATTACAAGAGGACTGCGTGATGAGAGGTACTCACCGCCTTCTTGTCCCGGATGCACTACAACCACATTTCATCAAATTAGCGCATGATACTCACCAGGGCATTGTGATAACAAAGCAGTGGTTAAGGGATCTGTTCTGGTGGCCGGGAATGGACGTGCACGAAGAGTCCGCAATCAAAGCTTGCATTACTTGTCAGCAGCACAACAAGACAGATGTGACACACGCATCACCACTGCAGCCGGTTCCTTATCCTGACGCAGCTTGGGAGAAACTGGCAATCGACATAGTGGGGCCCTTTGATTCTGCACCACTGGACTGTCGTTTCGCTATCACACTCATCAAATATTTTAGCAAATGGCCAGAAATTGCCTTCACCTTCCAGGTCACTTCTACTACAGTGACCAAGTTCCTATCATCTGTCTTCAGCAGAGAAGGTAATCCAAAAGAGTTGATATCCGACAATGGTTCACAATTCACCTCTCGGGAATTTGAAACCTTTCTGAAAGACAGAGACATTACTCACAGAAAGTCAGCAGTCTACTACCCGCAAGCGAATGGAGAAATAGAACGATTCAATCAAAGCTTAAAAGAAAGGTTGCTCACTGCTCACTGCTAACATCGAGGGGAAAGACTGGAAAACATTTACAATGGACTTTCTTCAAACATACCGGGCAACCCGACATGCCACAACACAGCGATCACCTGCTGAACTGCTTCATGGGAGAGAAATGCACACCAAGCTACATATATCTGGGTTACAAATGCCAAAGGCCAACACTCCGTCACGCAAAGACACAGCACTCACAGTACAAGAAAAGCAGAACAAGCAAAAGGCGTACACCGACAAACGGTGGGGGGAAAGGATGTGAACTTTGAAAGTGGCTCCTTCGTCCGAGTTAGGAAACCTGGCATCCTCCAAAAGGGACAATCTAAATTTTCCGCGCCTCTCCAAGTTATGGAGCGCATAGGATCTCACACGTACAAACTGTCCGATGGACTGTTCTGGAATGCTTCTCATTTAGCATCTGCCTGTCAAGGGAATGAAAGAGACGATACCGAGCAACCACTCCTTCCGGACATCACCGGACTCAACCAGCCGGACTAAACCAGCTCAAAACGCATCAGAATCTGTGCCGGTCGACCGGGATGCCAGAGTTCGCAGACCTCCAGTCTGGACACGAGATTATGTGATGATGTAATCTAAAGTTATTAGAGAGTAAGAAGAGGAAGCTATGATGAACTGTTACCATGTCTATTATTACTTGTTTTATGGTTAATCCACACTGTGAAATTACTACATTTCATCTTCTAGTTAACTATATATAATGTTGGTCACTGAGTTATGGTATGCATGTGGGTAAAGAAAGGGGGACATGTGGTGTTGTGCATGGAAGGTACGCTAGAGGGGGCGTGGCCAATACGAGGAGGAGTCCCGGGTAAAGGACGGAGCGTGGAGAGGATTGGAACAGGACGTGCGTCCAATGTTGGATTGGATAAAACAGTTGGACCTCACTGAATTATTCATTCTTGGAGTACTTTATGACACTACAAAAGGATTCAACCCTTTTTATTACAAGCAAGAAAGTGCGGGAAGGATAGGAAGAAGAAGAAGGGCATCTCTTTGCGGCACGGTAAAAAAGCGATCCTTGCTCGTGGTGTGAACGGCTTCATTGAGCATGTTGGTGTGAGAGACTCAACCTCCACAAGCTTTCTGGAGGATTCAGTGTGCATAAAGGAGGTGGACAAAAAGGAAAAGAGTGTATTCTGTGGGAAAAGGTGCTTCTTTGAGTCTCTGTGGAAAACAAGATGTGTTTCATGCTGTGATCGGGCTCGATGAGTGCTATATGAAGGAGTTGACCCCGATGAACTTACTGAGCTGAGGGATTTGCTGTGATGCATGAAGGAAGTTGACGAAAGGAAAGGGATCAAAGGAGAAAGGAATTGCAGAGCGTGATGACTGGTTCATTCACGATTGTTTCCGCCAAGCCCCGCTCTGACGAGCATTGATGAAATTTCTCTTCAAACAGGCCTGAACCCCATTCCATTCCCATCCTCATATCCCACTTTATTTCCATTCCCTGTGAATATTGTTTTATTTATTTGCTTCCCTTCCCCTTCCCTGGGTTATATAGAGGGTCTGTGTGTGTGATGTTGTGTCGGCCTTTCGTATCGTTTGTATGTGGCCTGTGTTGATTGTTTCAGTCTGTCATTATTAATTAATGAAGTCTGTCGTCATACTTGAATGATTTGCTTATTGTATCGTTTTGCATTATTTGAAGTAAATTGATAGTATTTAATTTTTTTAGATTGACATTTTTCGGATCGGCTTGCAAGCTCCTCTGAGCCGCCAGTGTGGCAGTCGAAACTCTAGAGCCTCTACTCCTTGCACTAAGCCGAAAGTTCAGGCTGCCAAAACCGCTCGGCCAGCTTACGGGCCTCGGCCCGGCGGGCTGGGGAAAGGACTTAGGGTCACTGACATTAGTCACCCTATAACAGTATAACACACTTAGTTGGGAGTGATGTTTGGGACTCTGGTCCTCATCCCCGTCACCTGTAACAATACCTTTAGTCAGTGTATTAAACTGCTTTATTCTACCAGGTGAGTGCCCAGGGGGTATTGCCCCTATTTTATTTTTATTTTTTTCTCAATCTCACCTTATTTGTGTTTATTATTATTATTTTCTCCATCTCATTTTGTTTGTGTTTATTATTATTTTCTCCATCTCACCTTGTTTGTGTTTATTATTTATTTTTCTCACTCATTTATTTATTTTGTATTTATTATTATTATTATTTATTTGTGGGTAAAGAAAGAAGAAAGTTTGTATTTATTATTATTTATTTTTTATCAATCTCAACTTGTTTGTATTTATTAATACTAGAGCGTGCCCGTACGTGGGTGCAAAAAAACATGCGTGCAAACAACAACAACAAAAAAAAACTTTGAAACCACGTGGCAGTAACGACCACAGAACCCCCCCCCCCCCCTCTATTTACATGAAATGGTTTGGTCCATTCGCAAAGCCAAAGCGAACGGCTTGCGAGTACGGTAGAACCCCCCCCCCTCTATTTACATGAAATGGTTTGGTCCATTCGCAAAGCCAAAGCGAACGGCGAACGGCTAAATCGCCATAGCTCGGTAACTACTTGTCCGATTAATATGAAACCTTGAAAAGGCACATCCTCAGGTCCCCAGCAATATACCTGGCAAGTTTCAAGTATATCGGACCCGTGGTTGTCGAGAAACAGCGGTCACAGACACACAGACACACAGACACACAGACACACACACATACACACACACAGAGATTACTGGAATTATAGATAGATTATTATTATTATTTTTCAATTCCACCTTGTTTGTGTTTATTATTTATATTTTCTCACTGTCGCCTTGTTTGGGTTTTTTTTTTTTTTTTCCTCAATCTCACCTTGTTTGTGTTTATTTATGTTTTCTCAATCTCACCATGTTTGTGTATCTCATTTATTTATTCTCAATCTCACCTTGTTTATATATATATATATATATATATATATATATATATATATATATATATATATATATATATATATATATATATATATATATATATATATATATATATATATATATATATATACATACATACATACATACATACATACATATATATATATATATATATATATATATATATATATATATATATATGTTGGAATGGGACTTAGAACTTGGGACTCAGAAGACTCAGAGAAAGGAGCAACGGATATATTTATTGGAACTCGTTTACACAAGCTTGCGGAAAACAGGATGTCGCAGGAAGCTCACACAAAATGACCAACACTACAACAAGATGCTCTGAAATAATTCGATTTAAACTTGCTATATATAAAGAATATAGGGTGTGGCTTTAGCTCACAAGATACAGAGAAAGAATGGGCTCATTGGTCCTCCCACCATTAGTCCCATCCTGTTGTTCAGTTAGTTAAAGGAAGTTCATCCAAGGCCACTCATGGGTTAGCTCAGATAAGGAGATGGTCAGCAATATGTGGCAACATGTTTACAACTTTCTGTATAGAGACCTGGGTTGGGGAAGTACAAAGGGAGTGGACACTCATAAATGTGTCAGCCTACAGGATATTGGCAAAGTCATGTGGGAGGCTGAGAGATAGCAGCTGCAACCAAGGCCAAAAAGGGGAACAAGGGATTATGCCAACACAGGGCAAGAGCTCACAAGCACAGAACTCCTTATTAGGGTATTACACATCCTTAATGCACAAGAAAGGACTAAGTATATTAAAAGAATACAGCAATCAGTCAAAACGAAACATATAATTGGTTATACTTGGTAATTGGTAGAGCAGCAAGAATTAACAAAGGGGGAGGGGAATAACAGCTCTCCACATACCGCCCTTTTGGATCTAAGATACAACGTTATCTACGAGCCAATCAAAGGCCTTTATTTCAAACAAAGCAGAAACAAAACAAATCAGAAAAGTCTTTCAACATATCACGCGAAGGCAGCCCAGTGAGCATGTAGTGCCCAAAGCACTCCACATCGCACCCAGCAGGATGATTCGCGTCTGTATGTGAGTATGCAATGTAAGTCCGTAAAGACAAGGTGGTCAAATGGCATGTAAAATCCTCCGAGAATATTGAAATAGACAGTGTAAAAGGTTCACTAAACATACCACGCGAATGCAGCCCAGTGAGCATGTCCCGCACCCAAAGTACCACACATCGCACTCAGCAGGATGATCCGCGGGTATGTGGGTGTATGTGGGTGTATGTGGGTGTATGATGTAAGTCAGGTGTAGATGGGTGTATGATGTGAGACCGTAGAGGCATGAAGATCGAATAGCGCGTCAAATCCACAACGAAGACCTCTGGTTCCGCCGGGGTCCACACCCAGGAGGATCTCCCGACCCACCCTTGGTGCACAGAGGTGCGGCCAGGACCCCCCCCCGACTGGAGCTCGCCCAAGCCCTCCCCAGGTGCAATCCTTGTAGATCTTCAGTGCTCAATCGATATTCATGTTCATGAGGTCTCTTATATGCGGGTGATCTGGGGAAGACACAACGTCATCAGTATCAGGTGGCTTAAACCTATGGCCAAAAAACAAAGCATAACGGTCCAAAGGAGGGAGAGAAACTTCCTTTGGGTCAAAGTCGAGGTCGTCCGAGGCGATGCTGCTTCCACCGCCGTTATCCATGGACGAATCTTCAAGACAATCAGATTCAGAACTCAGAGTATCTCCAAGATTGAGTTCCTCACCATCCAGGCTTGGGGTTGCAGTTGGGTCCAAATCCAGGATTGGGTCAGTGACGTTTGACTCACTGTGAGCTTGTGAGACATAAAGGTGAGCCCGTGAAACATAAAGAGGCAAAGCCTGCATTGAGACATAAACATCAGTCGGGGACCCTTGCAAGTGGCCCACATCATCATCGGAATCATCATCAGTAACATTATTCTCAGGTGGCGTAGGCCTGCGGCGTAGGCGGCCAGCAACAGTCATAGCCTTACACATCGAGAAAAACCGAGAAGTCTCCCTTAGGTACTTGTTGGCGTCTGCATGCGATATGTTGGTGTCCAGAGTAATCGGCGTCCTGGCAGCCTGAAATGCTCTGAGGTCCGCAACGGTGTAATCAAAATCATTATCGGTAATATCAACAATGGAAGAACAATCTTCGGAAGCGGAGATCTCATTGTCGCGGGCCAGTGACTCGTTCGGGTCGTTGTTCCAGGATCCGCGATCTGCAGTCACGTCGACGGTCGGAGTGTCATCTGGACCCACGGTCAGCTTGTCGGTCATCACCATGGCCTTTTCTGGTGTCGTCTCCAGTGTCCATCCTGTGGTAAACTTTCTCACACACGCAAGGACTAAAGCCTTGATTAGTACACAACAAACCACGATTCCAAGGACTATTGCCAAGGCGGTCAATATCCACTTTACTATCGTACCTGTCCATCCTTTGAACCAGTCAGTAAGCCACTGGTGGGAGGTTTCCCGATCCATTCGATCCTTTGTCAATATATGAGCGCTTTCTCTTAACCTTATAATAGCAGCACTGACCCCTTGTGAAGGATCAGGAATAAAAGTACAACATCTACCCTTAATTATCCCACATACCCCTCCTCGTTCTGCCAGTAGCATATCTAACGCAACCCTATTTTGCATAACCATTGTACGCAGGTGGACAACCGTGTCCAACATTTCGTCATGTGCTGTAGCGGTGTCGTTGGCCACCCTTTCTAAGATTAACGCAATTTTGTCAATGCGGTAACTGCTCATGACCGTCCCAGCCCATGGGAAGAAGAAACTAACGGCTTTCTCCAAATCAGCGCCGTGTAAGGTGGTGGTGTCGTCGTCGTTCCAATAGGTGCTTCGTTGTGTCCTTATGAGTGCAGGGGTGTTATACAAGTGTTGTCGCATTTCCATTTCTGGGAAAACTGATCCTAAATAGCAAATGCCTCCCCAATTATCAGGTAAATACGGGTAAGCTTTGTTCCCGCATACAAACATGGTCCCGTGTGGAGCCACTAAATGGGTGGTCATGCAAGTGCGAAGGCCTGGGATAGTGTTTGTCCCGTTTTCCCCTTCCCATGCCAACTGGAGGTGTGTGAGGTTATGTAAGGGCGAACTTGTAACATTCACTAACAGCCTGTGTTTCCCTTCCCTAGGGTCCGCGGGGAGGGTATCTCTACACACGGATTTGCCTACCATTACTTGGCCCTTTCCTTCTAAGCAGAGGGCCCCCCTCGCCGGCTTGACCCAAACCGGCGCCGGACGTGCCTCAAAGTGTCGGGACTGGATGGGGGGGGGGGGGGGGGGTACTGGAAAACTCGTTTACACGCGGTTCCGTCAGAATCTTGGCTTGTCAGGGTTGTACTAATGCATTTGGTGTCTAGTGGCTTCGAGCACAAATCATTGAGTGATAAGGGTAACACTACCATTGGTATTCCTGCTGTGCTGGTGCGGGGAAGGTGCATACACATCCAACACCGTGTCCTATTCTGTACTGTGGCCATATGCCGTGCGACCTTCCAGTATGTGTTCTCCTCTGGATTCCTTCTTACTTCCTGGGCAGGCGGGGTTTTAATGACGTAGGCGGCACAACTAGGTCGGAAGTAGGGTGCAGTTCCATTTGGGATTAGCGTGCGAGGGGGCCATATTCCACATTCAAGTATCATTGTTGTATCCGGGCCAATGGGGGTATAATGCAATAAGAGGGTAGTATTCTCATTGCCCTCGCCCCATCGATATCCTGGGGCATATCGACTGCTTATGTCCCCAGAGTATGTTCCATTTTCCACTTTCCTAACCTTAGTCAGGACTAGGCGTGGTCTTGTCATGCGTGCCTGTGGTGTCTTATTGTGTACCACTATAGCTTCCACCCATCTTACAGATAACCACTTAAAGCGTGTTTCCAAGTTACAGCAATTCACCGCTACTTTGTCTCCCCAGCGAGCCGTTATATACTTGACGGGGTAGAGGGGAAATGCTGGATAGGTGTCGTGTCCTGGGTACTTGGGGAGGTCCTTTCTCGATAGCTCAAAGTGCAAGAGCCTATCTTTGGCAGGGGGTTTGAGGCAGCTACCCAGAATTCCCATCACCATGACCGTCATCGCCGCCCTTAGGAGACTGTAGTGCCCTAGACGGTGCATTGTCTTCAGCAGTGTGAGGTGCGGTGTCTTGTGTGGCTTGTGGTGCGGGAATGGACAACTTACAATGGGTGGCGTGGATCCACGAAGGTTTACCCTCGCAGAAGACTGCCGTCGGTGTGACCAGTAGCACCTGGAATGGTCCCTTCCACCGTGGCTCCAAAGCAGCCTTGCGGGTGAAGTGCTTTACGAGCACCCAGTCGCCGGCTTGGAAGTCGTGGATGGCGTGGCCTATTGGTTCAGGCAGCGCCTCTCGTACTCGAGCATGGATGCTGCGTGCCACATTGGACAAGCCTATGCAAAATCTCAAAAGCATGTCATCCATCACCGGCAAAGCAAGTGTGGACATGTCCGTTGGTGCTGAAACGGGCAAGCTCATAGGTCGTCCCATTAATATTTCGTGGGGGGAAAGGCCCGAAGTGCGACCCGGGGTGGAACGGATGCTCATCAATGCAAGCGGGAGAGCCTCCGGCCACCTCAAGCCTGTGTCTGCGCAAAGCTTCGCTAGTTTATTCTTTAAAGTCTTATTCGTTCGTTCCACAAGTCCCGATGACTGTGGGTGGTAAACGCAATGGAAGGACTGTTTAACGCCCAACGCCTTCAGGATGCCCTTGACCACCTGCGCCGTGAAATGGCCCCCTTGATCTGACGAAATTATCTGGGGGATGCCAAATCTGCACATAAAATCCCGCACGAGGCGCTTCGCTACTGTCGGGGCATCGGACTTGACGCATGGGTAGGCTTCAACCCATTTGGTGAACGTATCTACGATTACCAACACATAGCGAAACGACATGCTTGGTTCCAATTCTGTAAAATCGAACTCGATAGTTGCGAACGGCCCACTTGGCGGGGGCCGTCCCCCATCATGTGCATGTCTCGGCGGCGCCCCTCTATTGTGTTGCTGGCAGACCACGCACGATCGGCACACTTCGGATACAATCCGTGACAGTCCTGGCGCTGCCCAAGTGTAGTTTATCTGTCCCATCACCCCCCTCTGGCACACATGACCATTTTGATGTGCCATGCGTGCCAGCCAAGGCAGTAAGGCCTGGGGTGCTATAGGTTTCTCGTCAAGGGTCCATATTTCTCCCGGCCCAAGGCGTATCGCCCCTCGTTTGAGCCAGTCCTCGTGTTCAGCCGTCGGTGCAGCGTTCTGCAAGTTTATGATATCGTCCTTAGTTGGTGTGGCGGGAGGTCCCACAGTCGGTATGTCAGCAATCTGTGCGGATGTCGCCTTTGCTCGTGTCACCATCGGCATGTTGCGTTCTATCTGTTGGTAGGCGGCCTTTCCTGCCGCCTCGTCCGCCCTTGCATTGCCCCGGGCAACGTCGGTGTCCGCCCTTTGGTGGCCACAACATTTAATTACCGCGATAGCGCGGGGAAGTAAAATACTTCGTAGGAGCCCTTCTACCAACGCGCCATTCTTTATCACTGAACCGGCAGATGTGAGAAAACCTCTCATCTTCCAGATGGCCCCTTTATCGTGGACTACGCCGTGAGCGTAGGCCGAATCAGTGTAAATGTTGACGGCAAGGCCTTCCGCCAAGCTGCACGCTCTGGTCAAGGCGCACAGCTCCGCCTGCTGTGCGGAAAATGTAGGTGGAAGACGCCCGCTTTCTACCGTCTCGCTATCCGAGCACACGGCGTACCCGGACAACAGGGACCCGTCCCATGCGCGCCTAGCTGATCCATCGACATAATAAGTACAGTCGGGGTATTCTAGGGGATTGTCCTTTAAATCCGATCGCACCGTGGAGACTAGCTGTACGACGTCGGCGCACACATGGGGTTCGCCCTCCTCAGGGGTGGGCATCAGTGAGGCTGGGTTGAGTGTCGTGCAACGTTCGATCGTGATGTTGGCTGCAGTGATCAGTGCGGATTCGTATTGCATTAATCTAGTGTTAGACAAATGCTGTGTGCTTCGCTGTAGCAACAGCGAAGTGACGCAATGCGGTACCCGTAGCGTTACTGGGTGTCCCATAACGATGTCTGCTGTTCTTTCTACTGCGTACCTGGCCGCTGCCACAGCTTGCAGGCACACCGGAAACCCTCGTTCGACCGGGTCTAACTTTTTACTAAAGTAGGCCACCGGCCGCTCCTTATCCCCATGGGTCTGTGTCAAAACTGACTGGGCGAAACCTCCCACGGCGTGAGTGTAAAGGGTAAATGGTTTCGCATAATCCGGGAGTCCTAATGACGGTGCCGTGACCAACGCCTTTTTCAGCCCTTCGAAACATCGCCTCAATTCATCCGTCCATACCAATTCGTCCGGGGCGTTTGATTTGGTCGCCTCGTACAGTGGCTTAGCCAGCAGCGCAAAATCAAGTATCCAAGTGCGGCAGTATCCTGTCATACCTAGGAAGCGCAGCATTTGCCGTTGCGAGCGTGGGCGAGGCAACTCCATGATAGCGGTCACCCGTCCAGCATCCAATTCTCGTTTCCCGTGCGAAATGGCGTGTCCCAAGTAAGTTACAACCTTCCGCACAAATTGAAGTTTTGGTCTGCCTACTTTGTGGCCTTTGGCCGCCAAGGCCTTTAATAGGGCCATGGAATCCATTTCGCACGCCTCCTTAGAAGGGGAGCAAATCAACAAATCGTCAACGTATTGCAACAACACTGACCCTCCCGTCAATTCCACATCCGCCAGGTCGCGGTGCAGCGCCCGGGAAAACAGAGTGGGGCTATCTGAAAACCCCTGAGGTAGTACTGTCCAAGTATACTGTCGCCCCCTATGGGTGAAAGCGAACAAGTATTGTGACTCAACCGCGATGGGCACAGAGAAAAACGCAGAACAAAGGTCAATAACTGTGAAGTATGTTGCGTCCGGCGGGATTGACATCATAAGGGTTTCTCCATTTGGAACTAGTGGGTGTATGCCCTGTATCACCTTGTTCACCTCCCTTAAATCCTGTACAAACCTCCATTTGTCCTTCGTCGGCTTTTTTACTGGCAGAATTGGTGTATTACATGGGCTGTTAGTTTCCACGATAATTTTCTGTTCCACCAGGGATTGAATTACTGGTGCTATGCCTACGTCGGCCTCAGGTCGTAGCTTATACTGTTTTACGTTTGGCAAGCGCATCCCCGGCTGCACTGATATCACTAGAGGTTCGGCGTCTCGCATCCGTCCAACCTCATCATCGCTCTGAGGCCATAAATTGTCTGGCACCTCCGCTAGGAGGTAATCTGACTCACCCGGGTCCGTTAGCACTGCCCTCATGGCATAGGTGCCCTTAGGGGGCAACTCTGCTTCTTCGAACACTCCATCCCTCCGTTGTGGCTTAATGTCAATTGAGAACCCTTCACCATTTTTGAGCCGTTTTACAGTTCAGCGGCCCCTTTTACACCGATAACCTTGTAAGGGAACTTCTCGTAACCGCCCCACCATCCAACCTACACTTTCCGGTGGCCACCCCTTGGCAGTAGTGAGGGTAACATGGGCGGCCGCTCCTTCGGGGTATCGGGTCAACGCACGCTGACTCGAGGTTAGGATTACCTCGATACCTATTCCCTCACGGCCGATCCATATCCGTGATAAGTGTAGAGGCGTGCGCTCGCCCAGCTTTTCCTTAACCTTCTCTCGATAATTCTCGTCCTCGCCCTTTGCATAATAATACGCAGTGCAATGGGGTGGATTATCCTTTAAGTGTTTTATCGAAATTTGGTGCAGTTGTAGCCAATCTCGCAGAACTGGATTGTCCAAACACACATTATCTATGATATGCGTCCAAGTAGCCAGAGCCCCTTCATCCAAGCGCCACCAATACGCGGTGGGGCCGGGCCGAGACAATGCCATCATCAACAAGTCGTGTTTAGATTCCGCGACATCTACGAAAACTCCCTGCTCTGTACATGAGATTTGACAGCCCAATCGGCACAGTAAGTCCCGTCCCAACAAATTTGTTGGGGCGGTAGTGGTCATCAAGAAAGCATGTTTAGCCTCCAGCGGGCCGCATGTTACTCGCACTTCCTCCGAAATAGGAAGCGCTTGGGGTAAGCCCGAAACGCCCATTATTTGAACGTTCCTCGCCGTGGGGCGCAAAGATGGCAATTGCCCCTTGTTAATTGTGCTGCGAGTCGCACCTGTATCGACGAGAAACTCTAATTGTCGTCCCTCCACGTCCAACGTCAAGGTCGGTTCCTCTGCCGGTGTCATGGTCAAAAGAGGACACTCCTTGGGCGACCCGCCAGCGTCCCGTCAATAGGCCCCTCTATTGTGTTGGGGCGGAAACCCCTTACGAGCACTGGGGCAATCACGTCTCCAGTGTCCCATTTGCTTGCAATAAAAGCACGGTTCCTGCGGAACCGGTGGTGCGGAGGGCATAGGTCGTCCCTCTACAGCGCCCCTTCCGCCCAGCCGTCGGTCTGGCGGCCCCCACTGTGACTGGTTTACTGGTTGCCATTGCGGCGGACCCCGAGGCGGGGCCCAGTTCCCCCTTGGTCCATTCTGCATCCCACTATTGGGGGGTGGTCCAGGGGTTTGGAGAAGGGGTCTTGGTGGGTACCAAATTTGGGGAGGGGGCCCTGGTACGGTCCAAGTTTGAGGGTTTTTAGGAGGAGGGGGAAGAGGGGGTGGTATTGTCCATTGTTGTTTTATCTCGTCCATATTAATTAGTCCAAGGTCTTGGTCAGTACAACCTTCGCAGTCGTTGCCTTCGTGGTAGATCCACTCTCCGTTGGGGAATTGGCCCCTATAGAAAGGCAAACTCCCCCTCCCATGGTCCTCATAACCCCGGACAGGCCCCCACTTCTGGCACTGATCGCGTAGGTGGCTCTGACTCTGATCCCCCTTTTTATTTTGATTAAATTGAGCCCGTTTCTCCTGGACAAACATTTGCAATATTTCTTCCTTAATATCCTTCTTCTCCTCTAAGGAGGAGCCCGGGCATTGTTACAGCTTGTCGCATAACTCGTTGGTTGTCATTCCTTTCCAGCCGAAGAGGACGGACTGTACCTGTTTCTTTAATGCCGGCCGAAGCCCCTCGATTAGATATTGGTTTACCAATGGTTGGGGTAGCCCTATCAGCTGCATCGGACCCAGTCCTCCCCAGCGCGCGATGGCCTTTTCCAACCTTTCCCGGTAATCTCCAATTGATTCTCCTGTCTTTTGTTTTATGGCCCCGATTTTTCCCCAATCCGGACCTCCTGCTGGCAACAGCGCCAGCTCGATGGACTCTAGCAGCCGGACCTTCAGTTCCTCCCATTGTACTAGTGTTATCTGGCCCGCTCCTGCTGCCCTTGGATCGTCCATCGGCCACTGTGCTCTTTGTCTAGCCCTTTCCCATACCTTGGGTGGGAGCACGGATACCCCCATATGGGTTATGTCTCGATAGTCGCACTCGCCAACTAAAAACCAATTGGACATGGTTGGCACTATCTGTCGTGGGTCCTCGATAAGCAAATGTTGAATCCTTTCCCGCATTACTGTTAAAGCGGATTCTTTCCATGGTACCCTTTCTCGAACCCCCTGACCTTGAGCATTAACTCCAATAACTTGTAAGGGGCACAATGTTTTCCTTCCTGTTATTTCCTGACATTCCAATGGGGTAGTTTGTGAGGTCTCTTTCCCATTACAGCCTACCAGTGAGGGGTATAACCCATCCTGTCCTATCGGTGGTGGGAACCCTGCGATGTCGGTCCCGTTATCTATCCCGTTAGCCCCGAGCTGTGCAAACGGATTTCCCTGGCTCGGATGGTTCTGGGGGGTAACGACCTTCGTGCCGTGGGGTATCGGCCCCTGGGGTAACTGGGGCGCGATGGTAGCGGGGTTGCAGGGAGGTGGTGGCGGGAGCGCAGAAAGGATAGGTGGTGCCTGAAACCCCGGGACAGGGCTTAGGTCTGGGGCTGGGGAGGGTAGATTGGTTACTACCTCCCCTACCGCGGGGTCTGGTTTTTCAACGAGCGGCATCAGTCGCGCGTTGGCCTGCCTCTCTAATTCTTTAATCGCTTCATCCTGCATTTTATGCGCCTGTTTCCTCAGGCCCTTGAGTTTTGATACCTCACCGGCCAAGCTGGCCTGTATCGACCTTGCGTGTCGCTTCATCGCTTCTTCCTTCCACCAACCAAAGACTTTCCAATAGTCATGCGGGAAGTGTTTCGTGTCCTGTTCTAACTTTTCTAATGCCCCATACAACGCGTCCAATTTTTCCAGCGCAAAAGACCCTCCTTCGGGCCACGGTTCACCTAGATCCTTAGTCAGCGCAACCCATGACTTCCCTGGTCTCGCAGCGTCATAGCCATACCTCCGAAACATGAAAAATGCTGGGGTATTTCTGAGAGGTTCACCTGCCTTTACAGTCTTATTACCCATCCTAGGAAAATTTAGTTTACCGACGTAGCCTTGTACCCGTGAGGTTCGCCCGCCTCGCGAGGTACGGCCGTCTACCTAACTCTTCTGAGAGGCTCGCAGCCTTGTACCCATGAGGTTCGCCCACCTCGCGAGGTACGGCCGTCTACCTACTCTCCTGAGAGGCTCGCCCGCCTACACAGCTGTCTAACCTACCCTTACTGTACTCTCCTGGCGTCCTACGCCCTTATAATACTTCTAATCTTACTTATAATTCCAACGTCTCCCGGGTAGGCCTCGGATCGGGACGCCGCCCTTATCCTTACCCTCACAACCCAGAGATCTATTACTCCTTATCCTCAGGCGCCCAACGTGGGGCACTTCCCCTTACGTAACGTTACCCTGACGAGTCCATAAACAGTCAGTTGCTCCGGGACCCAAGCGGTCCGTATTAAATTTAGGTTCGTGGATCAGGTTCGAGCAGGGAACGGAACAAACGGCACCCGAGCAAGAGAGTGGGTTACAATTTGGACTGGCCCCCAGGCTACAAAGGAAAAAACAAAAGAAAAACCACAGCTCACCTGACCCGGATCAATTGCCAGCTGGTCTCACCACTCACTTGCCTGGGACCGCGTCCCGGACTGCACAGACTGATCCCACCGCTGCCACCACTTGTCGGAATGGGACTTAGAACTTGGGACTCAGAAGACTCAGAGAAAGGAGCAACGGATATATTTATTGGAACTCGTTTACACAAGCTTGCGGAAAACAGGATGTCGCAGGAAGCTCACACAAAATGACCAACACTACAACAAGATGCTCTGAAATAATTCGATTTAAACTTGCTATATATAAAGAATATAGGGTGTGGCTTTAGCTCACAAGATACAGAGAAAGAATGGGCTCATTGGTCCTCCCACCATTAGTCCCATCCTGTTGTTCAGTTAGTTAAAGGAAGTTCATCCAAGGCCACTCATGGGTTAGCTCAGATAAGGAGATGGTCAGCAATATGTGGCAACATGTTTACAACTTTCTGTATAGAGACCTGGGTTGGGGAAGTACAAAGGGAGTGGACACTCATAAATGTGTCAGCCTACAGGATATTGGCAAAGTCATGTGGGAGGCTGAGAGATAGCAGCTGCAACCAAGGCCAAAAAGGGGAACAAGGGATTATGCCAACACAGGGCAAGAGCTCACAAGCACAGAACTCCTTATTAGGGTATTACACATCCTTAATGCACAAGAAAGGACTAAGTATATTAAAAGAACTAGAGCGTGCCCGTACGTGGGTGCAAAAAAACATGCGTGCAAACAACAACAACAAAAAAAAACTTTGAAACCACGTGGCAGTAACGACCACAGAACCCCCCCCTCTATTTACATGAAATGGTTTGGTCCATTCGCAAAGCCAAAGCGAACGGCTTGCGAGTACGGTAGAACCCCCCCCTCTATTTACATGAAATGGTTTGGTCCATTCGCAAAGCCAAAGCGAACGGCGAACGGCTAAATCGCCATAGCTCGGTAACTACTTGTCCGATTAATATGAAACCTTGAAAAGGCACATCCTCAGGTCCCCAGCAATATACCTGGCAAGTTTCAAGTATATCGGACCCATGGTTGTCGAGAAACAGCGGTCACAGACACACAGACACACAGACACACACACATACACACACACAGAGATTACTGGAATTATAGATAGATACAGCAATCAGTCAAAACGAAACATATAATTGGTTATACTTGGTAATTGGTAGAGCAGCAAGAATTAACAAAGGGGGAGGGGAATAACAGCTATATATATATATATATATATATATATATATATATATATATATATATATATATAATATATATATATATATATATATATATATATATATATATACATGTATATATATACATGTATGTGTATATATATATATATATATATATATATATATATATATATATATATCTATATATATATATATCTATATATATATATATATATATATATATATATATATATATATATATATATATATTGTTACTGATACGACTTTGATGGTATGGTGGGCCGAGCGGGATGGCCGCCGTATCCGTACAAGTTACCCGATTGTGCCCGAATGTTAACTAATCGCGCTACGCTGGCTCAATAGGAAAGAGAAGACACACGGCTGGATTACAATCACACAATACGACACCAGGGATACGGTTCTCAAGGTTGTTATTACAATTGCGGAAGGTTTAGATTACAGGACAAGAGGGAAACATAGGAAGGTGGGCACTTAAACACACTTATATTATCCCCGGACAGACGACAGGTAAAACGCGGGACAAGGCTCACTCACACGGGGTTTGATGGCCAGGAAAGCGGGTAGCGATCGCTCCAGGTGCACCTGTGCTCAGGGCAGGATCACGTACGGTGGTGTCCAGAGATGCGTGAAGGTATCACAGCGCTTGTGGGTCGCGACTTTGGTGGAGGATGCAGGGGAGGTCGCTCAGCGCTCGGGAGGGTGGCGTCTTGTCTTTCCAAGCTCGGGGCGCATCTGACGTCACGTCCGGCGCGGGGCCGCGTATATCCGGCGGGAGTCACGCCTCGCTCGTTAGCTCCGCCCCATATGGCATCGGCCCATGGCTTCTCATTGGGTGCGGGGGTTACCGGTTCCGCCCTTGACGAGGGGCCGACAGGGAGCCCCCTTCTGGGTAACCCCGTCGAGCACATGTTCAATGGCGGCCAACCGAGCCGGAGTGAGGACGCAAAGCCGCTGTTGTTGTGGTTGTTGTTGAGCTTGAGATGATGGGAAGAGATGCGGGGAGGTATGGGAAGGTCCTAAACTCCTACTGGTGCCATATCATCACATTCTGGTGCAACGAGAGTCATAATTAATGGAAACAAGTCCTTAACTGACATAGATTAAGAATAACTAGCAAGATGTCCTATAATTGTCTACGTGTGGTGCGGGGGACCTGGGCACGACGATTTAATGGGGGAATGAAGGGGAAGATCGGCTCTAATGGGTGTTGTTTACAGACAATGGGACTAGGGAATGGGGTAAGGGGAGAGTTGGGGAGTATCGGAGAAGATAGGGAATATTTACAAGCGGATATGGAGGTCAAATTCCATATTCGCAACATTGCACCCATCTCTACCCTCGGGCGTCCCGACCCGATAAATTTTTACCTACTTTAGTGTGGCACGCAATGTAGTTCCCTCTACTATTAACTCTACCCTGAGTGCGACAGTTTTACAGATATTCACAAATGAATGAGTAAATATGTCCCCCTGCGACGTTGCACCCTTCTCCTCACAGAAACACACCCACAGGATAACCGAATCCGGAAAGAATTCTCAAACTAAACATACAGCCGGTAGGGAGCATTATTTACAAGACTACGCTGATATTTACACTACGATCCAGGACCTGTCTTTGGAGGAACACATGCAGATGTTATGCATAGAGAGAGCGCGCTTGCCAACATCGATACACCAACCCACGAGTGCTCTGTGGCCGACGGCCTTTAATAACGTGCAGAGCACCCTTCCCGCGCATCAAAAGCACCACCCCACCACCAATCGGTGCAGTCACCATTGTTCATTGGAATAAAAATAACTTCAACAACCCCTAACCCTGCAGGTGTCTCTTGCTCTTCTTGTGGTGCACTTGGTGTTACTTAAAAGTGGTTCACCTGTATGGCATAGGTGCCACGTTGACCCATAGGTCCATCCCCGGGTGGTGCTTGGCCGCAAACGAACTGCGGTCCATCGTGGGTGGCCACAAACATTGCGGTCCATATGGTGTATCGATCCCGGCAGCAAGCAGCGAAAGTGCAGGCCCACAACTGCGTCGCCAGCACCTCTCTCTCCTCTCTCTCTACCCCAAAGCCAGATCCTCGGAGGTGGGAGACAAAAACAAGACAAGTGAGCAAGGTGGTAAAGGCGCAAAAGTGCACGCAATGCAAGGTGATGCACACTGGGGGCACATGGGAACCAGGTGAGACAGGTACGTTCCTACCGTACGCCCCCCCCCACCAGGTAACCTACATGGCCCCTCCCTTACCCCTTACTGTATCAACACAACACAACACTACCCATAAACATCTACTTTACAAATCAACAAACATCCCTACTGTCTTCCCCGTTCCTCCCATATACCAAATTCGTCTTCTCTCCCTCCTAACCAATCAAATTTGCCATTTTCAACTCTCATCAAAATTTGCCATTACCAATTCATCATCAGTCCCTCCTAAGGAGGGAGAGATGGAATCACCCCAATGTCTCATCCACGTCGTGATGCGTCTCACAAATCCACACAGCGATTCATCTCCTGCAACAAAACAAAGAAAACACAGGTGTGGAGTCATCATCATCACCACAGGTAAGTCGCTGCGTATGGTGCGACAGGTTCATCAATCCTAACTATTTCCTAAATGACTTTAACAACTTTACACTACCCGGGGTCTCTCTCCGGCCAAACCATTGGCCCTCTTACACTATGGGTTCTAAAAACCAATTCCCATTGGCCAAACTGTGGTGCTTTTCAATTTGGGGTCTCACTCCCCCGATTCATCTCCCGGTGCCCTCGTACAATTTCTGGGCTGCGACGTGTACCTCTCCCAGTGGGTCTACCCACCTGCACACCTCCACCACTGCAGTTGCCTCCGAGCTTACCTGCTCCTTACCCTAACCTAACTACCTGGGGAAGGCCCTCTGGCACTCTCCCCACTCGGTGCCCTCTCTGGCACTGGGCTACCCGGGTCCATCCTCCGGATCCTCGGGCCCCATCCACAACTCTACCGGCTCCCAGAGCCCACCTGCGGCCTCACCTGGCCGACATCCTCACAGTGGTGGAGTGCTCAACCAACTACACACACTAACAGGCTACACGCCCAGCCATTCCCACAACACTAATGCACCCATCCACAACACCATTCTGCAACCGCACCACAAATGCCAATATCCAACCACAATTTTCCTGTACCCTCTACCTAACACTTACACTACCCGCCCCGGGTACTCGTGAAAGGGGTCCACTCTTCCCCCATCCACACCTTCGCACCATGCACACCACTCCGTACCACTCACTCCAACTCTCTCCACACACCTGTACCTGCACACCTGTGCTCTCACACCTGGTGCCACCTGCACCCTTCTCTCCCCAAGCGCATTCGCGCTGATCCACACACTCACTACTCATACACGGCTCCACACACCTGTCCAGTTGCACACCTGTACAATCACACCTGTTCAATTCTCACACACACGGCATCATCTCAGCTAACTACTCCCTTCTGAAACTTGCGCTTCCCAGTCGTCCCTTTAACTATTGCGCTCCCTCGTCATTATCATCCATACTAATCTACCTGCGTCCCCACTACAGGTATCAGTCACTAACTAATCTTAACGTTACCTAAGGTCATCTTCGCTAGATCCCTACACACCATATCCTAACCCACCCGGGCTAGTTTTCACTGCCATACACCCCACAAGCTATTGCTCCTTTGCCCCCCACTCTGTGAAGGATGGTGGATTTGCCATCCCACCACATCGGGGGTCTCTCACTACCAATTTTGCACATCAAATTGCAACAAATCAAAAATTTGGCCAATCACTGCCCATCATCTGCCAATCACTACTGCCAATCCCTTGCCAATCATCAAATTTTGTTTTTCTCTGATTTTGGGTCCAAAACACTAACCTCATCACCCAGTCGACTCACTACTGCCTCTCGGTGCGCCAATCCCTGTCCAAAGCCCGGTTTCGTAAAGCCAAGCAATGGATGCTGGTTGTTTTGTGCCAGCGGCTGGATGCGTCCGGCATTCGGGGCAGGGACGGGGGCTTACCCGGGCCGAGATCCCACGCACCACCTCGGCGTGGAGCCATCCAATGTCCCGATCTCGACCTGCCGGCACGTCTCAACAAAACGTGGTCGCCATGACGACCCTTCCTATCCAGCCGCCCGCTCCGCCTAGTGGAGCACGGACGCGGCCGTTCAAAGCGAGGCCCGGCACGCACCGAGGGCCCGATTCGGCTATAAGTCGTTCTAAACTCTACCCCGTCTAACGTCGATGCTTCACCTGCATGCTTACACCCCGAAGCCCGCTCCTTTCTCACACATCCAGCTGTGCCCATGCTCCTCGTACCCTTCCTTACACACCCAGGTACACCCATTCCACTCACAGCCTTGGTCACACACCTGACCACCGAACACTTTGGCACACATTCGTTGCTCGCACACCTCACCAATACACCGCTTCGCACCCCCTCCTCGGTCACCTCCTCTGTGACAATCACAGGTGTGCCCTCATTCGCACACCCAACCACGTGCCTCACCACCAATTCCAGCGTGCATTCCCACTCACGCTCTACCATTCCAGGTGTGCATCCTTCCATCCCAGGTGTACATCCTCGCTCACCTGTCACAACTAACTCACGCTCCATGTCACTCTCACTACTTTCACCTCCATTCCTGACAGCGCACTCACCCTTACTCTTGACAGCGCACTCTTTCCCCATGCACCTGTCCGTCACACAGTTTTCTCGCGCACACTCCTGCGCACACTCTCCCGTCACACCCTCTGTAACACTCCCCACAGGTGGACACTCTTCCTTACTTCTGACAGCGCACTCTTTCCTCATGCACCTGTCCGTCACACACCTTTCTCGCGCACACTCCTGCGCACACTCTCCCGTCACACCCTCTGTAACACTCACCACACCACGCTTCCATGTGCTCCCTCGCACACGCGCTACGACCGACTCACTCTCGCCAACACCCTCACTCCTTGGCATGCACTTTTTCCTCACACACCCCAGAGTCGGACTTTCTCGCACACCTCCTCTTTCGCACACCAGACCTGTCACACACTTCACCAGTGGCCTCTCACGAACACCCGGGTCCATCTCGACCCCCAAGCTCCTTAAATCCCCTGGCGCATCATACGCACGACCATATTGGTCACCACTTACACCGGGTCCTCTTCCTCTTCGCTTCTCCTCCATCACCTGCGAATCCCTCATCCGGTTAATGAGCACATCACGATCCAAACACAGACTTTGGACCAATTCTTTTATCTCCTCTTTTATCTCTTTCTTATCCTCTCTCCGTCGCTTTTTAATTTCGCTCACCCCTTCTTCCACTTCTTCTAATTTTTGCTTCATCTCCTTCATCTCTTCGTGCGCCCCTTTAAGTTCTTCCTCTAACTCCACTTTATTTTTTTCTATGTGCTCCCGCACCTCCCGCTCTTTAACCTCCATTACCTCTACCACCTTGTCCATTTTCTCGTCAGGTCCTCATGTACCGTCTGACACTCTTTTTTAATTACCCCTACGTCCTTTTTCATCTCCTTCTGTGTCGATTTTAAACCCTCTATTACCGCTGTGTTCTTCTTTACCTGGTCCCCCAACTCCTTTTGTCCCACTGTCAGTTGTTCTACTCCCAGCGTCAACTCCTCTATACCACCTTGCAATTTTACAGTCCCCTTTCTCACCTCTTTCTCCATGCGCTCCTTACAGTGCCTCACCTCCTCGCGCACTCCTCCGACCTCCTCACTCACTCCTCTTCTGATCTCCTCTCCCATCACTTGCATCTCCTGCCCAGATGCCACCCTCATCTGCTCCATTTCCTCCCTGTGAGCATCCAGTTTGGTTTCTACCCCCATTCTGACCCCCTCTATCTGCTGCTCCATTTGTTTAACTTCCCTTTCCGCTTGGTCCCTCATGTCCCTCAATTTGCCTTCCATACTGTTTTCTAACCCCTCTAACCCTTTTTTCACTCCCTCTATCTGATTCTCCTGGGCAGCCATTCTATTTCTACCCCCGTTAACCCATGTTTCACCTCTTTCATCCCGTTGTCTAACCCCTCAAAATTATTGTCTAACTTCCCAATTTTCTTGTCTAACTCCTCAAATTATTGTCTAACTTCTCACCGGTACCCCTCATTTGGCCCTCTAATCGCCCACTATCAACCCTCATTTGCTCACCCAATCGCTCAATCTGGCTTCCCATACTCATCTGTACAGCTGCCTGTAGCTGCGCAATGAGGGCCTGCATGTCAATCGGCTGCATGTTAAAGCCCGCTGATACAGCCGGCTCGGCTACCGCACGCTCGTGCGAGGCGCCTTTTTGCGCGCCCGCTACTTCGTGCGTGACGGCGCTATTTTGCGAACCTGCCGCCCTCACTGCTTCGCTCTCCTCTTGTCCCTCATTT